>NC_035433.2:14729740-15055450 GCF_002127325.2 Helianthus annuus | reverse complement strand
ACAACGGGGGAAACAACAACAACAATGGCAACGAGGCAAGAGGTCGAGTTTTCGTGTTAGGACGAGGAGACGCAATGAACGATATTTGAACGTATAACTTATTTTGGGTTTTCATTATTATGTTTCCGCTACTCAAACAAAGTTTGGTTTGAACATCAATTGTATTGGGTTTTATGAATTATTTTAACTACTATACTTTATGTTTGATATGATGGATGGTTTGATATTATTGAGCGCACCTGCCGTATTTATGGACCTTATGAACAGGGTGTGCAAACCCTATCTCGACAAGTTCGTCATTGTTTTCATCGACGACATT
Source organism: Helianthus annuus (assembly GCF_002127325.2). Classification (NCBI taxonomy): domain Eukaryota; kingdom Viridiplantae; phylum Streptophyta; class Magnoliopsida; order Asterales; family Asteraceae; genus Helianthus; species Helianthus annuus. The sequence continues at coordinate 15,055,131 of NC_035433.2, read as the reverse complement.
CTGATCTACTCCTAGAGTCAGGAGGAGCACGAGCAGCACCTACGTCTTATCTTGGAACTTCTTCGAAAGGAACAACTGTACGCCAAGTTTACTAAATGTGACTTCTGGCTTCGTGAAGTCCACTTCTTAGGCCATGTGGTGAACAGGGATGGGATTCATGTCGATCCATCCAAGGTAGATTCATGAACGGAACTACACGACGCACGATTTAGAGCTGGGAGCTGTTGTTTTCGTGCTTAAGATATGGCGGCACTACCTGTACGGTACCCGGTGCACGATTTACACCGATCACAGGAGTCTCGAGCATATTCTTAAGCAAAAGGATTTGAACATGCGTCAACGGAGATGGGTTGAACTACTGAACGACTACGAATGCGCCATCAAGTATTATCCAGGCAAGGCCAATGTCGTGGCCGACGCCCTCACTCGAAAGGACACCCTACCTAAGCGCGTGCGAGCGCTACAGCATACTATTCAGTCCAGTCTTCCTGCACAGATACGAACTGCCCAGATAGAAGCATTGAAACCCGAAAACGTCAAGGCTGAAGCCTTACGCGGCTCAAGGCAGCGAATGGAACAAAAGGAAGACGGCGCCTACTATGTAACGGGGCGTATTTGGGTCCCACTTTATGGCGGTTTACGAGAGCTTGTGATGGACGAAGCACACAAGTCTCGCTACTCGGTACATCCAGGGTCGGACAAAATGTACCACGACATCAGAACTACTTATTGGTGGCCTGGCATGAAGGCTCACATCGCCACCTATGTTGGCAAATGCTTGACCTGTGCGAGAGTCAAGGTTGAATATCAGAAACCCGCAGGTCTACTTCAGCAACCCAGGATACCACAGTGGAAATGGGAAGAGATTTCCATGGATTTTGTTACAGGCCTACCCAGATCCCAGCGTGGGAATGATACTAAGTGGGTGATCGTGGATCGACTCACCAAGTCCGCACACTTCCTGGCTATAAAGGAAACGGATAAGTTCTCCACTCTCGCAGACATCTATCTTAAAGAAGTTGTTTCTAGGCACGGGGTGCCCACCTCCATCATTTCGGATCGGGATGCACGATTCACGTCAGAGCTATGGCAAGCGATGCATAAATCTTTCGGCTCACGGTTAGACATGAGCACAGCATATCATCCTCAGACGGAGGGGCAGTCTGAGCGAACGATCCAGACTCTTGAAGACATGCTTCGGGCATGTGTCATTGATTTCGGCAACGGCTGGGAAAAGCATCTCCCTTTGGTGGAGTTTTCGTATAATAACAGTTATCACACCAGCATACAAGCCACTCCATTCGAGGCATTGTACGGACGTAAATGCCGGTCACCTCTTTGTTGGGCAGAGGTGGGGGATAGTCAAATCACGGGTCCAGAGATTGTTGTGGACGCCACAGAAAAGATTGCACAAATACGACAACGCATGGCGGCAGCACGCGACCGTCAGAAAGCCTACGTGGATAAGCGTAAAAAGCCATTGGAATTTCAGGTCGGGGACCGGGTATTACTTAAAGTCTCACCCTGGAAGGGTGTGGTACGTTTTGGCAAACGAGGTAAACTAAATCCGCGATATGTCGGACCATTCGAGATTATAGAAAGAATAGGCCCAGTAGCCTACCGATTGAACCTACCAGCTGAACTCGGTGCAGTTCACAATGTTTTCCACGTGTCTAATCTGAAGAAGTGCCTGTCAGATGAGACCCTTATCATTCCTTTTAAGGAACTCACTATCGACGAGCGGTTGCAGTTCGTCGAGGAACCAGTTGAAATCACGGACCGGGATGTTAAGGTCCTCAAACACAAGAGAATCCCTCTTGTTCGAGTTTGTTGGAACTCCCGACGTGGCCCAGAGTACACCTGGGAATGCGAAGACCAAATGAAAGAAAAGTACCCCCAGTTATTCGAAACCAATGCAACCACTACTGAGGCTGAAGCTACTACTACTGAATTTCGGGACGAAATTCCAAATCAACGGGGGGATGATGTGACACCCCAGGAAAACCAGTGAACGATATAACTTACCTAGCTTCCTCAGTGAGTGCGTACCAAATTTCGGGACGAAATTTCTTTTAAGTTGGGGATAATGTGACAACTCGAGTTTCCGACTTTCATTTTCGCATTTAATGCACGTTAATCGTTTAGGTTGTTTGTTACACACGACTTGCTCGTTCACAGCTGTACACGTTTGTAATACGTTAAAGCGCATTGTGATTTATATGATTATATGATGTGCATTAAGTGTGTGTGTGTAATATATGTTTTGTATGATTATAATGTTAGTACACTAAATAAAAGGATGGAACTTTTGTGGAACACCCACACACACCTCACGAAAACACTCACCTGAAAACTCCTTTGCGAAATCATCCTTGGTGAAAACACCTTTGTGTTTTCGTCAAGATGGGGGCCAATGAAAACAACACATGGGCTTCGGCCCAGTAGCATTCAGTTAAAAGGTTTTTTTTTTATAACCGGTGTATGAAAATAGAAACTGACAAAAACCCTAATCACCTTTCATTCTTCCTCTCGTACCCGACGGCAGTCTCCAGGATCTCGAAGTCCTTTTTACGTACTCGTTGTGCACCTTGTTTAGGTTAGTAATCTATTGTTAAAAGTCATTAGATTTAATTCATCAGGAACTATTTGTTGTTATGAGACTTGGTTGCGAATTTAATAAATAAGTATGATAGTGGTGATGATGTACATGGTGGTTATATATGTCTAATCGGCAAATTGATAATTGATTTGTGCATTAAAGGTTCTTACAATCTGATGATATAATTGAGTGTGTAATTGTCCATGAATGAACAGATGTATGATTGGTGAAATGCATGTTCAGTGAGTGGGATTTTGTGTTCTTATTAAAACTCTATGTATGATTTCATATGCAATTCCTTAGTGGCCGACATATATTACTTATTATCACACATGATTCAGTCAACCTAATCACTAAACTCACATGCAAATATTATTAATTATTAGAGATGCAGAACCGACAACTAGTAATATGGCCATGGAATATTTGGTATGTATTGATGTTGGAGGTCCAATGAGAAATCTTGATTATGCACCTTTGGTCCAATCAAAATAATGTCACCTTACACACTTATTACATTTGTGATTATATATATAAAATTTAAATAGGGAAAGGGGTCCAATCGAAATGAATAGCATGTGTTTACTTAGTCATTGTCGGCTAGAAGAGTGTGGTCCAATTGAGTATAATGGCATATTTCACATTCCAATACATCAAAAGCCTAAATGGCAGTGCATGTGATGATACATATTGGCGGCTATACATGTGCTCACTTTGACCAATTATGTTCACAGTCAAATCAAATAGGAATCACATGTTAGTAAGTTAATAATAAATATTTGCATAGGATTGTCAGTAACCTTGTGCTTGTGCTTGTTGCATGTGCTTTCAAATTAGTCAACCTACTTCTAGTGAATAATGATTGAATGAATGGATAATAGTGCATGAGTGTGGTTACCATGTTAGTTGTTGCAGGAAGTCATGTGGGTTGGGCGGTCAACTATTTTAATTGGTGGGGTGGGCGGCCAGCCAAAGATCATTGGATATGGCTTCGGTCCAATAGTGCTAGAGAAACAAATGATTTGAATTAGAAAATCCAATTTTTAAAACAAAACAAAGGGAGTCCGAGTATAGCACTATATCCGAGTTTGTTGAAGGCCACATAGTCCGAGTTTTGCAAGATTTCCCTTAGTCCGACTTTGTTTGTAACTAAACACCATGTCCGAGTTTAGCACCATGACCGAGGTTTTGAATGGACAAACTTCTTGTCCGAGTTTGTTAAAAAGTGAGGTCCGAGTTTCTTAACAAGGGAAGGAGGTCCGAGTTTATGGATCCTCATGTGGTCCGAGCTTTCTCGAGCTCCACCCTAGTCCGACTTTATGAAATTATGAAAGAGTTTCCCTTTGGTCCGATTTTTGTGACATATCATGTGCTATCCGAGTTTTGAACAGGGGAGACCCCCCCCCATACTTGTCTGAGTTTTGAGAGGTGCATGACCTTGTGAATGTTTATATGAAGCTCTGAGCTGTATGATAACTGTTGTGGAATCTGTTAAGTCTTGAATGATGTATATGTGCTCAAATTTCATAAGCATGATGTGTTATTCGAACTTTAAATATATGCTCTCATAAATTCACTGTTGTTAATGGTTGAAAAGACTGTGTTATGTTGATACCAAGTTCAGAACTTCGTGTAAGGAACAACCTGCTACTGCATGCTACTGTTTACTACTGCATACGACTATGTGATACTGTCTGATTATGATGATACGTGTTACTGAATGATACTGCATGTTACTGTGCGATACGTTACCGTATGTTACTGTTTGAACACCAAAGAGTTGTAAACGTAATTGAACGTAAAATACTTACATCGAATCATGTGCAATACATCCTAGGTCGTGTGTAGCGGACTTAGACGATTAGCAAACCCTAGAAGCAATAACATACCGAGCAAACCAAGGTGAGTTCACACAGCCAAGGCATGGGGTTCCCAGGGTGGGAATGGGATTGGATTACTTGATTGTACATACTCAGTTGATAGAACCTAACGACAAGAATACGACTAGACTAGTAACACTTATTGAACTGATCTTCGCACACCTGCCTGGTAGGCCGCGATACAGATAAACCTAGTCTAGGATACCCGGGACGAACATTCCCTAATATCTTCGCATACCTGCCTGGGAGGCCGCGATGGAAACTAATACGATACATGACATAACGAACAAACATACTACTACTCACACTATACTATTACTGAACTGTAAACTGTGAACTCGCTCAACTAGTTTGTTGATCCTCTGTTACATGCCTTGCAGGTCGTTAGATACATGGAGCTTGCACAGGGAGGAGCAGGTCATTGTGGAGCATGGATTATGTTTTAAAACTTATTGAACTTATGTTACACATTTGGGCTTTCGTACTTATGCTTCCGCTATACTCTGAAACTATGATTATGTTTTGAACACCTATCGTATCGAATGATTGGTTTACATTTATTACATTTGATATTAATTACATGTTCGATATGATTGGTGGCTTGATCCTGGTCATGTCACGCTCCCAAGCGGTGATACTCCGCGTGTGGATTTTGGGGGTGTGACACGAAGCATTCACATTCACATCAACTGGAACAGTAATTTTCGACAATTCATCAATGACGTTAAACTTACCCGAATCCCTAGCAGCCGACGACACAATACCTCTCCTTGGCAAGATCGTTTTGCCGTCAATATCTACTACCCGAGACGCCAAACCCTGGATTTTTGAAGGCGGCTTTCCGCGATCAAAAAACAAGTGTTCCCCCGGTTTCATACGTGCGTTCAGATTGTTTTGGACACCTCTCTCCATCAGCAAGAAAAACCAAACACCATGCAAAGAATCAGCCGAAAAAACCAAAATCTAACAGACAAACCCTAATCCTTTAAACCCTAGAAGCTAATCTCAACCCTTAATCGATTAACCCAGAGTTATCAATCTAGCTAAATTAGTCACAGCTAACCGCAATCAATAACAACCAGGGTAATAAATCAGAGAATCGAATAAGATTATTAGGGCAGCGATTTGAAAAAACAAGAAAACCCTAGTTTTTGGATCGATCACAAATGCTAACAAGTTCGTTATAGTGTTTTGAAAACAAAACTCTAATCACAGACTGTTATGCATAAGATCACGCTCGAACTAGTAGTAGTTTGATAAACCACTTTAAATCAGGAACGAAATTAGAAATGGTTGAATAATATATGAGAATGAATAATATAAGTCTTACATATGTATTTTATAACTTTTATAAAATATAACATCATATGTTATAAGACTTATGCTATCTTTTATTATGTTATTTAACCCATTAAATAACAAAATAAAATACTTTCTTAAAATAAATTATCCATATAATTTATTAGTTTGTCAAGTGCAAATATTTAGAAAACCAATTTCTAAATATTCTAAGTGTTGATATTTATTTGTTTGATCATATCATATATAAATATTGTAAGTGTTTGTCTAGCTTGTTATTGGGTATGACTCGACTTGGATCATAACGTATTAGCCACATCAATTTAATATGTGTCTTGGGCATACAGAGTCCAACAAAAGTCACCCCGAGGTCCGTTATGCTGGGCCTGGGGCTGGGCTCGCTACACCCAGATAGATCTACAGCTACTGTCCCTCGGTCCTACAATGAGGATTAATGGCCTCAAGTTGCGCCTACCCACTCACATGATCTAAGTAGTAACCCTCCTTACGCTAACCATACCATGTAAAAAGTATTTGTAATCATAGTAACATATATTTCACCCCCGCAGTTTGGAAAACTGAAAACAGTTAAGAGAAAAGGGGGACATGAACTCACAGTGGTGCGTCTCTATCAAGAAAATCTCCTGATCAATCTGCTGTGCGACGATCTATGTGACAACCCGTATTTTGGACCTATCTTGTATAACGTAGTATGATTATGTGAACTTTGTGATTAATGAAATATGTATTAGTATGATTATGTGAATGTGTGTTACGCATATATGTATGGAATCCGAACCGCACAACACTACACACAACCGCACAAGCCATTTGGGCTTTACACTTGCATGCGGACCCTTAGGGCAGCCCAAGTGGGTTCGGCCCATTTCCCCTAGCCGATTAACACTTAGGATGTTGGTAACATTCTCACAACTTGCAAAACACCCTCACACACAAAAACCCTAGCTCTCTCTCACTCTCAATCTCGAACTCGACGGCAGTAACATCTTCTCTTCCTCGAAGCTCTTTTAATCCGGATCAATCTTTGTTCTACATTCTAACTGGTTAGTGTGTTGTTAATTATTTATTTGTATGATAATTGATGTTGTGATGCTATAACCTTGTACGATAGTCTAAGGTTTTGTTAATGAACTCGTTGATGATATGGATTCATGAGATTGATTATGATTCTAAATGATAGAATGAAGTGTTTATGAAAATGGTTCACGGGTTACTAGATTGAAGGGTTAGTTGATTCGTTTGATTTACATGAGGAATTGGTTGATGTTTACGATTTGGATTGCATGACCTAGAGTTAGAACCGAACACCTAGTGATCGGCTGTGATACGATGTATGTTAATGATTGTGTTTGATGTTCATGTTATGATTAGGTTTAGGGTTCTTATGAATTATTGGCAAATTGCTTGGTTTGATCGGTTGAATGATTTCCGGAATGATTAAATCAATCGCACAAGGGCTCTGATCGCACAAGAGCCTGATCTGTTCGCACAAGACAGTACCAGTCGCACAAGGTGTTTTCACTCGCACAAGGTTTACTAGATCGTACATGTGTTAATGTCTGTTTAACCGTTGGGCCTTAAAGCCCAAGTCACAAGCGCACAACCCAATCCAATCGCACAATATGATTCCCAGTCGCACAAGATGTATGAACCGTACAAGTTGACTTATCTGTTTAGTGTTTGGGCCGTGTATATCTGTTGGACTATTTTTGGTTATTATTTGGGTCGGGTATCATTGGGCCTCAACGAGTGACTCGCACAAGACTGTTAGACTTGTGCGAGCCCATTCTTATGAATCGCATAAGTCGGTGGTGTTATACACTTGACAGTCGTGTATTTGCCATGAACTATAAGTGCTCGTAACCTGTTAGCTTATATGTATCATACGTGCATTACTTGATCATAGACCTGACTTGTATGGTAACCATGTTAGGACGTGGTTAGCCTCAACTAGCTCGATTGACCTTTCCGTGTATCTGCCGAGCAAACCAAGGTGAGTTCACACTCTTACTAAGGCATGGGATTCCCGGGGCATGGGAATTGGGATTGAAGGAATAAGGTTGAATAGATTCGTACTGACACTGTTACTAGACTACCATACCATTGTCCTCGGTTGTGCAGGACACATACGTAAAACCTACGTATACTTATGCTACTCACTGTCCTCAGGTTGCGAAGGACACTCACGTAAAACCTACGTGAACTTATACTCACTACTGCCTCGGTTGTGTCAGGCACTTACGTAAAACCTACGTAAACCCCCGCGTACCCCTATCCTCGGTTGTGAAGGATACTTACGTAAAACCTACATAAACTTGTACGTATTACTGTTCTCGGGATATGTAGAACACTTATAGTTACGAATAGTCTAGTGGTTATACAACATGGGAAGCCCCCACCAATAGAACGTACTATCGGCCCAGTAGAGCCACATGTTACAAACGAACTTATTATTACGTATTTACCTTCTGTGAACTCGCTCAACTAGTTGTTGACCCTCTGTTACATGCCTTGCAGGTCGTTAGGTACTTGGAGCTTGCACAGGGAGGAGCTGGTAGTTGTGGGCTTGGATCGCGTTTGTTTTGTTAAACACTTTTGACATTTCATACTTATTTATGTCGGGTTTTATTTATACGCTTCCGCTAAACAATGAATACATAATTGTGTTTTGAATACCTTTCATATTGGTGATTGAGTGGCGTTTACTTTTACTTATTAATTACATGTTCAATATGATTGGTGGCTTGATCCTGGTCAGTCATGCTCCCAAGCGGTGATACTCCGCGGGTGGATTTTGGGGGTGCGACAGATTGGTATCAGAGCCATTGGTTATAGAGAACTTGGTTTTAATAGGGGAAAAACGTTTTTATTGAAACAAGACTATAACCAGAACAGTGCTCTCAACGATCCATAACGACGCTTCGCTCCACGTGCAAGACTCGACATCCTAGGTAATATGGTTTATGTTTATTATCTGTTTGCTAGAATTACATAGAACTTTGCTCGTAGTACGCTTAGATACACATGACCCTATTACATGAGAATACTTATGTGCTTACACTCTTCTGTCATCGCACTACACGCGAACCATTCTCACTTACGCTACTTTTACTATGAAGATCATGTCTGGACGTGTCAACATGACGCAAGCCCAGTTGACGGCGATTATCAATGAACAAGTTGCTGCGGCACTTGCAGCTGCAAACGCGGGAGGTATACCCTGCAGTCGTAACTCATCCTAGGATCTTTAGATCCTACGTTCCTAAACATCTTCGCATACCTGTTAGCTTATATGTATCATACGTGCATTCCCTAATATGTATCATACGTAACCTGTTAGCTTATATGTATCATACGTGCATTCCCTAATATCTTCGCATACCTGCCTTGCAGGTCGTTAGATACATGGAGCTTGCACAGGGAGGAGCAGGTCGTTGTGGAGCATGGATTATGTTTGAAAACTTATTGAACTTATGTTACACATTTGGGCTTTCGTACTTATGCTTCCGCTATACTCTGAAACTATGATTATGTTTTGAACACCTATCGTATCGAATGATTGGTTTACATTTATTACATTTGATATTAATTACATGTTCGATATGATTGGTGGCTTGATCCTGGTCATGTCACGCTCCCAAGCGGTGATACTCCGCGTGTGGATTTTGGGGTGTGACACGAAGCATTCACATTCACATCAACTGGAACAGTAATTTTCGACAATTCATCAATGACGTTAAACTTACCCGAATCCCTAGCAGCCGACGACACAATACCTCTCCTTGGCAAGATCGTTTTGCCGTCAATATCTACCACCCGAGACGCCAAACCCTGGATTTTTGAAGGCGGCTTTCCGCGATCAAAAAACAAGTCTTCCCCCGGTTTCATACGTGCGTTCAGATTGTTTTGGACACCTCTCTCCATCAGCAAGAAAAACCAAACACCATGCAAAGAATCAGCCGAAAAAACCAAAATCTAACAGACAAACCCTAATCCTTTAAACCCTAGAATCTAATCTCAACCCTTAATCGATTAACCCAGAGTTATCAATCTAGCTAAATTAGTCACAGCTAACCGCAATCAATAACAACCAGGGTAATAAATCAGAGAATCGAATAAGATTATTAGGGCAGCGATTTGAAAAAACAAGAAAACCCTAGTTTTTGGATCGATCACAAATGCTAACAAGTTCGTTATAGTGTTTTGAAAACAAAACTCTAATCACAGACTGTTATGCATAAGATCACGCTCGAACTAGTAGTAGTTTGATAAACCACTTTAAATCAGGAACGAAATTAGAAATGGTTGAATAATATATGAGAATGAATAATATAAGTCTTACATATGTATTTTATAACTTTTATAAAATATAACATCATATGTTATAAGACTTATGCTATCTTTTATTATGTTATTTAACCCATTAAATAACAAAATAAAATACTTTCTTAAAATAAATTATCCATATAATTTATTAGTTTGTCAAGTGCAAATATTTAGAAAACCAATTTCTAAATATTCTAAGTGTTGATATTTATTTGTTTGATCATATCATATATAAATATTGTAAGTGTTTGTCTAGCTTGTTATTGGGTATGACTCGACTTGGATCATAACGTATTAGCCACATCAATTTAATATGTGTCTTGGGCATACAGAGTCCAACAAAAGTCACCCCGAGGTCCGTTATGCTGGGCCTGGGGCTGGGCTCGCTACACCCAGATAGATCTACAGCTACTGTCCCTCGGTCCTACAATGAGGATTAATGGCCTCAAGTTGCGCCTACCCACTCACATGATCTAAGTAGTAACCCTCCTTACGCTAACCATACCATGTAAAAAGTATTTGTAATCATAGTAACATATATTTCACCCCCGCAGTTTGGAAAACTGAAAACAGTTAAGAGAAAAGGGGGACATGAACTCACAGTGGTGCGTCTCTATCAAGAAAATCTCCTGATCAATCTGCTGTGCGACGATCTATGTGACAACCCGTATTTTGGACCTATCTTGTATAACGTAGTATGATTATGTGAACTTTGTGATTAATGAAATATGTATTAGTATGATTATGTGAATGTGTGTTACGCATATATGTATGGAATCCGAACCGCACAACACTACACACAACCGCACAAGCCATTTGGGCTTTACACTTGTATGCGGACCCTTAGGGCAGCCCAAGTGGGTTCGGCCCATTTCCCCTAGCCGATTAACACTTAGGATGTTGGTAACATTCTCACAACTTGCAAAACACCCTCACACACAAAAACCCTAGCTCTCTCTCACTCTCAATCTCGAACTCGACGGCAGTAACATCTTCTCTTCCTCGAAGCTCTTTTAATCCGGATCAATCTTTGTTCTACATTCTAACTGGTTAGTGTGTTGTTAATTATTTATTTGTATGATAATTGATGTTGTGATGCTATAACCTTGTACGATAGTCTAAGGTTTTGTTAATGAACTCGTTGATGATATGGATTCATGAGATTGATTATGATGGTAAATGATAGAATGAAGTGTTTATGAAAATGGTTCACGGGTTACTAGATTGAAGGGTTAGTTGATTCGTTTGATTTACATGAGGAATTGGTTGATGTTTACGATTTGGATTGCATGACCTAGAGTTAGAACCGAACACCTAGTGATCGGCTGTGATACGATGTATGTTAATGATTGTGTTTGATGTTCATGTTATGATTAGGTTTAGGGTTCTTATGAATTATTGGCAAATTGCTTGGTTTGATCGGTTGAATGATTTCCGGAATGATTAAATCAATCGCACAAGGGCTCTGATCGCACAAGAGCCTGATCTGTTCGCACAAGACAGTACCAGTCGCACAAGGTGTTTTCACTCGCACAAGGTTTACTGGATCGTACATGTGTTAATGTCTGTTTAACCGTTGGGCCTTAAAGCCCAAGTCACAAGCGCACAACCCAATCCAATCGCACAATATGATTCCCAGTCGCACAAGATGTATGAACCGTACAAGTTGACTTATCTGTTTAGTGTTTGGGCCGTGTATATCTGTTGGACTATTTTTGGTTATTATTTGGGTCGGGTATCATTGGGCCTCAACGAGTGACTCGCACAAGACTGTTAGACTTGTGCGAGCCCATTCTTATGAATCGCATAAGTCGGTGGTGTTATATACTTGACAGTTGTGTATTTGCCATGAACTATAAGTGCTCGTAACCTGTTAGCTTATATGTATCATACGTGCATTACATGATCATAGACCTGACTTGTATGGTAACCATGTTAGGACGTGGTTAGCCTCAACTAGCTCGATTGACCTTTCCGTGTATCTGCCGAGCAAACCAAGGTGAGTTCACACTCTTACTAAGGCATGGGATTCCCGGGGCATGGGAATTGGGATTGAAGGAATAAGGTTGAATAGATTCGTACTGACACTGTTACTAGACTACCATACCATTGTCCTCGGTTGTGCAGGACACATACGTAAAACCTACGTATACTTATGCTACTCACTGTTCTCAGGTTGCGAAGGACACTCACGTAAAACCTACGTGAACTTATACTCACTACTGCCTCGGTTGTGTCAGGCACTTACGTAAAACCTACGTAAACCCCCGCGTACCCCTATCCTCGGTTGTGAAGGATACTTACGTAAAACCTACGTAAACTTGTACGTATTACTGTTCTCGGGATATGTAGAACACTTATAGTTACGAATAGTCTAGTGGTTATACAACATGGGAAGCCCCCACCAATAGAACGTACTATCGGCCCAGTAGAGCCATATGTTACAAACGAACTTATTATTACGTATTTACCTTCTGTGAACTCGCTCAACTAGTTGTTGACCCTCTGTTACATGCCTTGCAGGTCGTTAGGTACTTGGAGCTTGCACACGGAGGAGCTGGTAGTTGTGGGCTTGGATCGCGTTTGTTTTGTTAAACACTTTTGACATTGCATACTTATTTATGTCGGGTTTTATTTATACGCTTCCGCTAAACAATGAATACATAATTGTGTTTTGAACACCTTTCATATTGGTGATTGAGTGGCGTTTACTTTTACTTATTAATTACATGTTCAATATGATTGGTGGCTTGATCCTGGTCAGTCATGCTCCCAAGCGGTGATACTCCGCGGGTGGATTTTGGGGGTGCGACAGATTGGTATCAGAGCCATTGGTTATAGAGAACTTGGTTTTAATAGGGGAAAACGTTTTTATTGAAACAAGACTATAACCAGAACAGTGCTCTCAACGATCCATAACGACGCTTCGCTCCACGTGCAAGACTCGACATCCTAGGTAATATGGTTTATGTTTATTATCTGTTTGCTAGAATTACATAGAACTTTGCTCGTAGTACGCTTAGATACACATGACCCTATTACATGAGAATACTTATGTGCTTACACTCTTCTGTCATCGCACTACACGCGAACCATTCTCACTTTTTTTTTGGGTAAAGGGTTACCCCGGTAAATTTTATATATCAACCAAATAAAACAGGGCGTATCAAGACATTGATACACACTACAAGCCTTGGCATACCAAGACTAGGAATCCAAACAACAAGACACAACCCAAACAAACACAACCAAAAACAAAAAAACAACCCGAGAAAACAAAACATCACGACCCAAAACGAAAAGAAAACTAGAAGACTACAAACTCTCTAGCCTGGGTCTATATCCACGTTCTGCTTCCAGCCAAGCCATTTGTCCAACAACCTCTTTTGCTTCAAGTCACCACCAAAACGGAATCCCATAAGCTTGAGTCGAACTGTATCAATAATGATCTTCGAGAGCACACTAGCATTCCGCCGTTCACGAGAAAACAGACGAGAGTTTCTTTCTTGCCATAAAAAATACGTTGAAGCCGCCACCAGAAGGTTGGAAACTATGCTTTCTAGAGATCTAGATTGAGCATGACCTTCTATCCACTGAATAATCGAGGACCAAGAGTTATCAACATTACCCATATCAGCCATATCCCTAACCAAACCCCATACCTCCGATGAATAAGAGCAATTAAAAAATAAATGATCCCTGGAGTCACGGTCGTAGCTGCATAATGGGCAACACATGAGCCGAAGATTGGTAGCACTACCCGCCTCCCAAACTGCCATCCTATCTTGCGTTTTCAATTTATTTTTTATGACCAACCAAAGATGGAAAGCATGCCTCGGAATGCACTGGCTGAACCAAACCGACTTTGCCCACTCAACTTTACTATCTCTATGTCTCAGGCTGTCCCAAACCTCCCAGGAACCAAAACCCCGTAGGTTACCCTCTAAGTCTTTCCAACGAAACCGATCCTCCACCTCAGGCACTAGATGGACAGAATCAATAGTAATAAGAACCGGAAACAGGTCATACCACTCCTGAGGCCAACACCATTGGCCATCATTATCAAGAAGATCCGCTACCGAGTCATTTACTGAGAAACCTGCTCTAGCTATAGAACGCGGGGTGATAAATGATCGTAAGGGGCTGCATTGTAACAACTCTCATTAAAATTAATAATTAGAATATTAATTAGCTATTAAGGAAACCCTAATTGAGACACCCAAGTGATTCTACACAAACCCTAAAATTTTCAGAATTTTCAGAATCAGGATCAGGGCCCCTAAAACTCAGGGGGGGATAAACCCTAGCCAACGATTATCTTCATAACTAATTATAAAAATCGAATTTTAAGAAACTGACAACACAGCAAGCCTACCTGCACGAAGGGCTACCCTATGAAAATAGGGTGGTCACTCGCGTAGCGCGACGGCTAAGGGGGTACCCCTCGCGCTACGCGACGGTGTCAAAATCTCAGTATAAATAGCAGGGGTTGGGACTTGAAATTTGGCACTTGAACGACGAAAAGCGGAGTTACGTAGGTCGAGTTATAAGCAAAACAGTCCAACACACACACACAATTATCGAATCGCTGCCGCAGAACAGGGTAATTACTCGATCGCTATTACGATTCAGTTTCCGGAATCAATACATTCAAAGAATGTCTAAGTGCCGGTTGCGAGGCGGGACTTGTATCCGGTTCTTATTCAGCTCGATGGTATTTCTTTGCAGCCGAATAAGTCGGATAAAGTGTTGTGGCGTCAAGGTAATCAAAAGCATGTGTTCTCGTCGTCTAGAGTATGGGATTCGGTTCGGTATCATGCTGTGGAGGTGGAGTGGTGCCGTCTTGTGTGGTTTGGTCAGTGTATTCCGCGTCATGCTTTTTTATTATGGCTTATCATGAGAAGGAAACTGCTTACTCAAGATAAGATTTTGAGTTGGGATTTATCGCGCAGGAAAAATATGAATATGATGTGCTGTTTATTATGCTATGCTAATCATGACTCTCATACGCATTTGTTTTTTGAATGTAAATACTCGTCACAAGTGTGGATGCTGGTTAGACAAAAAGCGGGTATGGGTTCGGTGCATGCTAAGTGGGATGACATCGTTAACTGGTTACTGGATCGGTCTAAGTCAAACTTGGCGTCAGTTTACGTTGCTAAACTGTCAGTGGCTGCTACGGCCTACTTCATTTGGCAAGAGCGGAATGCCAGATTATTTAGAAACCAGGTGAGGCCCCCGGAATCCTTAAGTGAAACCATTATACAACAAGTGCGGTACAAGCTGATTGGAGCAAAGTTGAAAAAGTGCGAAAATGTTCGAAAGCTTTTAAGGGATTGGGATATTGAAGTTTCGGATGTGCACGATGATGGCGGCTGAGGATGCTTTTGTAATTTTTTTCTTGTTGAGTCTAGGTTTGTAGCCTAGTGGTTTGTTTTCCATTTTTTTTTGGTTGTCGTTTGTCTGGTTTGTCTCTGGTTTTCGCTTTCATAGGGCATGTCCTATGATTGAACTAGTGTAGGCTCTCTACACTACTTGTGTTTTTTGGTTGTGAATATATAGAATCACCGGGGTAACCCTTTACCCAAAAAAGTGCCGCCCACATTGGGCTATGCTTTATCGTTGTCGATAATTCGATAATGAGCCGAAGCATTGTACTTTGTCGTTGTCGATAATTCGATATACGAGTTGAAGTACTATACTTTATCGTTTGTCATTTTGATAAATGAGCCGAAGTATTGCACTTGGACATTCATTGTCAAAATTGATCTCGGGGAATTATCGTAACTGCTGTATTGATCACTAATCCTGTTTTGTGTGCATTATTGTTAGATTAGAAATAATCAAGGCTAATCAGTAGGCTTATACACTGCTCGTTAAATCTGCAATGTGAGTCATTCTTCTTTTTATCAACTGTTTTACAATACTCCAAATTATTTTCAAAGTGTTATAATTACAGGGACTAAGTCGTGGATATCTTGATTTATTGGTTAGTGGGGTATTGTGCACATTACTATGTCTCCCAGTTAGGTTCATTGACCTACTAGGGAGAAACGTCACTATTAGAGTTCATTGACCTAATAGTGGTATGACCATCGTTACCATTGTGACAGAAAGCCAGATAAAAATAAGATATGAACCATTGTAATCGCTCTTATGCTGTAATTTATAACTATGAGTCATTTCCTAAAAAACTGAATGAACTCACTCAGTATTTCCCCGCTGACAAAACCTTTTTTCAAACATGTTTCAGGTAATCTGTTGTGAGCAAAGAAAAGTGCCAGGAAGCACTACCAGCTTAGAAAAGTGGCTCAGTGTAAATAAATAAAGAAACATGTTTTGGAAAATAAAGATTTCCATTGAAATCACAGTATTGTAAATTACTGGGTTTTATCCCTAAATTATATAATGAGCAGTTTTACTACTAAAGATCCTGTTTTAAAAAGACTTCCGCTGTCGCCTAAATTAAAATACCGCGGGATTTCTGTTCCGCGGCTCCTGAAACGGGTCAAACCGGGTCGGGGGCCGTGACAGAAATAAGGTGGTATCAGAGCCACTTCTCAAGCCACTGATTTAAGCCAATTAAGTATTTAGAAAATACTTAATTTCCATTAATTGCTATTTTGTGATTATTTGTTAATTTATCTGACTAATTGTGTATAGTATGAGCAGATCTTTATATGCTAGTCAATATAGTAAGTCATACAAATTCTTAAATAATTTGACTCAAGTATTAGTACCTTTATTAACTACAATCTAGAAGTCTTATCAAGAAAATCATAAAATTTTCAAAATAAAACCTCGTATGATGTAAATTTCAATAGTACCCAGTAGGAACTAATATTTAAAAAGTTTTCTATAAATTTTATGAATTCTGACTATGTCTATTTGTGCTAAACAGCATGAGTAACTTGTCTGAGGCCCTTCAGAATTTAAATCTCTATCCAGTAAGAGTAGAAGTTTCCAGAGATTTCGATAGGTATATACCAGATATAGAAGAACCTATAGAATTCAATGCTTTACCTCTCGAGAAACCCAAGCCCAAGGAAATAGAAATTGGGGAAAGTTCTAGGCAAATTGAAAAGTTACCATCTCAGGAAGAGTTAGATTCTATAATGGCAAGCCATAATACTATTAAGCCTGTTAATGAAAATATTTTTAATCGCTCTCTCGAAACACAACTACCAATGAACTTAGAACCATCTATTCCAAACCTTTTAATCCACTCGCAAATAGACGAATGGTTAATTAACGAAATACAGTTACAAAACCATCCCTATAAGCCTTTTCCTCAGTTCAATCTAGAACCTTTACCAAAATTTCCCAATAAGTAATAAGAATATAACTGAACTCCGCCACTTTGACCAAAAAACTAATAAATACTGGGAATAGGATCCAAGAGATTGGGGGACAGATCTCCTGGAACTATGATAAGAGGGAACACAGTTACTAGAATATCGTTGACAAAAAAAAAAAAAAAAAAAAAAAAGAATAGGGGATTTATGAAACTGTTATTATGTAATAATAATAGTAAAATCAGTATGTGTAAGATAAATAATAAAACGGTTATATATAGAAGCATGAAATTTTAGAAAATTTATAAAATTTTGTTCATATACGTGATTATGTGCAATTAAGTGTGATATTGGATTATTTCTCGTATACTAATTATTTATCTATAACTTAGTTGTCAAATGGAAAACGCTAATAATGAAGCAGTTAATGAGGTTAATGATTCTGAGCAACAACCGGGGGATCAATATATGACTAGGCAGGATATAGAAAATATCGTTGCTCAAGGGATAGCCAACACTATTCCAACAATGATAGCTCAAGGGATAGCCAACGCTATTCCAGCCATCGTTGCTGCTGTTAAAAATCCAATAGAACCACAACAACTCTTTCCTAGCAAACGTATTTCTGAAGATAATTTCAGTAATAGCGTAAACGGAGGCAATGATCATGTTAATCATGACAATGAACCACAACCAGCGCCGCTCCCTAAGAAAATGAAAGTTGCAACGTCTGGTTGCACTTACAAGGAATTTCTTGCTTGTAAACCATCTGAGTTTGCAGGCAACGAAGGAGCGACTGCGGCACTACGTTGGTTAGAGAAAACTGAGGCAGTAATTGCCATAAGTAAATGTGCTCAGGATGATCAGGTCATGTACGCGTCAAATCTTTTCAAAGAAGGAGCGCTAGAATGGTGGAATACGGTGTTACAATCAAAAGGAAGAAGGATGGCGTATGCTATGAACTGGGAAGAATTTAAGAGCTTGGTAGAAAGAAAATTCTGTCCCGAATATGAAAAAGAACAAATGACAAACAAGTTTTTAACCCACCGAATGGTTGATGTAGATTGTCGAAAGTATACTACGACATTCTTCGAATATGCTCGAGTAGTACCAACCCTGGCTTCGCCAGAGCCAGTACTTATTTCTCGATATATTTGGGGATTGATTTCTGAAATCCGTAACATCGTCAAGGCTGCGAAACCTCGCACGATTGATGATGCGGTAGATTTAGCCAATACTCTGACTGACGAACTAGTACGGACAAGAGAAGAAAATAGAAGGAAGGAAGTAGCCCAAAAGATTACCCAGGTAATCCGTTCGGATAACCATAACGATTTTAAGAAAGGAGGGAATGTGCAATCTTCTACTAGTTCATTCTGCAATTTTTGCAAAAGAAAGCATTTTGGAAGATGCAAAGGATACTGCAATTTTTGCAAAATTCCGGGGCATCAGGAAGAAGACTGCAGGAGGAAGAAATTTTCAGTTTGTTACAACTGTGGAGAAACTGGACATCTTAGGCCAAATTGTCCAAAACTGAACAAACCATCTGACACTAAAGCCAAACCTGCAGAAGAAGCAAAAAGGAATGCAAGAGCCTTTCAATTGACTGCTCAGGAGACAGAGCTCATTCCAGATGTAATAGCCGGTACGTCCTAGGTTACAACATTTACACAAAAAGTATTAACTGACTCTGATACACACCAAAGTTTTATAAATACTTCATTCTGTCAAACTCTTAACTTAAGACAAATCTTCACAGTCAAAACATGCAAAAAGGAAAAATATAACTCTCAGGTCATATAATTCTTCGCTAACCTAATTCCTATGAAATTAGCCAAGTTTAATGTTGTGTAAGAAATAGATTGGTTAGTAGCCAACCCTACTCGAATTCTCTGTGATAAGAACTTTATAGAAAATCCAGGTAACCGCCGGAGAAGTATTTATGATTATAGAAAATAAACCACGTAAGGTCACATGATAAATTATGAAGATATTCACTTAAATCCTGCTAAGATAACAATGGAAGAGTTCGCAATCATTAAATGGAAAGTAGGTATTTTGTAAATTTAGCCGAATACTATAGGCAGTTTATTAAGGATTCTTTTAGATAAATACATCCTTAACTAAGTTAACACAGTTAATTCTAAATAAGAACCGAAACAAAAAAAAGCCTCTAGCTAGCCTTACCAGAAGGAACATAAGATTTTAAAGTATACGGTAATGCTTCAAAGTTAAAATTTGGATATATGGTAATGCGACACAAAAAGGTAATTGTGTATGCATCAAGGCAATTACAAAAGCACGAAGAAAACCTTACCACTTGTAAGCCAAAAAAAAAAAAAAAAAAAATTAGAAACCACAAGTTATCCTTAAGATTAGGAAACATTATCTAAGCAAGCTTACTATCCATATGGGTCATAAGATTTTAGGATACATATTTGAGCAACAAGAATTAAACATGAGGAAAAAGGGAAATCCTCGATGACTACGACTATGATATTTAGTATCACGAAGAAAAGGCTGAAGACGGTTAGAAGAATTATGCAAATAATAAACAAAAGCCGTCGAAGTTCGAGTTGGAGACAAAATGCTATTGAAAGTATTTCCTTGGAAAGGAATTTATAAATTCGGTAAGAGAAGAAGCTAAGTCTCTTATACGTAGGACCATTACCAGTAATCCAACGCATAGAACCAGTAGCTTATCAATTACAACTATCAGAAAAATTAGCAGGAGTACATGATGTGTTTCATGTATCCAATCTTAAGAAACGTCTATCAGGCGAATCCTTGGTAGTACCTCTTCAAGATATAGAGATAAATGATAGAGAAACCCCTACAAATAGAAGATCGGAAAATTAGGTTTCTCAAACACAAACGACTAGTGCTAGTGAAAGTCAAATTGGAATCCAGAAGAGGACCAGAATACACTTGGGAACTGGAATCAGAGATGAAGTGAAAATACTCTCATCTATTTCAGTGAATCTCGAGGACGAGATTTTTCTTAAGGTGGGGAGGATGTAACAACTCTCATTAAAATTAATAATTAGAATATTAATTAGCTATTAAGGAAACCCTAATTGAGACACCCAAGTGATTCTACACAAACCCTAAAATTTTCAGAATTTTCAGAATCAGGATCAGGGCCCCTAAAACTCAGGGGGGGATAAACCCTAGCCAACGATTATCTTCATAACTAATTATAAAAATCGAATTTTAAGAAACTGACAACACAGCAAGCCTACCTGCACGAAGGGCTACCCTATGAAAATAGGGTGGTCACTCGCGTAGCGCGACGGCTAAGGGGGTACCCCTCGCGCTACGCGACGGTGTCAAAATCTCAGTATAAATAGCAGGGGTTGGGACTTGAAATTTGGCACTTGAACGACGAAAAGCGGAGTTACGTAGGTCGAGTTATAAGCAAAACAGTCCAACACACACACACAATTATCGAATCGCTGCCGCAGAACAGGGTAATTACTCGATCGCTATTACGATTCAGTTTCCGGAATCAATACATTCAAAGAATGTCTAAGTGCCGCCCACATTGGGCTATGCTTTATCGTTGTCGATAATTCGATAATGAGCCGAAGCATTGTACTTTGTCGTTGTCGATAATTCGATATACGAGTTGAAGTACTATACTTTATCGTTTGTCATTTTGATAAATGAGCCGAAGTATTGCACTTGGACATTCATTGTCAAAATTGATCTCGGGGAATTATCGTAACTGCTGTATTGATCACTAATCCTGTTTTGTGTGCATTATTGTTAGATTAGAAATAATCAAGGCTAATCAGTAGGCTTATACACTGCTCGTTAAATCTGCAATGTGAGTCATTCTTCTTTTTATCAACTGTTTTACAATACTCCAAATTATTTTCAAAGTGTTATAATTACAGGGACTAAGTCGTGGATATCTTGATTTATTGGTTAGTGGGGTATTGTGCACATTACTATGTCTCCCAGTTAGGTTCATTGACCTACTAGGGAGAAACGTCACTATTAGAGTTCATTGACCTAATAGTGGTATGACCATCGTTACCATTGTGACAGAAAGCCAGATAAAAATAAGATATGAACCATTGTAATCGCTCTTATGCTGTAATTTATAACTATGAGTCATTTCCTAAAAAACTGAATGAACTCACTCAGTATTTCCCCGCTGACAAAACCTTTTTTCAAACATGTTTCAGGTAATCTGTTGTGAGCAAAGAAAAGTGCCAGGAAGCACTACCAGCTTAGAAAAGTGGCTCAGTGTAAATAAATAAAGAAACATGTTTTGGAAAATAAAGATTTCCATTGAAATCACAGTATTGTAAATTACTGGGTTTTATCCCTAAATTATATAATGAGCAGTTTTACTACTAAAGATCCTGTTTTAAAAAGACTTCCGCTGTCGCCTAAATTAAAATACCGCGGGATTTCTGTTCCGCGGCTCCTGAAACGGGTCAAACCGGGTCGGGGGCCGTGACATGCATGTACACCAGTTATCACTCCAAGCGTTTGTCTGGCGCCCGCTCTGGATAAACTTCCATATAAAAGGACGAACTATAGGACGTATAGCGAGAAGCTTACGCCAACCCCAAGTAATACTGTTCCGGCATTGAACCTCCCAGAAGCTTTTACCCTTCAACTTGTAAGCGTGAACCCACTGAACCCAAAGAGACGGACGTTTAGTAATTATACTCCAGATATGCGATGTCAAACGTGTTTTATTGACATCCACGATTCTTCGAATGCCCAAACCCCCCTCCTCCTTGGGCATACACACCTCCTTCCAGGCGACCTTAGCACGAACCGGCCCCTGGCTACCACCATTCCATAAAAACCTACGAAGCTTTTTCTCCAAATCCTTTATAACACTCGTGGGAAGCATAAACACCGAGGCCCAGTAAGCATACATGGCAGCTAGGACCGAGTTGATTAATTGAAGTCTCCCTGCAAACGAAAGGGATTTTGTCATCCAGTTATTTATTCTTCTCTCCATGCTTTCCATCAAAATTTTACAGTCTCTAGCCGCCAACCTCGTTGAAATCAACAGAACTCCAAGGTAACGGACCGGCAATGAGCCCTCTTGAAAGGGCATAATGTGCAGAATCTGATCCTTCAAAGAACCCGAAACATTACTGAAGAAAACTGTGCTTTTTGGGACACTTGGAACAAGACCCGATAAATCCGTGAATTTCTCCAGAGCCTCTTTCATTTTTTTAACCGAAACACAGTCCCCATGAGAAAACAAGAACAAGTCATCCGCAAACGAAATATTAATTATCTTCTGTTTAGCACAATTGACATGAAACTTAAACGAAGAGCTCGAAGCAGTTTGCTGAAGAATAAGGGTTAAGACCTCCATAACTAAAGTAAAAAGATAAGGGGACATCGGATCCCCTTGTCTAAGCCCCCGTTTTCCTTGGAAAAAACCATGCAACTCACCATTGATGCTCAACGAATATGACACCGTAGAAACACATGTCATAATCCAATTGACCATTTTAACATGAAACCCAAACTGATGCAAGACTGACTCCAGGAAAGTCCAACTAACCGTATCATACGCCTTTTGAATATCAATCTTAAAAGCACATCTTGGCTGACCTCTATTAAGATGATAATTGTGCATTAACTCCTGGGTAAGCAGAATATTATCAGTTATTTTCCTGCCTGGAACAAACGTCGACTGATTAATGCTAACCAACTTATCAAGGCTTCCTTTTATTCTATCCGTGATAATCTTGCTAATGCATTTATACAGCACATTACAACAAGAAATAGGCCGGTAATCAAGCACAGAGTTAGGGGTATCCACCTTAGGAATCAAAGCAAGAATAGTATGGTTGAGCTGCTTTAAGAGTTTACCATTCTCGAAGAAATCTAGCACAGCATTAGTAACCTCATCCCCCACTATATCCCAAGCCTTTTTAAAGAACGCCGATGTGAAACCATCTGGGCCTGGAGCCTTATTATCACCAATACTAAACATAGCTTGCTTAACCTCTTCACGAGTGACCTTTCTAACCATATGATCCGCCGACTGCTGACTAAGTGTATTCAGAAACAAATCACCATCAACACTAGCAGGCCTCGTATGAGCCGAGCCCAAGAAAGACGTATAATGATCAACAAGGGCATGAGGAACATTTTCACCTTCAAACCGGTTACCATGCACATCAAGAATGCACCTAATTTTGCTCCTCGCATTCCTACTTTTCACACATTTATGAAAATAGGAAGTGTTAGAATCACCTGCACAAAGCCACTCAACTTTGGATTTTTGCTTTAAAAAGCATTCCTCATCGTAAGCTGCAACCTGAAATTCCTGAAGGCACTTTGCGGCTTTTTCTCGGATATCCACGTTTAACGGTTCAGAATCGACAAGTTTTTGAACCTCATCTAGCTCCTTACGTAACCGAGACACTTTTTCATGGAGATTCCCTTGTTGATGCAATAACTTTCGAAAACTCGGTTTCAGATTTTTCATCTTCTGAACAACCGAGAACATAGTAAAACCTTGAATTCTTTTGGCCCACTCCAACGCAACAACCTGCCTGAATTCCTCTTTAGATGTCAAAAAATTCGTGAACTTAAACGGCTTATGCTTGGACCGAGAAGCCATGGATAACTTAAGAATACAAGGAGTGTGGTCTGACACTCTAGCTGGCTTGAACTCCGCATAAGCATCCGGAAATAGGTCCAAGAACCTGACATTACCCATAACCCGATCGATCTTCTTCACTACTCCAATACCTTCTCGCGGTTTCTGACTCCATGTATAGTGAAGCCCATGACTTTTTAAATCCAATAGCTCCGTAACTTGAACACAGTAAAAAAAATCTCTCATGCTAATGGTATGACTTGAAGGGCCATAACAACAATCCTCCATGTTCAACGCAGAATTAAAATCCCCCAACACTACCCACGGCTTATCATGAACAAACGTTTTATGCTTGCAAAGATCATCCCATAGACTTCTACGGTCTTGATATTTATTCTCAGCATAAACAAATGAGCAGAAAAAAATCTTAGAATTATCCTTTACTTGGATCTGCGTATGGATTACCTGATCCGATTGGGCTAACACCATAAGATTAACCGCATCCGCGTCCCAACCCAAGATGATTCTAGTACCCCGCTGGCACAGGTTCCCATTGGACGTCCAATTCCAGCTTCGGAAGACACTTTTACACACTTTATCTAAATTATTGATATTCACATGCGTCTCTAAAATGGCACAAACCTTCAAATGATTTTCAGACATAAGAACACGGAACTCATTTTGTTTCAGGGGACGATTCAAACCCCTAATATTCCATGATGCCACACTATCCATTGAAAACCGCATCACCGGGAGTGCTTGCCCCCTCAGACCGACCGTTAGTGACATTTCTACCCATGAAATCAGCCATCTCAGTTGGGTTGGCTTCTAAAACCTCATCCAAATGATCATAAATATTCTCTGGAAGTTGAGTATTGTCACTCTTTACCCCGTTACCGTCACCTTCATCTGCTAACGCTTCAAACGAATTCACCAGCTTCACCGTTTGCGGCTCATTACTGTCATCTTTTTTTGTTCCGGAAGTACTTGCCCCATTCTTATTCAGCTTCGGTCGATAAATCACTTTAGGTTTTTGTTTCTTTTGCGGGAAAGAATGCTTCGCTACCCTCCTCCTATCCGTAACAAAACCTTCATCATCAACGACTACCTGTTTGGATTTACCCCTATCCACCTTACTGCACGTATTCTCATCATGCCCAAACAAACAACATGTCGCACACCGAAGGGGTTTCCATTCGTATTCAACCTTTACACATTCAGTTATATACCCCTCCTCATCCATCTTTGGAATAGCAAGTATAACATGGTCTTTAAGCTCTTTGTCCGCACTGACTTCAATCATAGCTCGTGCATAACTACTCCTACCCCAATTCTCAGCACACATATCAGCCGTGTAAGAATCCAATCTTTTTGGAACCCCTAGTTTGGATGCTAGCAGACTCAAACCATCTCCCGTGTACACTGTAATTGGAACATTGTGCAACTTCACCCACACAGGAACAGATTTAATCCCATCTTTCTTAAGACTAACCTTAGGCGACCACACATTCAAAAATAAAGGAACTTTACGTATAAGCCATGGCCCTCCTTCCAAAACTTTCATCATACCATCTTTCGAATCAAATTTGAAGAAAAAGAACCCATCTGAGTTCATCATAAGTTTAACAAATCCGTACTTTGCCCAGACATTCTTTGCATAGTATTCAACAACAGGAAACGGTAACCTATTTCCAAGAAAGTAACCATATAACACATTCTCAAACTTATCTTGGACCTGCTTGACAACTTCTTTAGGAATGACAACGTCCGCACCCTCCCTTGTCTCAACTGGTTCCATAAGTCTGAAATTTACCTCTGTTTTCCTCCGATTAGACTGCACTTTTTCAGCATACGAAACTGGTTCTTCCGCCTTATACGTATCCCAGAAAGGCTCATCATGCACAACATCAGGTTTACCCGTAGTAGCCATCGACGACGAACCTCCAGCAGCAAACAAATTATCCACAGGTATAGATATGGCCTCCAACCCATCAAGGATCGATGAATTATTCGTGGAATATAGCCCCCTCCTTGGCATCAAAGTGTTACCTTCAATATTTGTTACCCGTAACCCAATACCACGGATCGGAGCAGTACCTGGGGTTGAAACAGGAGTTGCATCAGCATTTTCATTGACCACAGCAGAACCCTTATTAGGGTTTAATGAAATATTCCCTATATCCGGCGGCTTTGAATGTTTTGGATCCAAATCAGATGTCTTAGATTGTCTATACTCCATAACACCACAAAGCAAAAACCATGCAACGTAACAGGAAACTGAAAAAACCCTACAGCAGAAACATGCAACGTAGACTCACAGCAATACGGCAGAAAAACCCTAGCTAAAACACGAAACGAAAAAAACCCTAACTCTGACTGCAAAAGATTAGAAACCAGGATTGAAGTCTAGAACCTTACTCAGAAGGATCGACAACACCCCAATACCTAACCCAGATTGATCAAAATTAGGATTGAAGAACAAGAACTAGGGTTTCAAAGAGAATCGCCGAAATCGCCTTGAAGCCAGAGAGAAGCCATCTACTCTTAATTCAAACAAACTAACAGTAGCACTCACTTACGCTACTTTTACTATGAAGATCATGTCTGGACGTGTCAACATGACGCAAGCCCAGTTGACGGCGATTATCAATGAACAAGTTGCTGCGGCACTTGCAGCTGCAAACGCGGGAGGTATACCCTGCAGTCGTAACTCATCCTAGGATCTTTAGATCCTACGTTCCTAAACAACTCTTATGTTTAACCTCATTCTGTTCTTACACATTAGGTCAACCCGCTCATCAGCCTGTTTGTACCTTCAAGAACTTCATGGACTGTCGTCCAAGCACGTTCAGTGGCACTGAAGGAGCAGTTGGACTCCTTCACTGGTTCGAAAAGCTCGAGTCTGTGTTCGAGATGTGTGAATGCCCTGAGGCTCACAGGGTGAAATATGCCACTGGTACTTTGGAAGGAATCGTGTTAACTTGGTGGAACGCGCAAGTGCAGATTTTAGGGTTGGCAGCTGCTAACGCCACCCCTTGGAATGATTTCAAGGAACTGATCAAAAGGGAATACTGCACTCGGGAAGACATTCATAAGTTGGAAGATGAGCTTTACCATTTGAAAATGACTGGGTCAGAAATTGAAGCTTATACCAAAAGGTCAAATGAGCTGGCCGTGCTGTGTCCAACTATGGTGGACCCTCCAGTTAAGCGCATCGAGTTGTATCTCAAAGGGTTAGCGCCAGAAATTCAGAGCCATGTAACATCGGCTAATCTTGACAACATTCAGGCTATTCAGCGCCTTGCGCATCGCCTCACAGATAAGGCAGTGGATCAGAACAGGCTGCCTAAACGTATCAGCGCTACTGCTACCGTTACCACTTCTGCTACACTTGCTACTCCCAGTGACAACAAGAGAAAATGGGAATGGGGATTCCAGCAAGGGATCAGCTTCAGTTCAGTCACAGGTTCAGCAACGAAAGACTGACAGTTATCAGAGTCCCAGTCAGCATTCTTCAGGTAGCCACAGGCAGGGTGGATATCGAGGGAACCTCCCAAAGTGCAACAACTTCAACAGACACCACAGTGGCCAGTGTAACAAGGGTCGCTGTCAAAGATGCCTCAAGATGGGTCATGAGGCCAAGGATTGTAGGAGCCCTCGGCCTGCGAGCCAGAATCAGCAGCAGCCACAAGCTCAGCAGAATCAGCAACAGGGCAACAAAGGATGCTTTCATTGTGGCGCAGAAGGTCACTTCAAAAGACACTGCCCTCAGTTAAACCGAAACCAGAACAACAACAACAACAACAATAACAACAACCAGGGCAATGGCAACAACAACAACGGTGGGAACAACAACGGCAACGAAGCAAGGGGTCGTGCATTTGTGTTGGGGCAGGGTGATGCCAGAAATGATCCCAACGTAGTCATGGGTAAGTTTCTTCTTGACGACTTTTATGTTACTGTATTGTTTGATTCGGGTGCGGATACAAGTTATGTGTCTTTGAAAGTTAGCCAAATGTTAAAACGTGCTCCCACTCCCCTAAACGCCAAACATGTCGTAGAATTAGCTAATGGTAAGAGTCTAGAGGCCACACATATAGTTCAGGGTTGTAATCTTATCCTCGCTGGTCAAGCTTTCTCCATCGACCTCATTCCTATAGTTCTGGGTAGTTTTGACATCGTCATTGGCATGGATTGGTTATCCAAGCAGCAGGCAGAGATTCTATGTAAGGAGAAGATCATTCGTATTCCTCGTTCTGGTAAGGAACCTCTCGAAGTTCAAGGCGACAAGAGTGGTGTTGTGGTTGGCATCATCTCTTTCCTGAAGGCTCAGAAATGCTTACGAAAGGGTCATACTGCCATTTTGGCACTTGTTACTGATGCATCGATGAAAGAGAAAAGGATAGAGGACATTCCTGTTGTACGCGAATTTCCTCAAGTGTTTCTTGAAGATTTACCTGGTCTACCGCCTCATCGCCAGGTCGAGTTTCAAGTCGAGCTAGCTCCAGGAGCAGCACCCATAGCTCGCGCACCATATCGTCTAGTTCCATCAGAACTGGAAGAACTATCAAGGCAGCTACAAGAGCTCTTGGAAAAAGGTTTTATTCGCCCAAGCTCTTCACCATGGGGAGCTCCAGTATTATTTGTGAAGAAGAAGACGGTACATTCAGAATGTGCATTGATTACCGGGAACTCAACAAGGTGACGGTGAAGAACTGTTATCCTCTTCCGCGTATCGACGACTTATTCGACCAGTTTCAAGGGTCGAGCTACTACTCCAAGATAGACTTGAGGTCGGGTTATCATCAGCTGAGAGTCCGGGATGAGGACGTCTCCAAGACAGCATTCAGAACTCGTTACGGTCACTACGAGTTTCTTGTCATGCCATTTGGGTTAACGAACGCGTCGGCCGTATTTATGGATCTAATGAACAGAGTATGCAAACCGTATCTTGACAAGTTAGTCATCGTTTTCATCGACGACATCCTGATCTACTCCAAGAGTCAGGAGGAACATGAGCAGCACTTACGTCTCATCTTGGAACTTCTTCGAAAGGAACAACTATACGCTAAGTTTTCAAAATGCGACTTCTGGCTTCGTGAAGTCCACTTCTTTTGCCATGTGGTGAACAGGGATGGGATTCATGTCGATCCATCCAAGGTAGATTCGATTAGGAACTGGCGTGCACCGCGTACACCAATGGAAATACGCCAATTCTTGGGTTTGGCGGGGGTACTACAAACGATTCATCAAAGACTTTTCCAAGATCGCACAGCCACTTACTATGTTGACATAGAAAGGTGTCACCTATCGTTGGGGTAATACACAAGAAACGGCTTTTCAGTATCTGAAGGATAGACTATGCAGCGCACCTATTCTTTCATTGCCAGAGGGCACAGATGATTTTGTGGTCTATTGTGACGCATCGATACAAGGGCTTGGTTGTGTATTGATGTAGCGGGATAAAGTTATTGCCTACGCTTCGCGGCAACTCAAAGTTCATGAACGGAACTACACGACGCACGATTTAGAGCTGGGAGCTGTAGTTTTCGCGCTTAAGATATGGCGACACTACCTGTACGGCACCAAGTGCACTATTTACACCGATCAGAGGAGTCTCGAGCATATCTTCAAGCAGAAGGAATTGAACATGCGTCAACGACGATGGGTCGAGTTACTTAATGATTATGAATGCGCCATCAAGTACCATCCAGGCAAAGCCAATGTTGTGGCTGAAGCTCTCAGTCGAAAAGACACTCTACCTAGGCGTGTACGAGCTTTGCAGCTCACTATTCAGTCTGATCTTCCTGCACAGATACGAGATGCTCAGGTGGAAGCATTGAAACCAGAAAACGTCAGGGCCGAAGCCTTACGCGGCTCAAGGCAACGATTAGAACAAAAGGAAGACGGTGCCTACTATGTAACAGGGCGTATTTGGGTCCCACTTTATGGCGGTTTGCGAGAGCTTGTGATGGATGAGGCACACAAGTCTCGCTACTCGGTACATCCAGGGTCGGATAAAATGTACCACGATCTCAAAACAACATATTGGTGGCCTAGCATGAAGGCCCACATTGCAACTTACGTCGGCAAATGTTTGACTTGTGCGAGAGTCAAGACAGAGTACCAGAAACCCTCAGGCCTACTCCAGCAACCCAGGATACCACAATGGAAATGGGAAGAAATTTCCATGGATTTCGTTACTGGTCTACCTAGATCCCAGCGTGGGAATGATACTATTTGGGTGATCGTAGATCGACTCACAAAATCTTCTCATTTCTTGGCTATCAAAGAAACGGATAAGTTCTCCACTCTAGCAGACATCTACTTGAAAGAAGTTGTTTCTAGGCACGGAGTGCCAACCTCTATTATTTCGGATCGGGATGCATGATTCACTTCAGAACTATGGCAAGCAATGCATAAAGCTTTTGGCTCTCGATTAGACATGAGTACAGCTTACCACCCTCAGACGGATGGGCAGTCTGAGCGCACGATTCAAACCCTAGAAGACATGCTTCGGGCATGTGTTATTGATTTCGGCAACAGCTGGGAAAAGCATCTCCCTTTAGTGGAGTTCTCGTACAATAACAGTTACCACACCAGCATACAAGCCGCTCCATTCGAGGCATTGTACGGACGTAAATGCCGGTCACCTCTCTGTTGGGCAGAGGTGGGGGATAGTCAGATTACAGGTCCAGAAATGGTAGTTGACGCTACTGAATGAATTGCACAGATACGACAACGCATGGCGGCGGCTCGTGATCGCCAGAAAAGTTACGCTGATCAACGCAGAAAACCGCTCGAGTTCCAAGTTGGGGATCGAGTGCTACTTAAAGTCTCACCCTGGAAGGGTGTGGTTCGATTTGGTAAACGAGGCAAGCTCAATCCACAGTATGTTGGACCGTTCGAAATCACTGAAAGAATAGGCAAATTAGCCTACAGATTAAACCTACCAGCTGAACTCGGTGCAGTTCACAACGTATTCCACGTGTTGAATCTGAAGAAGTGCCTGTCAGATGAGACCCTCATAGTTCCTTTTAAGGAACTCACTATCGACGAGCGGTTGCAGTTCGTCTAGGAACCAGTTGAAATCACAGACCGGGATGTCAAGGTCCTCAAGAACACTAGAATACCCCTTGTTCGAGTTCGTTGGAACTCCCGTCGTGGCCTAGAGTACACCTGGGAACGAGAAGATCAGATGGAACTCAAGTATCCCCAGTTATTCGAAAACCGTGCAACCACTACTGAGGCTGAAGCTACTACTGTGGAATTTCGGGACAGATCAACGGGGGGAGGATGTGACACCCCAGGAAAACCAGTAAACGATACAACTTACCTAGCTTCCTCAGTGAGTGCGTACCAAATTTCGGGACGAAATTTCTTTTAAGTTGGGGATAATGTGACAACCCGTATTTTGGACCTATCTTGTATAACGTAGTATGATTATGTGCACTTTGTGATTAATGAAATATGTATTAGTATGATTATGTGAATGTGTGTTACGCATATATGTATGGAATCCGAACCGTACAACACTACACACAACCGCACAAGCCATTTGGGCTTTACACTTGTATGCGGACCCTTAGGGCAGCCCAAGTGGGTTCGGCCCATTTCCCCTAGCCGATTAACACTTAGGATGTTGGTAACATTCTCACAACTTGCAAAACACCCTCACACACAAAAACCCTAGCTCTCTCTCACTCTCAATCTCAAACTCGACGGCAGTAACATCTTCTCTTCCTCGAAGCTCTTTTAATCCGGATCAATCTTTGTTCTACATTCTAACTGGTTAGTGTGTTGTTAATTATTTATTTGTATGATAATTGATGTTGTGATGCTATAA
Organism: Helianthus annuus; assembly: GCF_002127325.2. Taxonomy (NCBI): domain Eukaryota; kingdom Viridiplantae; phylum Streptophyta; class Magnoliopsida; order Asterales; family Asteraceae; genus Helianthus; species Helianthus annuus. The sequence continues at coordinate 15,023,273 of NC_035433.2, read as the reverse complement.
CCTTGTACAATAGTCTAAGGTTTTGTTAATGAACTCGTTGATGATATGGATTCATGAGATTGATTATGATGGTAAATGATAGAATGAAGTGTTTATGAAAATGGTTCACGGGTTACTAGATTGAAGGGTTAGTTGATTCGTTTGATTTACATGAGGAATTGGTTGATGTTTACGATTTGGATTGCATGACCTAGAGTTAGAACCGAACACCTAGTGATCGGCTGTGATACGATGTATGTTAATGATTGTGTTTGATGTTCATGTTATGATTAGGTTTAGGGTTCTTATGAATTATTGGCAAATTGCTTGGTTTAATCGGTTGAATGATTTCCGGAATGATTAAATCAATCGCACAAGGGCTCTGATCACACAAGAGCCTGATCTGTTCGCACAAGATAGTACCAGTCGCACAAGGTGTTTTCACTCGCACAAGGTTTACTGGATCGTACATGTGTTAATGTCTGTTTAACCGTTGGGCCTTAAAGCCCAAGTCACAAGCGCACAACCCAATCCAATCGCACAATATGATTCCCAGTCGCACAAGATGTATGAACCGTACAAGTTGACTTATCTGTTTAGTGTTTGGGCCGTGTATATCTGTTGGACTATTTTTGGTTATTATTTGGGTCGGGTATCATTGGGCCTCAATGAGTGACTCGCACAAGACTGATAGACTTGTGCGAGCCCATTCTTATGAATCGCATAAGTCGGTGGTGTTATATACTTGACAGTTGGGTATTTGCCATGAGCTATAAGTGCTCGTAACCTGTTAGCTTATATGTATCATACGTGCATTACTTGATCATAGACCTGACTTGTATGGTAACCATGTTAGGACGTGGTTAGCCTCAACTAGCTCGATTGACCTTTCCGTGTATCTGCCGAGCAAACCAAGGTGAGTTCACACTCTTACTAAGGCATGGGATTCCCGGGGCATGGGAATTGGGATTGAAGGAATAAGGTTGAATAGATTCGTACTGACACTGTTACTAGACTACCATACCATTGTCCTCGGTTGTGCAGGACACATACTTAAAACCTACGTATACTTTTGCTACACACTGTCCTCAGGTTGCGAAGGACACTCACGTAAAACCTACGTGAACTTATACTCACTACTGCCTCGGTTGTGTCTGGCACTTACGTAAAACCTACGTAAACCCCCGCGTACCCCTATCCTCGGTTGTGAAGGATACTTACGTAAAACCTACGTAAACTTGTACGTATTACTGTTCTCGGGATATGTAGAATACTTATGGTTACGAATAGTCTAGTGGTTATACAACATGGGAAGCCCCCACCAATAGAACGTACTATCGGCCCAGTAGAGCCACATGTTACAAACGAACTTATTATTACGTATTTACCTTCTGTGAACTCACTCAACTAGTTGTTGACCCTCTGTTACATGCCTTGCAGGTCGTTAGGTACTTGGAGCTTGCACAGGGAGGAGCTGGTCGTTGTGGGCTTGGATCGCGTTTGTTTTGTTAAACACTTTTGACATTTCATACTTATTTATGTCGGGTTTTATTTATACGCTTCCGCTAAACAATGAATACATACTTGTGTTTTGAACACCTTTCATATTGGTGATTGAGTGGCGTTTACTTTTACTTATTAATTACATGTTCAATATGATTGGTGGCTTGATCCTGGTCAGTCACGCTCCCAAGCGGTGATACTCCGCGGGTGGATTTTGGGGGTGCGACAGATTGGTATCAGAGCCATTGGTTATAGAGAACTTGGTTTTAATAGGGGAAAAACGTTTTTATTGAAACCAGACTATAACCAGAACAGTGCTCTCAACGATTCACAACGACGCTTCGCTCCACGTGCAAGACTCGACATCCTAGGTAATATGGTTTATGTTTATTACCTGTTTGCTAGAATTACATAGAACTTTTCTGTAAGTTACGTTTAAAAGATCGGGTGGCATTAATAATACCGTTGTAACTTAATATTTATTGTGAAGGTGTTCGTATTATTTTGGAATCATTAACATTCGGTAATATTATTTTTACCCTAAAAATAATATTTACGTAGTTCACAAAATAGTCATCAAAATCTCACACAAATGTTGTTATGAAAAATATATATATATATCAAATATATATTTATCAAGTTTTATTTTGTGAAAATCCCACCTCCGACACTTAGAAATGTTGTAAATAAAATCGTGGCGAAATTTACATTTTTGCAAACAAGTTAGAAATATATTTATAACACTTGTGATAAAAATATTTCCAATTGTTAAATTTTTGGAAAAATTTCGCAAGAGTTTCCCCTGCAACTGGAGGTGGCCACGCTTTCAAGCGTATCAACAATTTTCTCAATCAACAATAAACAGTATTCAAACCATCAAACTAGTCTTTTTTTTTTTTTTTGGTAAAGGGTTACCCCGGTGAATCTATTAAAATGCAACCGCAAATAAGTACAAGTAGTGAGGATGTGTTCCACACTAGTTCATATACAGGACATGCCCCGTATATGTAAGACAAACAAAAACCAAATACCTATCCACCCCATAACCTAGTCTACTATACATCATGACAAGACAGCTAGTAGACAAAACAATGCAACACACAAAACATAATCCTCAACCACCATCATCAAATATAAAGTAGCCACAAAATAGCAGCCCCTTCAGACGAAACGCAGACAGCCTATCCATTAGAGACCTTGGTAGAAGAGGTGCTTGCCCCCGCTTTCGAAGAGAAAGGATGAGTACCCGATGTCATAAATTTACTAGTTTCAGTGTAGACTTCTTCAACCACCTCCTCATCCGAATCCTGCCTGTCACCCGATGGTTTCTTCTCCACTCGTCCCACAGTGGTACCTCCCTGATTACCATTATCATCCTTCAGAATATCAAACGGGTTAGATGTTGAAACCTGATTCTGCATTGGACTCTTTGAGGACGATTTTGGCTTAGGGTTGACAACTGGCCTGTAAACTACCTTTGGCTTCTGATTCTTGATATGAAGACCTTGGTTATTAGCTTTTTTCTTCTTGGCACCCACAACCTGAAAGTCATCATTTTTCACTCCAGAATCCCCATTCGAACCAACCTGAGGGTTTTTTGGGCACGAGCTATCTTCATGACCAAAAACACAGCAAGACGAGCATCTTAAAGGCTCCCAATCATATTCAATTTTAACCTCCACCTTAGAGTAACCATTACCATCTAAAGACGGAATTGCAACAGTAACACACCTCTTTAAGTCAGCCCCTGCCTGAACTTCAATTAGTGCCCTAGCATAACTGCTTCTGCCCCAAGACTCGGCACACATCGTGGCAGTATACGAATCCAGCATCTTGGGCACCCCTATCTTAGAGGCAACCAAGCTAATACCATCCTCAGTATATGCCGCTAACGGCACATCATGCATCTTTACCCATACTGGAATAGTTTTAATATCCTCTTTCTCTAGCTTAACTGAGGCCGACCACTCCTTCAAAATTATCGGAACATTTCTTATCATCCATGGCCCATCCTCTAGCATGTTGTCCATCCCTTCCTTTGTTTTAAACTTAAAGAAAAAGAAGCCGTTTGCATTCATCATTAACCTCGACAAACCATACTTAACCCAATTGCTTTTCGCAAAAAAATCCACCACAGGAAATGCTAGACGTTTGCCCAAGAAATACCCATACAGAGTGTTTGCATACCTGTCCGTGACTTGTTTAACTGAAGACAACGGAATAACAACATCAGCTCCATCTACAGTCTCTGTAGACTCCATCTCCCTGAAATTCACCTTCACCTTCTCCGTAGTATTGTTTACAACTTTAGCAAACGATAAAGGTACCTGTATTCCCGAAGATTTTAAGTTCCCTTGACCAGCCGATTCAGCATAATTCAAAACAGAATTAGAGTTTGGCGCATATCTCTTGTTTAACTGATCGGTCCCATTCACAGCCGATTCAGAAGCTCCAAAGAGGTCTGATTTTGGCGTGTAATTGCTAGAGTAATCCCAGAAATTATCAGACTTTTCAACCTCCCGTTTTTCTAATCGAACCGGAGATGAGACCTTGGTAAGTTCATCGATGATGTTGATAGTCTTCTGGTCACTTTGTGTTGTACTTGTTACACCACGCTTTGGCTTCCCATCAGCATCAAGAAATCTTGCGGCAATTGCTTCAAAGGATAATGACGGCTTCACACAACTAGCCTGTTGATTTCCTTTAGATGCATCCATTCCCAAATCTTCACAACCCTAGCAGCCGCCAAATGGAAACCCTAGTAGCCGTGAGGATTATTTCTGAATGAAACCGATTTGTAAGGCTTAAACAGCCGCACCAAACACCGGACCTTGTGAACCCTAATCTGATGTGAAACGATCAGATTAAGAATAAATCCTAATCACGAAATCGGCAGCCGTCACCCGAAATCCAATCAGACGATGAAAGACAATCTGAACCAGAATCGTAAAAGGAAGGACGACGGTAAAACAAACCTACTTTCAAATAACGTAACCCTTGAACTCGAACCCTAATCTGACTTCACGTAATTAGAATCAAAGAACCGAATTGAAATCGAATTCCTTAGATGCTAACCAAGATCAATCGAGAATCAGAGATTGGAAGGATCGTCTAGGGTTTCACCAAGTCGCCAAAATCGCCCAGAGCTCCATCGAAACAACCTCCCTTTTTTAATTACCATCAAACTAGTCAAAATAGATATAAATCGCAAAAATACATGAACTTGTTGTCACACCCCCAAAATCCACACGTGGAGTATCACCGCTTGGGAGCGTGACTGACCAGGATCAAGCCACCAATTATATCAAACATAGCATTTAATAATAATCATAGACATAATTAATGTTCAAAACCAAACATTGTATACGTAGCGGAAGCATTAAATGTAAAACCCAAAACATAAGTATCAATGTGTGAATGTAAAAGTGTTTAATAAGCATTCACGTGTTCTTGTCCACAACGACCCGCTTCTCCTCTGGTGCAAGCTCCATAATGTACCTAAGGTCCTGCAAGGCATGCAGCAGATAATCAACAACTAGTTGAGCGAGTTCACAGAAAGTAAGTTCATAACAGTAATGCGTAAGTTCATCTAGTGGGGGCTTCCCATACATGTATATACTACTGGTGAGGGATTCTCACATTTATCCTTTATAATGGGGGTTTCCCATTATAGTACTTACTAGACTAGTGCAACCATGTGTTCTTCTTAAACCGAGAACAGGAATACGTACTGGGTCACGTAGGCTTTACGTGACGTGCCCTTCCCCGAGGACAGTGGTACGCGTGGGGACTACGTAGGCTTTACGCAGCGTGTCCTTCCGACCCGGAAGACAGTAGATGGTATTGGGTTACGTAGGCTTTACGTAACGTGTCCTCCCGACCCGGGAGACAAATGGTAATTACTGGGTTACGTAGGCTTTACGTAACGTGTCCTGACTATCCTGAGGACGATGGTCTATAGTCTAGTGATTGCGTAAGTACGAGTAATCATATCATATCAACATTCCAACCCAATTCCCAACCCGGGAATCCCATGCCTTGGCTGTGTGAACTCACCTTGGTTTGCTCGGCAGATACACAATTAAAAGACTCTTGAACTAACAGTGGTCAACCACGTCCTAACAGGGTTACCATACAAGTCAGGTTCGGTTCAAGTAATACACGTATACATCATAACAAACACGTATGCACGTAAACAGTCAAGAGTATAACCATGAAATCATACTTGTGCATCTAAGCTATTAGCCCAATGCAAACGACCCAATATATAACCAACCAACCATAAAGATCTCGGCCCAATAACATACACGTGTGACTTGTGCGATCCAAGCAGACTTGTGCGATCTGCTTGGATTGTACGATGGGGTTTTGGACTGGTCCGGCCCAAACGTCTGAAGCCCAAGCATTAAGAAAACATGGCCCATTCTAACAATATGCAAAAGCTTTGTGCGATCGAGGTAACTTGTGCGACTGGAGACCCTTGTGCGACCGGGGTCTCTTGTGCGACCAGGACTGTTGTGCGATTGGATTGGGTTGTACGATCCAATCCATCTTGTGCGAGTGGGGGCCTTGGGCGGTCCAGCCCAATAGCAGCACGGTTCAACAAGCCCGAATAGACAGGCCTTGTGCGATCCAGGAGCCTTGTACGAGTGGGCTCCCTTGTGCGATCGGCTAGTCTTGTGTGTTTGGTCCAATTGTGCGATTAGTTCAATCATTCCATGAATCAAGCTATTCGGTTACAATTAGATTATCAGTTACATAGTTTCCATACTTAGCATTCTATCAATTAACACGATTTCAACAAATCGTTTAACATGATATCGATCAAACAGTGCAAATCGTTCCTAAATCCACATGAACCCTAACAAAGTATGAACAACAAACTCATGAACACGAATCCGGCTATCAACAACATAACCCATTCACAAACCAATTAATCAAGTTAACAATCCGAATTGCATAACATAACAGCCGATTAACACCCTACACTTAACTTGATTATGTCGTGCAATCCGATTTACGTGAACATATATGAGAGTCGATTTAACAAAACACTATAAACCAATCATCATCATACAATACTCATTCAAAACATATCATTCGGTAAACAAACAAGCAATACCACACGAATCATACATGAACACAACCAAACATACTAACCGATTAGTGGCAGAAAAGGTGATCCGAGCAATAGTCTTCGATTAGAAAGAGTGTGTGTGTGCCGTCGGGTTCCAAGCAACGAGAGAGAGAAGGAAATCGCCTAGGGTTTGTGTGTGTGATAATGTGTTGTAACAAGTGAGAGAACAAAATCCCTTACGGGTGTTTGTTCGCGTGAAAGTAAAGTGGGCCGAACCCTCAATGGGCTGCCCTAATGGTCCGCGTACAAGAATGAGGCCCAAATGGCCTTGTGCGGGTGATGTGAGCTTGTGCGGTTCAATTCATACATGTACACATAATATACACAATGCACATAACACAACATTCATTCAATTATATAATCAAGTTCACATAAGTACGTAACATCGTAACATCCATTAACTCAAAGTGTCATATAGGTACGTAACGTTACATCAAAGTGAGTCTAAAGTTCGAGTTGTCACACTTGTGGTTTATCTAAAATACGTAGTGACTTCCCATTATTTTTAGTGGGTCTTTGTATAAATCAATTCGGTTTCTTGAAAGTCTCGTTTTTAAAGAAGTTACATCTTTACAACTTCTTGTCAACGTTTACAAAAATAGTTCTTTTGTCAAAACTTTGTGTTACACAAGTGTCTACACACTTGTGTGTTTACAAAAATCACTCTTGTTCATGAAAGATCCGGTTTAGAAAATATGATTTCACTTGACACTTGGTTTTTCAAAAATACCGCTTGTAGATCCTTAGATCTACTAGTTTAGAACTCCATTTCATAAGAAATATTGTTTTTACACAAGTTCATGTTTAATAGTATTAGTGTTCTTCATCTAACCACTTTCACATTTTAACATACTCTAGGTCATGCTAAATGAACATGACTTAGCCGGGTTAGATGACGATCCGAGCTACTACTAACATAGATCAACACTAAATAATCACAACAAAACAAGTCTTACAAGTTTTACACAACTCTAATGCTTTTATCCAACATGTTTAACATTTTAGTAAACTTTTAGTATGTCATCTTGCATGTTCATGATTTTTAACCGACAAAGTTCTTTTTAACCACTTTAGGATAGATCAAGAAGGCGTTTAGAGTCACTTACTACTAGCTCGAGGCTAGGGAAGAAACTAGTCGGAAAACGAGTGGATAAAAGCAATGCAGCGAGGTTCTTCGCAATCCGAGTGCACCGAGCTTCCTTATACGCAATCCTTAACCCTTGTATATACTTGGAATAGCTTGATCAAGATCGAAAAGTGGCGGTGGTGGTGCTTGTGTGGTCGGCCGAAAGTGAGCAAGAGAGGAGAGAGTAGTGTGGCTTTGATGTGTGTTGTGATGAAGGTTATGGTGGGTTAAGCTAGATACTTATAGAGAAATCTTTCATGATTAACCAATGGTTACTATGTCAACTAAGTATTAAACATTGTGATTATAATATTCAACCAAGGACAATGTGTCACCATATGGTGACCGAATTCGGTTGGGGGGGGGGGAGTCTTATGGTTGGTTTCCAACTAAGAGGTAAGTATTAGTTAGATATTTAGGAGGTTAAACCATTTACTAGTATGTTATGCATTATAGCGGGTGTTAGGGTATTCGGGGACCCTAACTGGCTCAGAAAAAGAAAAACAATGTTGATGGCAATATTTCTATGTTCCGGGTATAGTCCGGTTGTTCGGTTGGATAGGGATCCGTTAAAGTGCTTAACAAAGCTTTAAAGTGTCGTTAGCATTATTTTTAGTGACACGATTTATTCCCGACACTTTGGAAAGTTCTAGTAATGTTTTTCTCATGTTTTGGCACTTTATTAGTTAGCTAAATGCTGAATTTTTATTTAAAGTGCTGAATTTTGTACTTAGAGTACGTTCTGGGCACATTCGGTCACTGTAATTATTACCTAGTGACGCAGTTCTACAACCCTCTTATCCCTACACTCCCTACTAGTGTAGTAATCTCTTCCTGGCTCATACAGGCCTTAGAGGCAGTGTCTGCCTGATGCTGGCTATACCAACATGTTTAATGGGTTATCCGTTCATTGTGCTACTGTGCTTTGGTGCATCAAGGTTGTCACTAAAGTTCTGTATGTAAATAATGGAGTGACAGCAAATAAAGTGTGATGCAAGTAAGTACATGTATCAGTATTCAAGTAGCAGTTTATCCATAATTTCAAGCAAGCACAGTAATTAAGCAGTAATTAAATATTAATTAAGTCGTACGGATACCTGGTTTGGTGAGGGCTGTCATAATATGAGTAGCAACATTTTGAGATAATATTTTCGGAAATAAATCTGGAGCCGGTTCAAGCGAAATATCTCCTTGACTACCAAAGAACTTCTCATAATGTTGAACAAAAGCTTTATAAACCCTATGACCTTCATAAAGAGTTCCTCCCGAATCATTTATAGCATCAATTCTGGTACAATGGTTTTTGACTTTCAAAGATGAATGAAAAAACGCGGTATTCATGTCACCCGCTCGCAACCAATCAACCTTAGCTTTTTGTTTCAGAAAACGCTCCTCATCCAGCAATGCCTCCTGAAGATTACGACTAGTAGACGATTCTTCAACCCGGGGATCAACAGTTAGCGGGTCCTGATCAATATTTTCTGAATGACATCTAACCTCATCCGAAGTCTTTCAACTTTCTTGTGATGGTTGCCTTGTTTGAATAGCAACGAACGAAGCGGGTTTTTAAGAAAGCGAAGTTTCTTGACAACTCGAAATTGGTGCACCCCATCAACGTTAGTTTCCCAATGCTTTTTAACAATATCTAGAAATTCTGGTTTAAAAACCAAGAAATTAGCGAACTTAAAAGACCTCGGTTTCAGCTTCATAGCTTCCGGGATAGATAGGATACAAGGACAATGATCCGAAAGTCTATTAGGCTTGAACATGGCAACCGAGTTCGGGTATTCATCCACAAACGGAGTATTTCCCATCACCCGATCAATTTTCTTTAGAAGCCCAACACCTTTTTTAGGCTTTTGGTTCCATGTAAAATGAATACCCATCCGATTAATATCAAAAACTTCGATTTCATCCACACACGCTTGAAACTCCCTCATACCAATAGATATAGAAGAAGTACCCATTGATTTGTCTTCTATGTTAAGTGCAAAATTAAAATCACCCATAATAAACCAAGGCCTCTTCGCAACAAGGACTTTATGCATAGAAAGATGGTGCCATAGCTCCCTACGGGAAACATAATAGTTGTCTGCATACACAATAGAACAGAAAACCATTCTTTTATCCAATTTAAACATTAGTTGGAGGTGCATAACCTGGGAAGATTGAGCCAATATCATCACATCAAAAATAGTCGGATTCCACCCAATAATAATTCTTGTACCTTTGTCACAACAACCTCCATTCGAAGTCCAATCCCAAGATCGAAACACAGCTCTACACACTTTACCCAGTTTATCAACATCAACATGGGACCCTAAAATTGCACACAAGCTCAAATTGTAATCCTTTACTGCCTGACGAACCTCCATTTGTTTAAGCGGGCGATTCAACCCCCTTATATTCCAAACTGCAATACTAACCATCAGTAACTATCGGAGAAGGAGTGCATGCCCCTTGTTTACTATTCAAATTCAGCGAACCTTGCACCATAAATTCATCCGTTTCATTATAAACGTCTTCAACCTCATCATCATCCGTCTCCTCAAGGCCCCCACCCGTCACCTTCTTGCTTGTACCCGCTTCCGAGTCTACTTTATTCAGAATGTCAAAGTGGTTATTCGACTTGAGAGCATTTGAAGTTGAGCCATTAACCTCATTCGGCTTAGATTTTGAACCCACTGGCCGATATTCAAATTTGTTTTTTTGTTTGTTCACCGGAATACCAATCTTTCTAGCAGCTTTCTTACCATGAACTTCAGTATTGTCACACCCCCAAAATCCACATGCGGAGTATCACCGCTTCTGAGCGTGACTGACCAGGATCAAGCCACCAATCATATTGAACATACAAGTAATAAATAAAAGTGTTTGTAATTCAACCAAACCAATATGAAAGGTGTTTGAAAACATAAGTGCAATATCAATGTTTAGCGGAAGCATATGAGTAAAAGCCCAACATAAATAAAGTATGTAATGACATAATGTTTAACTAAAGCATTCACGATCCTGGTCCACAACGACCGCGCCTCCCAGTGCAAGCTCCATGTATACCTAACGACCTGCAAGGCATGTAACAGAGAGTCAACAACTAGTTAACCGAGTTCACAGTAAGTAAGTTCGTAATAGTAAGTTTGTTTCGTAACATGTGGCTCTACTAGGCCGATAGTATGTTCCATTAGTGGGGGCTTCCCATGTTTGCATATACACTAGACTATTTGTAACCATAAGTGTTCTTCTTAACCCGAGAACAGTAGTACGTACAAGCTTTACGTAGGTTTTACGTAAGTGTCCTTCTTTACCCGAGGACAGTGGTACGCGTGGGGTTTACGTTGGTTTTACGTAAGTGTCCTTCCTGACTCCGGAAGATAGTAGCATGTGTGAGTTTACGTAGGTTTTACGTAAGTGTCCTTCCTGACTCCGGAAGACAGTAGCATATACTTGTTTACGTAGGTTTTACGTAAGTGTCCTGCTTAACCCGAGGACCATGGTAGATAGTCTAGTAACAGTGTAAGTACGAGAAATTGTTCAATCCCATCATTCAATCCATTGCCAATACCCGGGAATCCCATGCCTTGGTAAAGAGTGTGAACTCACCTTGGTTTGCTCGGTATGTTATTGCTTCTAGTGTTAATTAATGGTTAGGTCCGTTACACACGACCTAAGGTACATTGCACACAAACTCAATGTAAGCGTTTACGTTCAATTAGGGTTTACAATTCCTTGATGTCCAACGACTGTGTTCCGTGTGATAATCGTGTACAGAATGACATGACATAGATTGTTCATACATACAGTATCATCCAGTAACATGCAGTAACATACAAGATACAGTAACATACAACAACATGCAGTAACATACAGTAACATGCCAGGTATTCTTCACACAGGGTTTTGAACTTAGCATTATAAGTAAACTCAGATCCCTAGTGTTAACAGTAAGTCTAATACTGGTGTTTACAGTAACCTCAGGCACTTATTCATACATGAAATCCGGACCATATTGCATCAACAAACTCAGACACTTATTCATCACTAAAAGTCGGACCCTACCACAATCAAAAGCTCGGACCCGAACACCCCCCCCCCCCATAAAACTCGGACCAACATTACCCCTTAAAACTCTTAAAAGTTCGGACCATGTATTCTTGTTACAAGTTCGGACATGTATACTTGTTAAAAGTTCGGACATGTATACTTGTTAAAAGTTCGGACATGTACACTTGTTAAAAGTTCGGACATGTATACTTGTTAAGAGTTCGGGCATGTATTTCAAAGTCAAAAGTCGGACCATATTCACCTCATAAAACTCGGACTATGTCTTCCCCTTACAAAAATTCGGACACCACACAATATCACAAGGTTCGGACCATTACAAGGCTTCAAAATTCGGACCATTACAAGGCTTAAAAATTCGGACCTTTACAAGCATATAAAATTCGGACCATTATCAATCAAAGGTCGGACCACATGTCTTGTAAAATTCGGATCATACAATCAATCATGCGAATGTTCAAGTTCAATGGAACAGTTACGTTTTACGATCAAGAACCCTAGTTTTCATACATTCAAAATGCAGTAATCTAATCAGAAATCAAACATCTCTATCTTACAAGCATCTCATTGTCAAGCATTTGATTACACAACTAATCATAAACCATTTCTCAATAATCAGAATTGACCAATAAACACAGAGCCATTATATGTAGAACTAGGGTTTTGCATGAATCACATAATCAAAGATTAACAACAAGAAATCATTAAACGTTTACCTTAGATTGATTCTAGATGAAGAGGGAGATCAAAAGTGATGAAGAGCTTGTGCCACCAAGAATGATGAAGAAGATGATTGTAGGAGAGAATTGTAGAGGGAGATGTGAAAGTACGTATGATGATTGTGAGATGATTTGTGAGGGAGGTTAGGGTTAAGAGTGACTAAGAATTTCACTAACTACTCTACTCACCCCTAAGTATCATCTTTTACATAAAGCACACCCATCACAATATAATTTACAGTTTCATCACCAAGTTCATGCATTTGTCATATCATTCGTAAAATAACACATAACCATGCAACAATCACAATACACTTTGTCAAATCAAAACGTATACGGTTACAAAGCAACCAAATTGTGTAAGTAAGCAACTAAACAAACAGTTAACGTGCAATAAATGCGAAAGTGGAATCTCGGAAACTCGAGTTGTCACAAGTATAATCATCCTGATCCACATTCGGTAACTTTTTCACTTGCCTGTTTCTTTGAATATTGTGATTATGATCCTCTTGTCTAGCATTACTTGATTTAATTGGCTTTTTCGGACACATCTCGTTTGAATGACCAAACACGCAACATGTAGCACAACGATGTGGGCTCCATTCATATTCCACGTACATAGTCTCTTTAATATAACCCTCCCCATCAGGTTCAGGTATCGCCATTGTGATCTCTTCACGAAGCTCCTTTTCAGCCGAAATTTCCACCAAAGCTCTAACATAGCTACTACGGCCCCATGAATCCGTACACATAGACGTGGTAAAAGAATCCAGCATCTTCGGCTCCCCAATTGTGGTAGCTATCAGGCTAAGACCATCTTCCGTATAGGCCGCAATCGGGACCTCATGAATTTTCACCCAGATTTGCACTTGCTTTACTTCTTTCTTTTCCAATTTGGTCGTAGGAGTCCATTTATTCAGAAACAACGGTTGAGACCTGATAATCCACGGACCATCTTTGAGGACGTTCAACATCCCAACTTCATCATTGAACTTGAAGAAGAAAAAACCGTTGGCGTTCATCATCGTTTTTTGCAATCCATATTTTTTCCAATTAACTTTCACATAATAATCAACAACCGGGAATGCAACTCGGTCCCCCAAAAAATAACCATAAATTGTATTGGCCAGTTTATCCTGCACAGTTCGGACAGATTCCTTAGGAAGAACAATGTCACAGCCTTCTTGCACAACCGAACTAGACAGAGATCGGAAATTCACTTTCTGCACGTTGCTAGCTACAACCGAATCTGCATAAGACCTAGGTTTAGAGCTGCTACCCTGAACCGTATGTGATCCCTAAAATCCATAAGCACCCACATTATCCCTCGAACCCTGAGCCACCGACGATTGAACAGCAGCCGACGATTGAACAGGAACGGTGATTTTGGTTAGTTCGTCAATGACGTTGAATAACTTCGGATCAGACTGAGCATTCTGCACCGTACCTCTCCTAGGAAGCATCGGATTACCATCTATATTCACCAGTCTACTAGTTAAACCCTTAAACAGTGACGACGGCTTACCTCGATCACCCTTAGCAACATCATCAGTTTTCGAACGATCATCCATTGAGCAATAAGCAACTCTCTCCTTTAAACAGCAATTGATTCAACCATGCACACAAAAAAACGAAAAACCAAGAAGATCCAACCGAACGTAAAACAAGAGAAACCCTAACTTAGCTTGACGACAAAACAGAAAAAACCCTAGATATTAACTCAATCCTTCCGCTAACTAGTTCGAATTTGATATATTTGAGTTCCATTTGGTCTTCTCGTTCCCAGGTATACTCTGGGCCACGACGAGAGTTCCAACGAACTCCTACAAGAGGTATTCTGGTGTTCTTGAGGACCTTAACATCCCGGTCCGTGATTTCAACAGGTTCCTCGACGAAATGCAACTGTTCGTCGATAGGGAGTTCCTTCAAAGGAACTATGAGGGTCTCATCTGACAGACACTTCTTCAGATTCGACACGTGGAAAACGTAATGAACTGCACCGAGTTCTGCTGGTAGGTTTAGTTTGTAGGCCACTTTGCCTATTCTTTCAATGATCTCGAATGGTCCAATGTACTGCGGATTGAGCTTGCCCCGTTTACCCAAACGAACTACACCCTTCCAGGGTGAGACTTTGAGTAGCACTCGATCCCCAACCTGGAACTCGAGCAGTTTTCTGCGTTTATCAGCGTGCTTTTCTGACGGCTACGAGCTGCCGCCATGTGTTGTCGTATCTGTGCAATCCGTTCAGTAGCATCAACTACCATTTCTGGACTTGTGATTTGACTATCCCCCACCTCTGTCCAACAGAGAGGTGACCGGCATTTACGTCCGTACAATGCCTCGAATGGAGCGGCCTGAATGCTGGTGTGGTAACTGTTATTGTATGAAAACTCCACTAACGGGAGATGTTTTTCCCAGCTGCTGCCGAAATCAATAACACACGCCCGAAGCATGTCTTCTAGAGTCTGGATACTGCGCTCAGACTGCCCATCTGTATGAGGGTGATAAGCTGTGCTCATGTCTAATCGGGAGCCAAAAGATTTTTGCATCGCTTGCCACAGTTCGGAGGTAAATTGTGCATCCCGATCCGAAATAATAGAGATTGGCACTCCGTGCCTCGAAACAACTTCTTTCAAGTAGACGTCTGCTAAGGTAGAGAACTTATCCGTTTCTTTGATAGCCAAGAAATGAGCAGACTTTGTAAGTCGATCTATGATCACCCAAATAGTATCATTTCCACGTTGGGATCTAGGTAGGCCAATGACAAAATCCATGGAAATTTCCTCCCATTTCCATTGCGGTATCTTGGGTTGCTGAAGTAGGCCTGATGGTTTCTGATATTCAACTTTGACTCTCGCACAAGTCAAACATTTGCCGACGTATGTTGCGATGAGGGCTTTCATGCTTGGCCACCAATACGTAGTTTTTAGATCGTGGTACATCTTATCCGAACCTGGATGTACCGAGTAGCGAGACTTGTGCGCTTCATCCATCACAAGTTCTCGTAACCGCCATATAGTGGGACCCAAATACGCCCCGTTACATAGTAGACGCCGTCTTTCTTTTGTTCTAATCGCTGCCTTGAACCGCGTAAGGCTTCAGCCTTGACATTTTCTGGTTTCAATGCTTCTACCTGAGCATCTCGTATCTGTGCAGGAAGACTAGACTGGATAGTGAGCTGCAAGGCTCGTACACGCCTAGGTGTAGTATCTTTTCGACTAAGGGCATCAGCCACAACATTGGCTTTGCCTGGATGGTACTTGATGTCGCATTCGTAATCGTTCAGTAGCTCGACCCATCGACGTTGTCGCATGTTCAATTCCTTCTGCTTGAAATTATGCTCGAGACTCCTGTGATCGGTGTAGATAGTGCACTTGGTACCGTACAGGTAGTGTCGCCATATCTTAAGCGCGAAAACAACAGCTCCCAGCTCTAAATCGTGCGTAGTGTAGTTCCGTTCGTGAACCTTAAGTTGGCGCGAAGCATAGGCAATGACTTTGTCGCGCTGCATTGACACACATCCAAGACCCTGAATGGATGCATCACAATAGACCACAAAATCGTCCGTGCCCTCTGGCAATGAGAGAATAGGTGCGCTGCATAGTCTATCCTTTAAGTGCTGAAAAGCGGTTTCCTGGGGATTACCCCTAACGATAGGTGACACCCTTCTGTGCCAGTAGTGTAAGCGGCTGCGCAATCTTTGAGAAGTCTTTAATGAATCGCCTGTAGTAACCCACCAAACCCAAGAATTGGCGTATTTCCGTTGGTGTACGCGGTGCAGGCCAATTTCTGATCGAATCTACCTTGGATGGATCAACATGAATCCCATCCGTGTTTACCACATGGCCTAGAAAATGGACTTCACGAAGCCAGAAGTCGCATCTTGAAAACTTGGCGTACAGTTGTTCCCTTCGAAGAAGTTCCAAGATAAGTCACGAATGCTGCTCGTGTTCCTCCTGACTCTTGGAATAGATCAGAATGTCGTCGATAAAAACAATTACAAACTTGTCTAGATAGGGTTTGCACACCCTGTTCATAAGGTCCATAAAGACTGCAGGCGCGTTCTTTAGCCCGAATGGCATGACTACAAACTCGTAGTGACCGTAGTGAGTGTCACACCCCCAAAATCCACCTGCGGAGTATCACCGCTTGGGAGCGTGACTGACCAGGATCAAGCCACCAATCATATAGAACAATATATATAGTAAAAGTAATTGCCATTAAACCAAACCAAATCCATATGAAAGGTGTACCAAAACATAAGTAAGTTATCACTGTTTAGCGGAAGCGTATAAATAAAACCCATCATAATGAAGTATCAAATGTCATAAGTGTTTAACAAGACAATCACGATCCAAGCCCACAATGACCAGCTCCTCCCTGTGCAAGCTCCATGTATCTAACGACCTGCAAGGCATGTAACAGAGGATCAACAACTAGTTGAGCGAGTTCACAGAAAGTAAATGCGTAATAGTAAGTTTGTTTGTAACATGTGGCTCTACTGGGCCGATAGTATGTTCTATTGGTGGGGGCTTCCCATGTTGTATAACCACTAGACTATTCATAACCATAAGTGTTCTACACATCCCGAGAACAGTAACACGTACAAGTTTACGTAGGTTTTACGTAAGTAATCCTTCACAATCGAGGATAGGGGTACGCGGGGGTTTACGTAGGTTTTACGTAAGTGCCTGACACAACCGAGGCAGTAGTGAGTATAAGTTCACGTAGGTTTTACGTGAGTGTCCTTCGCAACCTGAGGACAATGAGCATTACAAGTATACGTAGGTTTTACGTATGTGTCCTGCACAACCGAGGACGATGGTATGGTAGTCTAGTAACAGTGTATATACGAATCTAGTCAATCTCATTCCTTCAATCCCATTCCCAAGCCCTTGGGAATCCCATGCCTTAGTAAGAGTGTGAACTCACCTTGGTTTGCTCGGTATGCTATGTTATGTGTTCACAAGTAATCAGTCAAGTCCCATTGCATGCACGTGTAATAGATCAGTTCATGTTCGTAATGATACGCATGCAATCTATGTCATAACATGTACTTAAGCAATTATCACGAATCACGTAAGCCGATAAACAAAGTCGTGCATTTCATGTTTTATGTAAGTGTCGTTTACAGTTTGCACTATCATGGTTGTTCATAACATACTTGGCAGGGTTAACATACGTAACGGAATCATTCTGAATTTCTCGGAGTTATCATACACACATAACATACTGACATGTTTAATAGTTACATAATTAACGGAGTTTCATGCATAATTTAACAGAATTAATAACTAACAGAATCAGTTAGCTAACAACGTTCACAACCCATTAGAGTTTCATGTTTATCGGTGTTACACCAATTTAACACAGTTAGTAAGGTCAACAGAGTTACAAGCTTACCTGTTAATGAACTAAACAATGTTTTCCTTTGTCACACACATCTAAACAGACTCCACCTTATTCGACATACAATTCATTGTTTCAAAGTAAACATCACACAACTTCGGACAGGGCCTTGCCCTTCTAAAACTCAGACAAAAGGTGGGGGTTTCCATGTTCAAAAAGTCGGACAAAGGGAACAAGCCACAAAGTCGGACATGAGAAACAGGCCACAAAAGTCGGACATGGGGAGGCTCACAAAACTCGGACCCCCCCCCTTTCATGCTTAAAGGTCGGACAAGGTGAGGGGAATAAAACTCAGACTGCATTACATATATATGAAACTCGGACTGCATGATTATCTACAAAATTCGGACCTCCCTTTAGGCAAGAAGGTCGGACCCGTGCTTCATCAAAAAAAGTCGGACACATACAAGCATCATATAAAAGTCGGACTTGTGTCATTTACATATAATTCGGACATAACATACATAAAATTCTGACTTTACTTTCCTTATCAAAGTTCGGATATATCATAGTCTTTAAAACTCGGACACGCATTATATCATAAAAGATCGGACAAACAACAGATCATGAAACTCTGATCACTATTAACATTCAGAAGTCAAAACCCTAGTAGCACAAAAACATACGATGAGTAACGTAACAACATTCATACGATCCTGAAACTCTAACTTCACACATTTCTCAGTACAGTAATCCAATCAAATCAATGATTTTAATATATCATGTATCTAAATCGTCAGGCAACCGATTATTCGACTAATCAACATTACTAACACAGTAACCAGAATCCAAAACAACAATCACAAAATATTCTATGAAGAACTAGGGTTTTCATGAATCATATAATCAAGAATTGAAAACAATCAAACAATCAATAACCATTTACCTTGGATTGATTCTAGACCGGAAGAGGAAATCAAGAGTGATTACGAACTTGTGATGATGATGATTGATTGCCAAAGAAACCAGAGAAAATGAAAGTGCGTGCTTGAATTTCTTGGGTGATGATTAGTGAATGATTAGGGTTAAGAATCATATAAGTTTCATTATTAGCACTAAGCACCCCTAAGAGTTATATTTTACAATAGCACACCATCTCAAACAGTTTCACAGTTTCACCACCAAGTTTATATATTTGACAAGTCTTTCTTAATTAAAAAACAACCATACACAATCACACAATACGATTCATTGCACCAAAACGTATACAATTCCATAGCAACTAATTGTGCAATTAAACAACTAAACAATAAATGAACGTGCAATAAATGCGAAATAGGAATCTTGGAAATTCGAGTTGTCACATTATCCCCAACTTGAAAGAAATTTCGTCCCAAAATTTGGCATGCGGTTACTGAGGAAGCTAGGTAAGTTGTATCGTTTACTGATTTTCCTGGGGTGTCACATCATCCCCCCGTTGATTTGGAATTTCGTCCCGAAATTCAGTAGTAGTAGCTTCAGCCTCAGTAGTGGTTGCATTGGTTCCGAATAACTGGGGGTACTTTTCTGTTATCTGATCTTCGCGTTCCCAGGTGTACTCTGGGCCACGTTTGGAGTTCCAACGAACTCGAACAAGAGGGATTCTCTTGTTTTTGAGGACCTTAACATCCCGGTCCGTGATTTCAACTGGCTCCTCGACGAACTGCAACCGCTCGTCGATAGTGAGTTCCCTAAAAGGAACTATGAGGGTTTCATCTGACAGGCACTTCTTCAGATTCGACACGTGAAATACATTGTGAACAGCACCGAGTTAAGCCGGTAGGTTTAGCTTGTAGGCCACTTTGCCTATTTTCTCTATGATCTCGAACGGTCCGACATACCGCGGATTTAGTTTGCCCCGTTTGCCAAAACGAACCACACCCTTCCAGGGTGAGACTTTAAGTAACACCCGGTCCCCGACCTGAAATTCCAAAGGCTTCCTACGCTTGTCCGCGTAGGCTTTCTGACGGTCACGTGCTGCCGCCATGCGTTGTCGTATCTGTGCAATCTTTTCCGTGGCGTCCACAACAATCTCTGGACCCGTGATCTGACTATCCCCCACCTCTGCCCAACAGAGAGGTGACCGGCATTTACGCCCGTACAACGCCTCGAATGGAGCGGCTTGTATGCTGGTGTGATAGCTGTTATTGTATGAGAACTCCACCAAAGGGAGGTGCTTTTCCCAGCCGTTGCCAAAATCAATAACACATGCCCGAAGCATGTCTTCAAGAGTTTGGATCGTTCGCTCAGACTGCCCATCCGTCTGAGGATGATATGCTGTGCTCATGTCTAACCGTGAGCCGAAAGATTTGTGCATCGCTTGCCATAGCTCCGACGTGAATCGTGCATCCCGATCTGAAATGATGGAGGTGGGCACCCCGTGCCTCGAAACAACTTCTTTAAGATAGATGTCTGCGAGAGTGGAGAACTTATCCGTTTCCTTTATAGCCAGGAAGTGTGCAGACTTGGTGAGTCGATCCACGATCACCGATATGGTGTCATTCCCACGCTGGGAACTGGGTAGGCCTGTAACAAAATCCATGGAAATTTCTTCCCATTTCCATTGCGGTATCTTGGGCTGCTGAAGTAGGCCCGCTGGTTTCTGATACTCCACTTTGACTTTTGCACACGTCAAACATTTGCCGACGTAAGTTGCTATGTGGGCCTTCATGCTAGGCCACCAATATGTAGTTCTGATGTCGTGATACATTTTATCCGAACCTGGATGTACCGAGTAGCGAGACTTGTGAGCTTCGTCCATTACCAGCTCACGTAAACCGCCAAAAAGTGGGACCCAAATACGCCCTGTTACATAGTAGGCGCCGTCTTCCTTTTGTTTCATTCATTGCCTTGAGCCGCGTAAGGCTTCAGCTTTGACGTTTTCGGGCTTTAATGCTTCCACCTGAGCATTTCGTATTTGTGCAGGAAGACTTGACTGAATAGTGAGCTGTAAAGCTCGCACACGCCTAGGTAGAGTGTCTTTTCGACTGAGAGCGTCAGCCACAACATTGGCCTTGCCTGGATGGTACTTGATGGCGCATTCGTAGTCACTAAGTAACTCGACCCATCGTCGTTGACGCATGTTCAATTCCTTCTGCTTGAAGATATGCTCGAGACTCCTGTGATCGGTGTAAATTGTGCACTTGGTACCGTACAGGTAGTGTCGCCATATCTTGAGCGCGAAAACAACAGCTCCCAGCTCTAAATCGTGCGTCGTGTAATTCCGCTCATGAACTTTGAGTTAATGAGAAGTGTAGGCAATAACTTTATCCCGCTGCATCAATACACAACCAAGCCCCTGTATCGATGCGTCACAATAGACCACAAAATCGTCCGTGCCCTCTGGCAAGGAGAGAATAGGCGCGCTGCATAGTCTATCCTTCAAGTACTGAAAAGCAGTTTCTTGTGTATTACCCCAACGATAGGTAACACCTTTCTGTGTCAACATGGTAAGCGGCTGTGCGATCTTGGAGAAGTCTTTGATGAATCGTCTGTAATACCCCGCCAAACCCAAGAATTGGCGTATTTCCGTTGGTGTACGCGGTGCAGGCCAGTTCCTGATCGAATCTACCTTGGATGGATCGACATGAATCCCATCCCTGTTCACCACATGGCCTAAGAAGTGGACTTCACGAAGCCAGAAGTCGCATTTTGAAAACTTGGCGTACAATTGTTCCTTTCGAAGAAGTTCCAAGATAAGACGTAAGTGCTGCTCATGTTCCTCTTGACTCTTGGAGTAGATCAGAATGTCGTCGATGAAGACAATGACGAACTTGTCAAGATAGGGTTTGCACACCCTGTTCATAAGATCCATGAAGACTGCAGGCGCGTTCGTAAGCCCAAATGGCATGACTAGAAACTCGTAGTGACCGTAGCGAGTTCTAAATGCTGTTTTGGAGACGTCCTCATCCCGGACTCTCAGCTGATGATACCCTGACCTTAGATCAATTTTGGAGTAGTAACTCGACCCTTGCAACTGGTCGAATAAGTCGTCAATGCGTGGAAGAGGATAACGGTTCTTTACTGTGACCTTGTTTAGTTCGCGGTAATCAATGCACATTCTGAAAGTGCCATCCTTCTTTTTCACGAATAATACTGGAGCTCCCCAAGGCGAAGAGCTTGGACGAATGAAGCCCTTATCCAAGAGCTCTTGTAGTTGCTTTGAAAGTTCTTCCAGTTCAGTTGGAGCTAAACGATACGGTGCGCGGGCTATTGGTGTTGCTCCTGGAGCTAGTTCAACTTGAAACTCAACCTGGCGATGAGGCGGTAGACCAGGTAAATCTTCAGGAAACACTTGAGGGAATTCGCGTACAACTAGAATATCCTCTATTCTTTTCTCTGTCGTCGATGCATCAGTAACAAGTGCCAAAATGGCAGTATGCCCCTTTCGTAAACATTTCTGAGCCTTCAAGAAAGAGATAATGCCAACCACAACACCACTCTTGTCGCCTTGAACTTCGAGAGGTTCCTTTCCCGTACGAGGAATACGAATGATCTTCTCCTTGCATAGGATCTCCGCCTGCTGCTTTGATAACCAATCCATGCCGATGACGATGTCGAAACTACCCAGAACTATTGGAATAAGATCAATCGAGAAGGCCTGACCCGCTAGAACGATGTTACAACCCTTGACTACATGCGTGGCTTCTACACTTTTACCATTTGCTAGTTCTACGACATGTTTGGTGTTTAGGGGTGTTGGTGTACGTTTTAACAATTTACTCATTTTCAAAGACATATAACTCGTATCCGCACCCGAATCAAACAAAACAGTAACATAAATATCGTCGAGAAGAAACTTACCCATAACTACGTTGGGATCATTTCTGGCATCACCCTGCCCCAACACAAATGCACGACCCCTTGCTTCATTGCCGTTGTTGTTCCCACCATTGTTGTTGTTGTTGCCATTTCCCTGATTGTTATTATTGTTGTTGTTCTGGTTCCTGTTTAGCTGAGGACAGTGCCTTTTGAAGTGCCCTTCTGCGCCGCAACGAAAACACCCCTTGTTGCCCTGTTGTTGATTCTGCTGTGCTTGTGGCTGCTGCTGATTCTGGTTCGCAGGCCGAGGGCTTCTACAATCTTTGGCCTCATGACCCATCTTGAGGCATCTTTGACAGCGACCCTTGTTACACTGGCCACTGTGGTGTCTGTTGTAGTTGTTACACTTTGGGAGGTTCCCTCGATATCCGCCCTGTCTGTGGCTACCTGAGGAGTGCTGACTGGGACTCTGATAACTGTCAGTCTTTCGCTGCTGAACCTGTGACTGAGCTGAAGCTGATCCCTTGCTAGAATCCTCATCCCATTTTCTCTTGTTGTCGCTGGGAGTAGCAAGTGTAGTAGCAGTGGTAGCGGTAGCAGTAGCGCTGATACGTTTAGGCAGTCTGTTCTGATCCACTGCCTGAAAAATGATGCGATGAGCGAGGCGCTGAATAGCCTGGATATTATCAAGATTAGCCGATGTCACATGGCTCTGTATCTCTGGCGCTAATCCCTTGAGGTACAACTCAATGCGCTTGATTAGAGGGTCCACCATAGTTGGACACAGCACAGCCAACTCGTTCGACCGTTTAGTGTAAGCTTCGATTTCTGACCCAGTCATTTTCAAATGATAAAACTCATCCTCCAGCTTGTGGATGTCTTCCCGAGTGCAGTATTCACGTTTAATCAGTTCCTTGAAGTCATTCCAAGGGGTGGCGTTAGCAGCTGCCAACCCTAAGATCTGCACTTGTGCGTTCCACCAAGTTAGAGCAATCCCCTCTAGAGTACCAGTGACATACTTGACCCTGCGAGCCTCAGGGCATTCACACATTTCAAATATTGATTCTAGCTTCTCAAACCAATGGAGGAGTCCAACCGCTCCCTCCGTGCCACTAAACGTGCTAGGACGACAATCCATGAAGTTCTTGAAGGTACACACAGGTTGCTGAACGTGTTGACCTAATGTGTAAGAACAGAATGAGGTTAAACATAAGAGTTAATGTAGGATCTAAAGATCCTAGTGTGAGTCTAAACTGCAGGGTATACTACCTGCTTGAGCAGCTGCAAGTGCCACAACAACTTGTTCATTAACGAAAGCCGTCAGCTGGGCTTGTGTCATGTTAATTCGTCCGGCCATTGATCTTCACATCAAAGGCAACATAAGTGAGAAAGGTTCGCGAAGAGTGCGATGACAGAAGAGTGTAAGCACATAGGTGTTCTCAAGCAATAACAAACAGTGAGCAATGTAATCTAAGCATACCACGAGCAAAGTTCTATGCAATTCTAGCATGTAGGCAATAAACATAAACCTTATTACCTAGGATGTTGAGTCTTGCACGTGGAGCGAAGCGTCGTTGTGGATCGTTGAGAGCACTGTTCTGGTTATAGTCTGGTTTTAATAAAAACGTTTTCCCCGTATTAAAACCAAGTTCTCTATAACCAATGGCTCTGATACCAATCTGTCACACCCCCAAAATCCACCTGCGGAGTATCACCGCTTGGGAGCGTGACTGACCAGGATCAAGCCACCAATCATATAGAACAATATATATAGTAAAAGTAATTGCCATTAAACCAAACCAAATCCATATGAAAGGTGTACCAAAACATAAGTAAGTTATCACTGTTTAGCGGAAGCGTATAAATAAAACCCATCATAATAAAGTATCAAATGTCATAAGTGTTTAACAAGACAATCACGATCCAAGCCCACAACGACCAGCTCCTCCCTGTGCAAGCTCCATGTATCTAACGACCTGCAAGGCATGTAACAGAGGATCAACAACTAGTTGAGCGAGTTCACAGAAAGTAAATGCGTAATAGTAAGTTTGTTTGTAACATGTGGCTCTACTGGGCCGATAGTATGTTCTATTGGTGGGGGCCTCCCATGTTGTATAACCACTAGACTATTCGTAACCATAAGTGTTCTACACATCCCGAGAACAGTAACACGTACAAGTTTATGTAGGTTTTACGTAAGTAATCATTCACAACCGAGGATAGGGGTACGCGGGAGTTTACGTAGGTTTTACGTAAGTGCCTGACACAACCGAGGCAGTAGTGAGTATAAGTTCACGTAGGTTTTACGTGAGTGTCCTTCGCAACCTGAGGACAATGAGCATTACAAGTATACGTAGGTTTTACGTATGTGTCCTGCACAACCGAGGACGATGGTATGGTAGTCTAGTAACAGTGTATATACGAATCTAGTCAATCTCATTCCTTCAATCCCATTCCCAAGCCCTTGGGAATCCCATGCCTTAGTAAGAGTGTGAACTCACCTTGGTTTGCTCGGTATGCTATGTTATGTGTTCACAAGTAATCAGTCAAGTCCTATTGCATGCACGTGTAATAGATCAGTTCATGTTCGTAATGATACGCATGCAATCTATGTCATAAAATGTACTTAAGCAATTATCACGAATCACGTAAGCCGATAAACAAAGTCGTGCAATTCATGTTTTATGTAAGTGTCGTTTACAGTTTGCACTATCATGGTTGTTCATAACATACTTGGCAGGGTTAACATACGTAACGGAATCATTCTGAATTTCTCGGAGTTATCATACACACATAACATACTGACATGTTTAATAGTTACATAATTAACGGAGTTTCATGCATAATTTAACAGAATTAATAACTAACAGAATCAGTTAGCTAACAACGTTCACAACCCATTAGAGTTTCATGTTTATCGGTGTTACACCAATTTAACACAGTTAGTAAGGTCAACAGAGTTACAAGCTTACCTGTTAATGAACTAAACAATGTTTTCCTTTGTCACACACATCTAAACAGACTCCACCTTATTCGACATACAATTCATTGTTTCAAAGTAAACATCACACAACGTCGGACAGGGCCTTGCCCTTCTAAAACTCAGAAAAAGGTGGGGGTTTCCATGTTCAAAAAGTCGGACAAAGGGAACAAGCCACAAAAGTCGGACATGGGAAACTGGCCACAAAAGTCGGACATGGGGAGGCTCACAAAACTCGGACCCCCCCCTTTCATGCTTAAAGGTCGGACAAGGTGAGGGGAATAAAACTCGGACTGCATTACATATATATGAAACTCGGACTGCATGATTATCTACAAAATTCGGACCTCCCTTTAGGCAAGAAGGTCGGACCCATGCTTCATCAAAAAAAGTCGGACACATACAAGCATCATATAAAAGTCGGACTTGTGTCATTTACATATAATTCGGACATAACATACATAAAATTATGACTTTACTTTCCTTATCAAAGTTCGGATATATCATAGTCTTTAAAACTCGGACATGCATTATATCATAAAAGATCGGACAAACAACAGATCATGAAACTCTGATCACTATTAACATTCAGAAGTCAAAACCCTAGTAGCACAAAAACATACGATGAGTAACGTAACAACATTCATACGATCCTGAAACTCTAACTTCACACATTTCTCAGTACAGTAATCCAATCAAATCAATGATTTTAATATATCATGTATCTAAATCGTCAGGCAACCGATTATTCGACTAATCAACATTACTAACACAATAACCAGAATCCAAAACAACAATCACAAAATATTCTATGAAGAACTAGGGTTTTCATGAATCATATAATCAAGAATTGAAAACAATCAAACAATTAATAACCATTTACCTTGGATTGATTCTAGACCGGAAGAGGAAATCAAGAGTGATTACGAACTTGTGATGATGATGATTGATTGCCAAAGAAACCAGAGAAAATGAAAGTGCGTGCTTGAATTTCTTGGGTGATGATTAGTGAATGATTAGGGTTAAGAATCATATAAGTTTCACTATTAGCACTAAGCACCCCTAAGAGTTATATTTTACAATAGCACACCATCTCAAACAGTTTCACAGTTTCACCACCAAGTTTATATATTTGACAAGTCTTTCTTAATTAACAAACAACCATACACAATCACACAATACGATTCATTGCACCAAAACGTATACAATTCCATAGCAACTAATTGTGCAATTAAACAACTAAACAATAAATGAACGTGCAATAAATGCGAAATAGGAATCTTGGAAATTCGAGTTGTCACAGTGAGTTC
Source organism: Helianthus annuus (assembly GCF_002127325.2). Taxonomy (NCBI): domain Eukaryota; kingdom Viridiplantae; phylum Streptophyta; class Magnoliopsida; order Asterales; family Asteraceae; genus Helianthus; species Helianthus annuus. The sequence goes on along the minus strand of NC_035433.2, from coordinate 14,996,311 downwards.
TGAATGCTGTTTTGTAGGCGTCCTCATCCCGGACTCACAGCTGATGGTAACCTGACCTTAGATCAATCTTGGGGTAGTAGCTCGACCCTTGCAACTGGTCGAATAAGTCGTCAATACGTGGAAGAGGATAGCGATTCTTCTCTGTTACCTTGTTCAGTTCGCGGTAGTCTATGCACATGCGGAAGGTACCATCCTTCTTTTTCACGAATAGCACTGGAGCTCCCCAAGGCGAAGAGCTAGGACGAATAAAGCCCTTATCCAAGAGCTCTTGTAGTTGCTTTGATAGTTCTTCCAGTTCGGTTGGAGCTAATCGATACGGTGCGCGGGCTATAGGTGCTGCCCAGAACTATAGGAATGAGGTCGATAGAGAACGTCTGACCAGCGAGGATAAGATTACAACCCTGAACTATGAGTGGCCTCTAGACTTTAACCATTAGCTAACACTACGACATGTTTGGTGTTCAAGGGAGTTGGTGCACGTTTTAACATTTGACTAACTTTCAAGGACATATAACTGGTATCCACACCCGAATCAAACAAGACAGTAACATAAAAGTCGTCGAGAAGAAACTTACCCATTATTACGTTAGGATCGTTCCTTGCGTCACCCTGACCAATCATGTACATGCGGCCCCGGCGTCATTGTTTCCCCCAACGCTATCCCCATTGTCGACCCTGTTTCCATGGTCGTGGTTCTGAGTCTGGTCCTGGTTTATTTGCGGACAATGTCTCTTGTAGTGATCTTTAGCATCACACTGAAAACATCCTTTAAAACTCTGTTGTTGCTGCTGATTCTATGGAGATTGAGGCGGCCATTGCTGTTCTTGAGTTACAGGACGTGAGCTTCGAAGTCGTAGGGAACATTTCTTGGATATATGGGTAACCCCCGAAATCTTGTTTGAAAGGTCCCTCTTTCTGAGATACTAGGTCTTTATACTCAGTGATATCTGGGGTATTATCCCGGGACTTCTGATTTTGCGGAAGCAATGGCCTAGTCCCCGTATAATACTTTGCAAATTGCTTGAAATATAGCGCAGCCCTCAGTACAAAAAAATAATGAAACATTGAAAAATGCTAATCATGTGCTGTTGAAGAAAAGATCCTCTAAAGGGGACACACCAAAAGTCGAGCCGTCATCTCTTTGCTGAACGGAAGTTCTGACCTGAGCTCTCACGGTTTCGCATCTAACCCTTTAACAGATATCATCTAGTTATACTCACCTGTAAGACTGAATATTGGGATCTGGATACGGGAGTATATTCAATTAGTGGGACACGCGAATAAGTTTAAGTCCTTAAAACATTAATTTCGTATCTCAAAACAGTTGAACTTTGTGTGAAAATTTAAAATGGATCAGTATACTAATATCTAAGTGAATTGTTTAGAACTTAAAATGAAATGAAGCTTAACGGTGTTAATGATTTGTCTCATAAACTGATATGATCCTCTTACACAAACTCACAAAAATATTGCTTGTAAATATTTCTTTACTACATTTCTTTATCAAAAATTCCAAAAAGATTTTCAGTGTGTTTTAGCATAATTTTGAAAAATCCAAAAAGATTTTCGACAACTGATGTTGGAGAGCTGACTTTCAAAATTCCAAGTGCTGAACATGATGATTGATTTGAGGGGGAGTCTCCTGAATCAAAAATGTTTAAATTCTTTCCTACATGTGGTCATCAGAAGTTTTTAAAATGAAAAATTACTCTGTATTAATTTGAGGGGGAGTTTGAATATAAATTTGTACAATTGTAAAATTGTGAAATTTATTGTGAGGTAGAGAATGTGCAGGTATGAGATTTGAGTAAAGCCAGGTTTCGATACCTGAGGTTTCTGTGATTAGAGAGAGCCAGGTTACGATCTTGGTATTGCTGATGCTGATGAACTTAAGGAATCAAGAGATCTGATCAAGAGAATTATAAAGCTTGAGAGTCAGATTGCGATCCTTAGTCTTTAAAGATCAACATCCGAGGGGAATTTGTTCGAGGAGAATCTGTTGGTGTTGAAGGAAAGAGAAGAGAAAAGATGGATGTTTTACACAGTCAGATACTTCAGAGAGAGCAGTCAGACTGATAAAGACTGAAGTTGCGAAGACTCGACACAGTAGACTCGTCAACATCCGAGGGGGAGTCTGTTGATGCATACGTCTGTCGATTTCATCTTGTAACGAGTCTTGCATTGCTCATGGCACGGAGATCGAGAAATCATGCAAAAAGTTAATTCCGCATGAGAGAGATAATTCCGCATGAAGAGTCAACAAGTAATTCCGCACGGAATTGCTTAATATCGTATGAATGTATAATATCGCTTGAATGTAATTCCGTATAAAGCATGTTTCGTGCGGAATTAGTAGGTCTATAAATAGTTGTGATTTCGTGTCAGTTGGTACGAAATTAGCTAAGTGTTTCCCGACGGCGAAGCTCTGTCGAAGTGTCGTCTTGTTGTAAAATTGTTTCAGATCAATATAAACGACAATTAAAGTGAATATCTTGCTGAATTCAACTCATTATGTCTGTTTCCGCCTTTCATTCTGAGTAGAACGCCTCTGATCGACTCATTTCGGGTCCGACAACGATCCTACAAACTTCGCCATAAGTTTGTTACTATATTTCAATGTATCGGAGGTGGGTTTTCATAAATAAAAGCGGTTAAATATATCTCTAGAATATATATTTATTAATAAGACGCTTGTGTGAATACTTGTTTACTTGGTGGAATAACTATATTATTTTAGAGTAAAATAATATAACTACAAATTACCATGAATTTACAACTCCAAAGTAATACCAAAAAAATCACAAGGGATGAAATATAAGTTACACATTTAATATTGTGAAGCCGAACAATAAAACGTAACTTATGAAATACTCCGGAAGACACCAATACAATATATTTTTGGTAAATATTATTTTGGATACGAAAGAGGTAAAAATATGATTTTTGTACGTATTAACATGTTACATCATATTTTTGGGACAAGAGAAAATGAATTATTATTTGGGAAAGTAAAAGTATTTTTACTCGGGTTTATTAAGAAATATAGTATTTTTGGGAAAATATATATTTTCTTGGACTGTATTGTTTTGAATAAAAATGAAGTTTATTTATATACTTCTAAGTGGGGCTTAAAGATATATATTCTTTTGGTTTAACGCACCGGAATACAACGCCACTACATGGCTAGATAAACAAATACAAGAATACGGATAACCATGTATGAAATACCCCATCCTTGGGAAGGAAATACGAATACGAATACTTGAGAAGTATTAATACAGAACTATTGTATAAACAGTTATTCCAAAACTAAATATAATTATTATAACTTGGAATGATATCGGAAACGTAGCTCAAAAACATAAATACTAAGACAAGGCACGACCCGTTCGTCTAATAGACGTTAGACCATTGTAGGTAGTCGTGTTTGATGAGGAGATTTGGGTTACAAGTACCAATGACACAATACTGTGAGTTCATGTCCCCCTTTTCTTTTTAACTGTTTTCAGTTTTACAACTTCGGGTGTGAAATACATGTTACAATTATACAGACATTTTATATATGATATGGTTAGCTTAAGGAGGGCATATTACTTAGATCATGTGAGTGGGTAGGCGGATACTTAAGGCCATTAATCCTCGTTGTAGGACCGAGGTACATGAGTGATAGATCTATTTGGGTGTAGCGAGCCCCACTCCTGAGTCCGCTGAATGGACCATGTGGTGACTATGTCTTACAGCCAAGGCCCGGTACAAATTTGCTAGGTTTGAGTCTTCCTGCATCACTTCACACATATCAATGGCCTTGCAAACCATTGGTGATCTCTTTTTCCTTATTGCTACATACCAGGGACTTACATACATACTTACAACGTTACAAAGGTTTATACATACATACAAACGAACACATGAACTCGCTCAACTTTTGATGATTTTTCAAACTACATGTATTTTAGGGAACTAAACGGATCTGGCAGGTGTATGCATGTGTCTACAAGTTGCGTGTTAAATAAAGGATGTCATCCGTGGTCATCGAGTTTAAAAGATGTATCCTATTCCTGGACGGGATACATGTTTCTAAACTCAGGATTATTTAAAGCATTTGGTTGAGTCCATGGGAACTCATTTGAACATGTGATGGTTTGTAACTAACTGGCGTTAATGTTTTCAAGACAATGGTATTGTGGTATTTTCTAAACTTTATTAATGGATGAAAATCCTTTGGTTTATCATACAACATTGTTACGATTGATTGCTATGGTATTAAGAATTCACGCCAAATAACCACGCTTCCGCAAAAGTCAGGGTGTGACAGCTTGGTATCAGAGCTTCGATGGGTAGCGAACTAGGATTCATTCTCGAGTCTAGATTACGATCAATAGGGCTCTCACGAAAATGCTTTTACAAACATATTTTCATTGCATACACAAAACGCCCGGATCAAGGGAACAAGCATTTTTACGAACAAAGGCACAAATACACATTCCAAAATTTACGTTTATAATCCAGCCTTAGAGGCTGTGGGAGAATCAATCTTAGAGACTTAGGGATTCAATCTTATAGATTGAGGGAGGTTCAGCCTTAGAGGCTGGGGGGGTTCAGTCTTAGAGACTGAGGGATTCAATCTTAGAGATTGAGGGAGGTTCAGCCTTAGAGGCTGGGGAGGTTCAGTCTTAGAGACTGAGGGGGTTCAATCTTAGAGATTGGGGAGGCTCAGTCTTAGAGGCTGGGGAAAAATTTTAGTCTTAGAGACTGGGAGGTTTGGTCTTAGAGACCAGGGATTTAGTCCTGGAAACTGGGGAAGTTGGTCTTAGAGACCATGGAGTTGGTCTTAGAGACCAGGGAGTTGGTCTTAGAGACCAGGGAGTTAGTCTGAGAGACTAGGGAGTTCAGTCTAAGAGACTGGGTGGGATAGTCTGGGGAAGACTAGGATGATTACTTGCTTACATTGTTATCACATACATGCTTAATTGCTGATTATTGATAAACGTGCATATGTGGAAACTGTTTGCACACGCTAACTGATAGTGATTACTATGGAAATACATACTGAGACTACCACGTACCGATACACATGTCGCCTTAATCAAAAAGCAGGTTGTCTAACCTTGATGACCCTACGGCCGCCGCCACAAACGATGAGATTGTACTTGCGCCGGAGATATTTACGTCAGACACTGAGAGTGATCCTGATATGCCGACCCAGGGCAAGGACGACTTACAACAGTCCGCGCTACCAGATTTTGGGACAATCTATCCTTGCTGAAGGCTTCTCTGACAAGAATCTTCATGCCACTCTTATCTCAGTCCATGACCACTTCATCACTGGTCATCCTGATGGTGAACACACCATGGCTCCGATCCTCGACAACGCGCCTCCTGTGGACATTCCTTCCGAAGGTTGATTACTCAACGAATAATTGATAATGACGTTGACATATTATTAAAGGTCCTTCTGATAACACCCATGATGATGGAAAGTTAGACGAGAACGTTGCTACTAATGTCACTTCTTGAGACCCCTGTTAGCAAGCTATCCCCTGATTCTAGTATGCACTCGATTTTAGACTCCTTTGAGTCTGTAACATCTGCAGCCTTACAGACGGCCGGATTACAGCTTTCTACTACTGACGCAGACGACGACAACGACATGACTGCTGCACTATCACCTGTTCAAGGCACCACACCATTACACGACCCAAAGCCTGCTCCTGAGCCAGCTCCTGTTCCTTTTGGGTCAGCTGGATGTTGCACCTACTGATCCTGCACCCTTGATTGATCATGACCCTATTTCTTTTGGGTTTACCAGACATTACACCCCTTATATCTGACCCAGTACCTACACCTGACAATCTCCTTAATGGTTGAGACGTTTGTTTTTGCACCCGCAACCGCTGATGTAGCTCCTTCTCTCCTATGGAGACCGACGTCCATTGCACTGGCATGCCTATCGCTTTCTCTTAGGACTTACCTGCACCCCGGAAGGGTACTCCAGGTCGGCACCCGCGTGACGATCCCTATTGCTGCTGCAGCATTTTCTACGACCTCACAGGCCGCACCGATTACTACTTTCACCTCTACATCGCTGGATGAGCCATTTTGATGGTTCTTATCATACGCTACGCTAATATTAGACCCTTACACTATGGAGGCTACACACGGGATGAGTACACCTGTCACACTAACTGCAGTCTGAGGTTATAAGTCACAGATTTTTGGAGCTTGAGCTGACACCACGTCCTCCACCCTGTCTATTGCCAGCATACTTTGATCCTCCACATATATCAATGATCCTTTTGCGCTCTCACCTGTTTCTATTACACCTTTCCCAAGTTCCTGATGCTCATTTCTTTACTGCCAAGCGGCAGAACCGATAATTACTTCGACGTGTACACAAGCCCGAGGAGGAAGTCCACGCATGTTAACAGTTTACTTTACTTTCCTCCTCCACCTTAGACTCTGGTATAGTGGTTTCTGGATTATGTGGATTGCATTACATTTGGGTAAAGACACTAATGATAAGCCAGTATTGTGGAAACTTTTAAAGACCACTTCAGACTACGTGATTTTGGTACACCGATATACTTGTTGGGTAAGGGTAGGGTGACCCTGTTTCCCTCTTGATGTGATACATTTTGAAAGGCGATACGATTGTGGTCGGAGAATAATGAGAGCCCAATCATTATAAAATATGCGACAATACTTTATGGCCAATGACCAACGAAAGCTCAGTCGCTATGTCTTCGTTAAGCACGATTGTTAATCCATATACGTGAGCTGTAATTATAATGCCACGTGCTTGCTTAATACGCTCTCATTAAAACATAATTACCAAATTACTTGGTTATGCTATGATTATGCTATTACTTGATTGGTTGGTATAATGACCTATTATGTGTATGTACGTATCACCACTAAACAACTAAATGCACTTCCTGAACAAATAAGACCTGGCCTAACCAATCTTCTTCTTAGAATATGTCGATACAAGGGAACGTCAATACCAACAACCCTCCGCCAACAACAGCGACAGAACTACAAGAGCGCATCTCACAGGCTATTGCACAACTCGAGGCATTTCGCTCCGAACACAGCGAAGGCTTCACCTACAAGCAGTTCTTAGACCACAAACCTCGAGAATTCGACGGCACCGGGGGCGCCTTAGCCTTCGTGCGCTGGGTTGAGAAGACGAATGCTGTATTACGATTGAGCAAATGTGCCCCAGAACATCAGGTTACGTACATAGCAGGGCCATTTGTAGATGGGGCTCTGTCATGGTAGAACCTTCAGGTTCAGACAATGGGCGAGACTACTGCGTATGCTTTGACGTGGGACGAACTGAAAGAACTAATGCGAAAGAGATATTGCTCGAGGGCAGAAGTCCAGAAGTTGGAAATTGAATTGTGGAACTTGAAAATGGAAGGACCGAAGATAGCTGAGTACATGCAGAGATTTAACGATTTATCACAAGTTGCTACGCTCCTGGTGGGACCAGAGTTTTAAGGAATTGAACATTTCATAGGGGGATTGGCACCTCAGATTCTAAGCCTGGTAACAACGTCTAAACCTTCAACGATCACCGAGGCTATCGACACAAGCGTGGCGCTCACTGAAGAAGCGGTTAGACTAGGAAAATTTTCCAGTATGGAAGAGAAAGAGGAGACTCCTGTAAAGTCAACTGAAGATAACAAGAGAAAACTCGCAAATTTCAAGAAGATTACTCGGGCGAGTAATAAGAAGAAGGCCAAAAAGGGAAAAGACTACATGGGTATCCTACCTAAGTGCGACAATTGTCTGTGCTATCATGTCGGGCGATGTAAATATGGAAAATGTGATAACTATGGCAAAAGAGGGCATCCTAAGGAAACTTGTAGACAAGATACTGAACATAGAAAAGCAGGCCAAGATAGTAGCGAGAATCACGGAGGGAACGACGACAGTGATGATTATCCAGGCAGGACAAGTGGCAGACAGAAGCGTGCTCGAGGTTGTTTTAACTGTGGAAGCAAAAAGCATTTTATAAGATATTGCCCTAAAAGCGATCAGGCACAATAATGAAAGCTCAACACCGGAACTAGGGAGACATGCCAGGAATTCAAGAGTGGAGATCGGTACGTTCCATATTACTCAACGTTATGCATCTGTGTTGCCAGATACTGTTGCAAATTCTAAGCTTCGCATCTCTAGAGTTTGAGAGTATACTTGGGTTTGTAGCAAGTAAGTTAGATAACTCGCACTCGATGGAACTAGCTAGGCAAAGCTAGTGGAAGCCAACGCAGTAACTAAAAACGACAAGATAGAACCCGGAGAGCGTAAGTTTACGGTTGCTCTACTACCAGTTGAGTTGGGAAGCTTCGACGAGGTAATCGGGATGGATTAGTTGCCAAGCGATCGAGCGAAGATTGATATCCGCATCCCGACGGCGGATAAGGGAACGATCTTGACTCATGAAGCAGGATACGCCTCTACAATTTACCAATTGCTTAAAGGCACAGGAAATTGTTGCGTAAAGGATGTGTTGTTTTCTTGGCTCATGTCGGGGACAAGGGAGCCGAAGAACCAAAACTCGAAAATATTCCTTTGATAAGGAAATATCCTCAAGTCTTCCCAAAGACTTACCAGAATTATCTCCTCAACGATTAGTCGAATCTCGCATCGATTTAATTCCAGGCACCGTACCTGTAGTCGATGCACCGTAGCGACTTACATCCTCGGAGATGCAAGGATTGTCAGAGTAACCTCAGAAGTTGATAGAGAAGGAAGATAGCAGACCAAAATTCCCTTTTGGGTAACCCCAATTCTGCTCGTCAAGAAGAAGGACGATGATTTTCAAATAAGCATCAACTACCAGGAGCCGAACGAGCTAACCCACGAGAGTCGGTGACTCTTGCTAAGGAGTAACGAATTACTTACTTAACCAACTGTGAGGATCCAACTACTATTACACGACTGATCGATGATCGAGTGTCATTAGCTGTGAATTTGGGAATAAAGTATACTGGTAAATTGTGGGACAATAATTTGTTTTTAAACAAACACAAAAATGGTGTTTCATATACAATGCACAAAACGGATCTACACAAAATACGAAACCTTGAGGATCTAGAAAACATATGCTTGGAACTTTTGGGAACCCAGGTCCAAACTTGTAATGGTTGTTACTTAGAAACCATAGCTGTTAACTCAATCGAACACCATTAACTTGACATATATGCCATTTCAGTCAATGAAACAGAAAGTACTTCAAGTTCTTTTGTTGAAATCCTCACTTTTGCTTCTAGCGAGTAGATGTTTGCATCTCTACTCCCCTTAATGGTAGTTGCGTCGCATTGATTTACTTCGCTGAGAGCGAACACCCATTTACTTCGAATACTTGGTCGTTTCTCCATTTTAGCAAACATTCACTGTTCCATTACTTGAAAACTTATATGTTATACATGCACCTTTTGCTACGCATGCGGCTTTATTTCAAACAGTTCATTGAAGTTCAAATATTATGTTGCTAAATCCAATCACTGGTTTGTGATCTGAATGACCTACACTATTGTAATTATTGGCTCTGTTGTTATCAAGTCAACACACACTTTCTCGAAACTCCTTTTTATTTCGAGTTACATTCATGATTTATCTTTGCAACCATCCCGGTATTCCTTTGTTAATACATACGTTTATTGTCAAGTTACGCTGAAACCAAGTATAACTGCTTGAACTTATTCACTTCGCATATTCAGTTTAAGACGCCATATGATGTATTGGGAGCATCATATTCAAATATTTCTGCAAAGGTTCTTTCGTTTCAAGTCGTAGTAGATTCGATTGGTCTACGACTCCACTAAAACGTTTGTTGGTTTCAATACCTTGTGGAGATGACTTCACAAAATTGAGCTTGCGCTAATTTGGTTACTCAATTCATACACGGATTTAAATTATTTGCTAATTTGCTCTAAATCCATCCTGTTTATTTCAATTAAAGCAGTCTCTACACAGTTGTGTGTTAAGGCAATGGTACATAGATTCATTTCATAACACAGTGTACCACCTAACGGTTCTTTAGTTACAAATTAAATACCTTGTAGTATTCAATTGAAAACTCTATAACATTGTGTAAATCAAAACTTCAGGCTTGTCTCGGTACATCTTCATTTGACTTCAAACACGGTGAACTTGTTCGGTCACCACTAATATTGAATTATGTCATTGCGACACCTTGTGGCATCATTACAACCTTCTAGCTTGTGCTAATCATGGTCAACCGTTTCACATGAAACTACATATACTTTTGTTGACTGGTCATTTAAACATTTCTGATGCAACTACGAATTAAGACAACGATACACCAGATTCGCTTATATTTCATTCGGTATATTTTCACAATTCAAAAATAACAACGCACTAATTCTTACCATTCATTTATTCGGGAGATTGACAAATCACTTTACTATTACTTTTGAGTAGTTGATTTTGAGTTCATATAGCATATGCTATGGTTGTGAAAACTCGTTGGCATATTGTGACCGACTATCTGAGAATCCTAATAGACAAAACTCCTCTCTTGTGGAACCCCTATTAACTGGATTACACTAAACTATTCGTCAATACGTCTTGTACCTTTGACATCAAATGCTAAAAGCACATACCTTTTAACCATTGGATTCGTGTTGTTATATGTTCTTAGATTCACCCGATGTGAATAAGTTTTGAGTCAGTTTGGTGACTATCTACCCCGGAATTATTCATATACATACACGCATAACGGGGGGAGAATGTGACAACTGTCAAATTTGCATGTATCCCTACTATTAATTAATCTTAATTATGTGCTTAATGACTGTGCTTGATTACAACTGACGCTTTAAACTGCTTTATGATTTTTGTATCATACACACATATGCATCATATTTCATACAGCCACTCCATCTATTACATACAAACTTTAGTGACATACTTGGTGCACAAAGCACAGTTAGCACACTGAACGGATAATTCAAAAACATGCTGACAATGCCAGCACATAGACAGACAATGTTTGGAGGCCAGCATGAGCCAGAGACAGGGTACTACACTAATGTGGAATGTAGGGAAGTGAGGACCATAAAACTGCGTCACTAGGTGATAGTTAAAGTGCCGGGAAGTGCCTAAAATACACTTTAAGTGCAGAATTCTGCATTTATTAACAAAATTCAGCATTATAACATGCTAGTAAGGTGCAAAAATATGGCAGAATGGTCATGTATGCTTTCCTAAGTGCCGGGAATTAATTATGTTACAAAAATATTTATAAAAGATACTTTACGGAATAATTAAACACTTTAACGGAACGGTATCCAACCGAACAACCAGACATTACCCGGGACACCAAATTTTTTTTTGCCAAACACATTGTTTAATTATTTCTTGACTAGTCCCCGAACACCCTAACACCCACTAAATATCAAGTAACTAACATATATAAGCATACACTTGGATTCTAACTTATATTTACCAACTTAGTTACAAAATTTACAATCTACCCCCCCCCCCCATATGAAGTTACGGTCCAAGGGACCCACCCAAATCCACCACCTTACCTTCAAGATTATATCTCATATTTTATTTGATTTTTGCTTGATTTAGTGGCCAAAACATTAGAGAAATCCTTATAAGTATGGTCCTTTGGATTACAAGACCATACCTACATCATTTCACAATCTTCACACTCCATCTTTCTCACTCTTTCCTCCCTCCCTCTCGGCTCATATACCACCACCACCATCACCACCATATCACCACCCCATTCATCCATTTTTGAGCTTCATTCAAGTGTAGAAGAAGGATTAAAGAAGCTTGCAACTTGTGGAACTTCAAGGAGCTTCATACATTGCTTTTCACCATCATCTTCTTCATCTTTTTACTAGAGATTCTTCCCTAGCCTTGTGCTAGTTGTAAGTCTTTGATCTACCCTAGTTTACTTCCATTTTGAGTAGTTAAAAGTCATGTTATGTTGAATATTACAAGAACACTAAGAACAAGAACTAAAACCATAAACATGAAGCTATACATAAAGTTTACATATGGATGAAACATGAAGATGAAATGTTGTAGTAGGATGTTGTAGTGAACATGTTGATTGTATGATGATTCTTGGTTATGTGGTGTTAATCACCATATGGATCTTGTTAAATAATATTTAGAAATATGATTTAACAAGATTAGAAAGTGGTTATGTGTTACATAAAATAACCACCTTCTAGTTAAATATGAACTTGATAAAAATGATTTTTCTTGAAATATAATGGAACAAGTAAGTTGGTGATCATGTAGATCCGGGATTTTACAAAAGACTTTTTCTAATAAACCGAGTTAGAAAAGCGATTTTTGGAAAGACATGACTATTACAAACACTTACACCATTTTTAGAAATAAGACAAGTATGAGAATATTTTATTTACAAGAAGAGTTCCAAGGGATTAATTTTTGTAAAAATTATTTACAAGTTGTAAACACTAAACTTTTGAAAGAGAATGGTTTTTAAAGAAACCATTACATTTTGGAAGGTAACTAAACCCACTAAACACCCCACTAAGTTACTACGCGTTTTTACCAAAAACCAAGTTCATGTTATTATGCAAAGTGCATTGTTTTTGCACTTGGTTAGTGTAATGTTGTTTGATATATTGTTGAGATTGATTGGATGAAATTTTTGAAAAGAAAATGATATGCTTAATAGCATGGACACCTTCGTTTTTAGGGGAAACTCTGGCGAAATTTTCTAAAAATCCCAAGACTTAGAAAATTATTTTCTAACAAGAATTTATGAATGTGTTAACTTTGTTTTCGGAAGTGAACTTTGCCATAAGTTTGTTACTATATTTCAAAGTATCGGAGGTGGGTTTTTGTAAATAAAAGCGGTTAAATATATATCTAGAATATATATTTATTAATAAGACGCTTGTGTGAATACTTGTTTACTTGGTGGAATAACTATATTATTTTAGAGTAAAATAATATAACTACAAATTACCATGAATTTACAACTCCAAAGTAATACCAAAAAAATCACAAGGGATAAAATATAAGATACACACTTAATATATTGTGAAGCCGAACAATAAAACGTAACTTATGAAATACTCCGGAAGACACCAATACAATATGTTTTTGGTGAATATTATTTTGAATACGAAAGAGGTAAATATATGATTTTTGTACGTATTACCAAGTTACATCATATTTTTGGGACAAGAGAAAATGTATTATTATTTGGGAAAGTAAAAGTATTTTTACTCGGGTTTATTAAGAAATATAGTATTTTTGGGAAAATATATATTTTCTTAGACTGTATTGTTTTGAATAAAAATGAAGTTTATTTATATACTTCTAAGTGGGGCTTAAAGATATATATTCTTTTGGATTAACGCACCGGAATACGACGCCACTACATGGCTGGATAAACAAATACAAGAATACGGATAACCATGTATGAAATACCCCATCCTTGGGAAGGAAATACGAATACGAATACTTGAAAAGTATTAATACAGAACTATTGTATAAACAATTATTCCAAAACTAAATATAATTATTATAACTTGGAATGATATCGGAAACGTAGCTCAAAAACATAAATACTAAGACAAGGCACGACCCGTTCGTCTAACAGACGTTAGACCATTCTAGGTATTTGTGTTTTCTGAGGAGATTTGGGTTACAAGTATCGAAGACGCAATACTGTGAGTTCATGTCCCCCTTTTCTTTTTAACTGTTTTTAGTTTTACAACTTCGGGGGTGAAATACATGTTACAATTATACAGACATTTTATACATGGTATGGTTAGCTTAAGGAGGGCATACTACTTAGATCATGTGAGTGGGTAGGTGGATACTTAAGGCCATTAATCCCCATCGTAGGACCGAGGGACATGAGTGATAGATCTATTTGGGTGTGCGAGCTCCACTCCTGAGTCCGCTGAATGGACCATGTGGTGACTATGTCTTACAACCGAGGCCCGGTACAAATTTGCTATGTTTGAATCTTCCTGCATCACTTCACACATATCAATGGCCTTGCAAACCATTGGTGATCTCTTTTTCCTTATTGCTACATAGCAGGGACTCACATACATACTTACAATGTTACAAAGGTTTATACATACATACATACAAACGAACACATGAACTCGCTCAACTTTTGTTGATTTTTCAAACTACATGTATTTTAGGAAACTAAACGGGTCTGGCAGGTGTATGCATGTGTCTACAAGTTGCGTGTTAAATAAAGGATGTCATCCGTGGTCGTCGAGTTTAAAAGATGTATCCTATTCCTGGATGGGATACATGTTTCTAAACTCAGGATTATTTAAAGTATTTGGTTGAGTCCATGGGAACTCATTTGAACATGTTATGGTTTGTAACTAACTGGCGTCAATGTTTTCAAGACAATGGTATTGTGGTATTTTCTAAACTTTATTAATGGATAAAAATCTTTTGGTTTATCATATAGCATTGTTATGATTGATTGATATGGTATTAAGAAGTCACGCCAAATAACCACGCTTCCGCAAAAGTCAGGGTGTGACAGGAAAAGTGGCAAGAGCATTGGTTGAAACAACATCTATTGAAACCACTGATGTATTAACAGCTGTTGATATAACAGGTGTCTCAACATTTGTTGGTTTAGAGGTTTGAGGTGTGGAACTTTTGGGGATTTTAGGAGTAGGTTTAGTGATTTTGGAAGTTGTGGTTTTGGGTTGACTGACCATTCTGGTAGTCTTTCTTCTATTTGAAGTACCCTGTTCTTCCTTAGCCATCAAAACTGTCTTCTCCTTTTCAAATCTTTTGGCACCCTTTATTTCCATTCTCTCTTTTCTATCTGCTTTTTGTTCAGCAAATAGGTTGAGAGACACATCAACCTTCTTTGTACCATCTGGCCTTGGAATTTCAACAACATGTTTGGCCTTAGGATCTGGTGGTAGATGCAGACCTTCCTTTCCTTTATTTCCTTTCTCCCCCTTTTTGGCATCATCAGGGTTTTCTACGTAGACAATTGTAGGAGGAGAAGTACCAGTGGTTTGAAGCAAATGAGCTTTGATGGCTTTGATGTCAGCTTGAGTATCCTTATATATTGCTTCCATCACATTTCTAAACATTTGTAGTTGAATTTCATGTTGTTGGTTAGCATATTGCCTTTGTTGATTAAGCATAGGTTGAAACAGTTGCCATAGCTCATTGGTGGTAGGAGCAGATGATGGAGTAGTGGATGGAGCCTTTTGAGATTGTAACAACTGTTGCAACATATTTTTGATATCTGCCACAGATGTTTCAATTTTGTCAACTCTCTCCGTCAATTCTCTGTATTTTAAACCATCAACCAATTTAATGGGATCATCTGATTTCCCACTAGCAGTGGTTCTATCAGCAGTTGGACCAGGAGAAGTAACCCATGGATTGTGACAACTCGTAATTTAGAACCCTTCATGGTATTTTGTTGTAACACGCTTGAACGTTATGTGACTAGTTGACATGTTGGTTTAATGAATGATATAAGTGTACGTTATGTGTTATGATATGTAATGTATCTACTTTTTGTCGTACAACACAAACTTAGTCATGATAGAAATCCAATCGCACAAGCATTGGGCCGCATATTTGGCCCATAAACCCTCACACAAACCTTCGGCCCAATGTTACCCATATTGCATTCGTGACCCAAGGCGGCCCAGGAATGGGTTCGACCCCTCCCTTTTATACGCATACACCTATACCTTTAGGGAGTTTTGCTCTCATATATTACAATTACAAAACCCTAAGCTTCTCTCCTCTCCTCTTGCAAACCGGCGGCTGCCTCCTGTCCCTCGAAGCTCTATTTGCTTCATTATCCAAGTCGGTTAGTATCTAATGTTTCTTTTTGATTTGTATAGCATGTAACTGTTATTATATGGGAATTGTCAGTAGCATGTAGTAGTTGAAATCTTGATGAATGATGATTATTCGCATGCATATAATGAATGGATTAGATAAATTAATAGGAATAGCTTTGATGTTACTAAAAAGGAAGTAGGGTTCATGTAAACCTAAAGAATTGATTTGTTAATCTGATTCGTACATGGGTGGTTAATGATTAATGTCACAATAAAGTATTTGCTGTCATGAACTATTTGCTGTCATCATGTGTCAACTATTATGTGATTATGGATTGTGGCTCAATTGTTGGTAAATACTTGTACGTCATTGGATGAATGGGCGGTTGGGTCTAGTGTAGGTTCAATCAACAAAATCATGACACTACACAATTTATTATAACAAAAATCAATTTACAGTGCATGTGATTTCTTAACAAATGTCACCCAAAATGTTTTGTTTTACATGGGATTGGGAATAGTGCAAAAAAATGGCGGCCATGGGATTAATAAAAGGAATGGTCAGTATGTATTTCATGTATATTAAATATTGAAATCAATTGTTGTGTGTCAATTGGTTGATTTGGCGGCTAGCATGTTATGTTGGTCCAATCAAAGTAGAGCACCCTAGATACTCCTATATATATAAAGTAATTTGTGCATACCTGCGATGTGTGTAGTAATTGTCTGTCACACCTGAGCAAAATCCGCAACAATCTTGAATTCTCACTTCATTTCTCTACGTTTACTTGTCAAATTTCGGGACGAAATTTCTTTCAAGTTGGGGATGATGTGACACCCCAAACTTTTAAGGTTAGTGTCGATTAACTCAGCGATTCTAAATCCTCATTATTTCTTTCATTGCTTGAATTAGACACGTTAAATGTTTTGTATTAGCCTTTAGCGTATGTGATAACTGATTGCGTTGTGGGTCATGAGTAGTTTGGACCACGTCTTCTCGAAGCCACCAAGTGAATGGGATTGAGCCCATTATCGGCCAAAGGTGGAATCACCTTAACTATATATTATTTATGTACACACAAGAACATTATTTATCAACATAGACTAGCAAAGCCCATTGCACACTTTGGGTATTTTCATTAGACTTCGGCCCAAACCCTTAACCACCGACTCACTTGTGTTAATTGATGCTACAAATATATATTACGTAACTTTTCCCCTTGTTATACCTCATATTATTGATACAACAAACCCTACCCTTTCACCCTTGTGCGACGGCAGTAGGTGTCCCCCTTCTTCGAGCATCATCCTTCTTGATTAAACTGTGGTTAGTGATTCCTTAATTGTGTTGTTTATACATGAATTCATGCGTGTACAATGATTATGTTATGTGACCAGTGTGTGTGCATATGAAGTAAATAATAAGATCATGATTATTAGCCTAGACCCATTCCTTGTAATGTTTTGATGTGATCGCATGAATGCGCCGAATCTGAAACAAATCATCCATGTCTAAAGTAGTATGTAAATTAGGGTGTTGTACAGATAAACAAACGTGGCATTAAGTCAAGTGAATTGAATGTTTGTTGGTTGATTTCGAAGGGTGTGCATGTGATTTTAATTGATTTTGATATAACAGTAGACATCCAAATCACATGGGATTGCCTTTTTACTTTGAAATTGTGTGACTCAATTCGGTCCAATTATATTAAGAGAAAAGACATGGTGGTCGGCCATTATAGGTGTAAATATTAATAATAATAAGGAATGTACATTGTGTGTGGGTAATCGGTTGTAGGAGTGGGATTGGTGGAATTCTTGGCTTGATCTAATTGGTGCAAGGGGCCACACCTTTTGGTTGGACGGCATATTTTTTTAATGTGTGTGTGGCAACTATAATATATGTATGATTGTTGATGTATGAGGGGCTGTATGCATAAATATATCATTTGTCTTACAAGCAATTGAATGGGTCACACATGCTTACTTTACTGTTGGGCCGCATCAAGAGTGGGATTGGGCTTGAAGTCCAACCGAGTTGTTATTATGGCAGAACCTTTATGTGAATGTTGCTGTGATTAAATGATGTTCAAAATAGTATACGTACAATAGATTGGGTGGGGTATGACAACAAATGCTTTTGTAAGACTTAGATTATGTCAACTAGCTAATACAATTTGCACTACTTGTTTAATGTGTAAGCACTGTTGTGTGACATGATAAATGAATGCGAAACTGATCGATTTTGGTAACTGCCTTAGGAGCTAATTGATTGACTGGGAACTAGTGTCTTAAATTTACCGAGCAACCTAAGGTGAGTTCACTACATTCGAGCATGCGTCCCAGTGGTTGGGGACAGTCAGTGGGTATTCCATGGGGGGATAAGTCTTTGGGTAAAAACGGGTATATTGGTTAATATTCTCACCTATCATCTTTTGTAAGTCCCTCATCGGGTATTAGTTAGTAGCGCTACTTAGGTTTGGCACCCTCACCCCGTGCCTGTAGAGGACGGAGGTGAACTAATGACCCAGTCTGGCCCAGTACTAGATAGGAGTACGTGGGAAGGGCAGTCGTGTATTTCAGGAGCCGTCATTGTTCGGAATTGAGATATTAACAATACTACTTGCATTGATTATTGAACTGTTTTACATACAACGGGTAACAAACGTTTTCTAAAACTGTGAACTCGCCAGCTTTGTCTGATACGTGTGTTACATGCTCGCAGGTCCTTAGGTACTGGGAACACAGGAACTTGCTGGCTGGAGGGCGAGAGTGGTCATGGTCACATTAATGAACTTAGTTATCAGACATTTATTTATTGTGGTTGTTTGAATAGTATTTACAGTATGATACATTAACGCTTCCGCTGAACCTATGGTTTTGAACAACTTATGTTTGGGATTTCAGTATTCTTAAATGATGGAACTTTATTTCAAACTTGTGATTCAATGTAATTGGTGGCTCATTGCTAGTCGTCACACGCCTCACAGGGACACTCCCTAGGTGGTAATTTGGGGGTGTGACAGTTTGGTATCCGAGCCACTGGTTATAGTGAATTGGTTTTAAAAATGTTTTATAAAACCAGACTATAACTGAACTGATACGACATACTGATACGACATGGACCATGACACTCAGCTCCAGGCAGCAAGGTTCGTCTCTTGTTTACTATTGCATAGCATAGTTAGTACATACTCATGATTAGTATCACACTCGAACGCACGCATGATATTACAATACGAATTACTATGCTATCTGTCTATACTACGTGTTTTTAAGAGTAGAACTCTTCTTGGGTTTACATGCTCTATGTTGTGATATCGACGGTCGTACTGTATGAATTTGGGAAACCTTTTTAACATGAGTAGGGAGGAACTGAGATAAGCATGCAAATCAGGTTATTATTATGGGTGCACACATAATAACAACGTGAGGTGCATGTGAGTCCCAGTAAATCTCGACTAGTGTGAAAAAGGAATCCCGCGTTGTTAGTCAATGTTGTATTAGAACCTCGAAAACTGTGAATACTATAGCAATACTTGACATCCGCTTGAAATGGTCTGTTAATTTGTTACTTCTTCCCATACTTATAGAATCATGAACGGACGTGGTGGAGGTCGTCGTGGTGGACGCGGTGGACGTGGTGGAGGCCGCGGTGGCGGACATGGCGAAATCCATATGACTCAAGCTGAGCTAGAGGAATTACTCAACGCCCAGGTGGCTGCAGCCTTGGCAGCTTATCAGGCTGGTATGACATGTACCAGACATTCCTTCCTTTGAATCGTGAACTTGAGTCTTACTTGTTGGTTTATTTTCTCTCGTTAATAGGTCAGCCGGCGCCACAAAACCAGCCTCACCCACCGGTCTGCACTTTTAAAACTTTCATGGATTGCAAGCCACAGACCTTCAGTGGCACTGAAGGGGCTGTAGGACTTATACGCTGGTTCGAAAAGGCGGAGTCAGTGTTTGCGATATGTAACTGCCCAGTTGGGGATAGAGTAAAGTTTGCAGCAGGCACGCTTCAGGATGGTGCCTTGACCTGGTGGAATGCCCAGGTCCAACTGCTAGGTATTGAGGCGGCAAACGCCACTACGTGGGATGATTTCAAAGAACTGATGAGAGAGGAATACTGTCCTCGAGACGAAATACAGAAGTTAGAGAATGAGTACTACGATCTAAAAATGGTGGGGTCTGAAATTGAGGCGTATGTGAAGCGGTCGTATGAGTTAGCTGATTTGTGTCCGACTCTGTCCCGACCCATGTCCCGAAGAATCGAGTTGTTTATTAAGGGGTTACCTCCACGGGTGAAGGGTTTAGTTACAGCGGCGAACCTCAATAACCTAACACAGATTGTTAGATTGGCGCATAAGATCGTTGACCAGGAAGTGGAGAGCGACTCATTGCCACCTCGTATTTCTAGCACTACCACAGCTGCCACTACTTCCACTGCATCTGCTGCTGATAGCAAACGTAAGTGGAACGATACGGACAAGGGGTCCAACTCTGCACAGCCTCAGAAGAAGATGGATACTGGCAGCACCCGCAGTTTCAGTCAGACAGCATCAGTGAATCAGAACTCGAGTAACAAATCAGGGCAGGGATCATATGCGGGGAAGCTACCCTTGTGCAGCAAGTGTAACTATCATCACAAGGGACAGTGTGCTCGGGTTTGTCATCGATGTAATCGACCAGGGCATATGGCCAGGGATTGTAGGACCACACTTCCAGCTCAGCAGCAGCCAGCGCAGCAGACGGGTAGGCAACAGCCTCAGCAAACTCAGGGTACTCAGAGAGGGTGTTACCAGTGTGGGGCCGAGGGGCACTTCAAGCGAGACTGCCCTCAGCTGAGGCAGAACACAGGGGGTGGTAACGGGAACAATAATGCGGGGAATAACGGGGGTAATGTTGCGCGTGGGCGCGGGTTTGTGCTGGGAGCTGGGGAAGCGCGGAACGACGGCAACGTGGTTACTGGTACGTTTTCAGTGAACGGTGTTATTGCTTCTATTTTATTTGATTCTGGTGCCGACTGGAGTTACGTGTCTTTAGAGTTTAGTTCCCAGTTAGGATTAAGTCCTACACTTCTCGTAATGAAACACATAGTAGAAATCGCAAATGGTAAAACAATCGAAGCTACACATGTTCTATTTGGGTGTAAAATCGATCTTCTGGGTCAAGTCTTCGACATTGACTTAATTCCTATTACTCTTGGAAGTTTCGACGTGATCGTTGGTATGGACTGGTTGTCCAAGAATCAAGCGGAGATTCTCTGTAAGGAGAAGATCATACGTGTTCCCCTTCCTAGTGGGGAATTTCTATCAGTTCAGGGTCATCGCAGCGGTACCCCGGTTAGCATTGTTTCAGCAATGAAGGCTCAGAAGTATCTGCGTAAGGGCTATCCTGCAATTTTCGCTCTTGTCACTGATTCACAGTCAGATGAAAGGAAGATTGAAGATCTTCCAGTTGTTCGTGAATATCCTGACGTATTTCCTGAGGAACTCCCTGGTTTACCTCCACATCGTCAGGTGGAATTCCAGATCGACCTCGCCCCAGCGGCAACCCCGGTTGCTCGTGCGCCATACCGTCTTGCGCCAGGGGAGTTGCAGGAATTGTCAAACCAACTCCAAGAGCTATTGGATAGGGGTTTCATCCGACCTAGCTCTTCCCCTTGGGGAGCCCCAGTTCTATTTGTGAAGAAGAAGGATGGGTCTTTCCGGATGTGTATAGATTATCGCGAGCTCAACAAGATGACGATCAAAAACCGTTATCCTTTGCCTCGTATTGACGACCTGTTTGACCAGTTACAGGGGTCGAGCTTTTACTCTAAGATCGACTTAAGGTCTGGTTATCATCAAGTGCGAGTCCGAGAGGAAGACGTTCCCGAAACCGCGTTTCGGACGCGATACGGTCACTATGAGTTCTTGGTTATGCCATTCGGGTTAACCAACGCGCCAGCGGTCTTCATGGACCTCATGAACCGCGTGTGCAAGCCATACCTTGATGACTTCGTTATCGTTTTTATCGACGACATTCTAATTTACTCCAAGAACAAGGAGGATCATGAGCGGCATCTGCGCCTTATCCTAGAACTCCTGAGGAGGGAGCAGTTGTACGCAAAATTTTCTAAGTGTGATTTTTGGATACGGGAGGTACATTTTCTGGGGCATATAGTCAATGAGGTGGGCATACATGTGGATCCTGCCAAGATTGACGCCATTAGAAATTGGACGGCACCAAAGAACCCTTCGGAGGTGCGGCAATTTCTCGGTCTAGCAGGGTATTATCGTCGTTTCATTCAGAACTTCTCAAAGATTGCACAGCCACTCACCTCGTTAACACAGAAGAAGGTAGTTTACTCTTGGGGGACGAAGCAGGAGGATGCTTTCCAGCTTTTGAAACAAAGGTTATGCAGCGCACCAATCCTATCTCTACCGGATGGCACTGAGGATTTTGTAGTTTATTGTGATGCTTCGATTCAGGGTCTCGGTTGCGTGTTGATACAACGCGAGAAGGTGATAGCTTACGCTTCTCGACAGTTGAAGGTTCACGAGAAGAACTATACAACACATGACTTGGAGTTAGGAGCAGTGGTGTTTGCGCTGAAGATTTGGAGGCACTATTTATACGGTACGAAATGCACTATCTATACCGATCACAAGAGCCTTCAGCATATCTTCGACCAGAAAGAGTTGAATATGCGTCAGCGTCGCTGGGTAGAGTTGTTCAACGATTACGAGTGTGCCATCAAGTATCACCCGGGTAAAGCTAACGTTGTAGCGGATGCTCTTAGCCGCAAGGAACCGAAGCCGAAGCGTATTCGTGCCCTACAGCTTACTATTCACTCTGATCTACCTGCTCGGATCCGTTCAGCTCAGATTGAAGCGTTAAAGGAAGAAAATATCGAGGCTGAAGGATTACGAGGTCTACACAAGAAGAAGTTCGAGCAACGGTCTGACGGTATCTACTACTTCATGGAACGAATATGGGTTCCTTAATTCGGTGATCTTCGAGAGCTTGTGATGGACGAAGCACACAAGTCACGATATTCTATTCACCCGGGATCGGACAAGATGTATCACGATCTTAAGGTTATGTATTGGTGGCCGAATATGAAAGCCCTCATCGCCACGTACGTGAGCAAATGCTTAACTTGTGCAAGAGTTAAAGCGGAACATCAGAAGCCTTCGGGTCTACTGCAGCAGCCAGAAATACCCAAATGGAAGTGGGAACAGATCGCTATGGATTTCGTTACTGGATTACCAAGGACTCAGGCTGGAAACGATACTATATGGGTGATTGTTGATCGACTCACGAAATCGGCACATTTTCTAGCAATCAAGGAAACAGATAAGTTTTCGCAGCTTGCAGCGGTGTATCTTAAGGAGGTAGTTGCTCGGCACGGAGTGCCAACTTCTATCATCTCAGATCGAGACCCGCGTTTTACTTCTGAGTAATGGCAGTCTATGCACAAACTGTTCGGTTCGAAACTTGATATGAGCACCGCTTACCACCCACAGACGGATGGTCAGAGTGAGCGCACTATTCAGACACTTGAAGACATGCTGCGGGCATGTGTGATCGATTTTGGGAAGGGATGGGAAACACACTTGCCGTTAATAGAGTTCTCCTACAACAACAGCTACCACACAAGTATTCAGGCAGCTCCGTTCGAAGCATTGTATGGGCGGAAATGTCGTTCCCCTCTCTGTTGGGCAGAAGTAGGTGACAGTCAACTCACAGGTCCTGAACTCATTCTGGAAACTTCACAAAATATAGCTCGGATAAGGGATCGTATGGCAGCAGCACGTGATCGCCAGAAAAGTTATGCTAACAAGCGTAGAAAGCCCTTGGAGTTCGAAGTTAATGATCGGGTTATGTTGAAAGTTTCACCGTGGAAGGGCGTTGTACGCTTCGGGAAGCGTGGCAAGCTTAATCCACGTTACATTGGGCCATTCAAAATTATTGAGCGGATCGGTAAAGTCGCTTACAGACTCGAGTTACCTGCGGAATTAGGCAATGTTCACGATGTGTTTCACGTTTCTCAACTAAAGAAGTGTCTGGTCGATGAGACACTAGTTGTGCCATTTCAAGAGCTCAAGTTGGATGACAAGCTGCAGTTTGTTGAAGAGCCTATTGAAATCATGGATCGGGAGGTCAAGGTCCGTAAACACAGTCGAATTCCGATTGTTATGGTCCGTTGGAATTCAAGGCGTGGACCGGAGTTCACGTGGGAACGCGAGGATCAGATGAAACTAAAGTACCCTCACCTCTTTCCCAAGGGCATGGCAGAGTCAGGCAAAACTGGTGAATCTCGGGGCGAGATTCCTCTTCAAGTTGGGGATGATGTCACACCTGAGCAAAATCCGCAACGATCTTGAATTCTCACTTCATTTCTCTACGTTTACTTGTCAAATTTCGGGACGAAATTTCTTTCAAGTTGGGGATGATGTGACACCCCAAACTTTTAAGGTTAGTGTCGATTAACTCAGCGATTCTAAATCCTCATTATTTCTTTCATTGCTTGAATTAGACACGTTAAATGTTTTGTATTAACCTTTAGCGTATGTGATAACTGATTGCGTTGTGGGTCATGAGTAGTTTGGACCACGTCTTCTCGAAGCCACCAAGTGAATGGGATTGAGCCCATTATCGGCCAAAGGTGGAATCACCTTAACTATATATTATTTATGTACACACAAGAACATTATTTATCAACATAGACTAGCAAAGCCCATTGCACACTTTGGGTATTTTCATTAGACTTCGGCCCAAACCCTTAACCACCGACTCACTTGTGTTAATTGATGCTACAAATATATATTACGTAACTTTTCCCCTTGTTATACCTCATATTATTGATACAACAAACCCTACCCTTTCACCCTTGTGCGACGGCAGTAGGTGTCCCCCTTCTTCGAGCATCATCCTTCTTGATTAAACTGTGGTTAGTGATTCCTTAATTGTGTTGTTTATACATGAATTCATGCGTGTACAATGATTATGTTATGTGACCAGTGTGTGTGCATATGAAGTAAATAATAAGATCATGATTATTAGCCTAGACCCATTCCTTGTAATGTTTTGATGTGATCGCATGAATGCGCCGAATCTGAAACAAATCATCCATGTCTAAAGTAGTATGTAAATTAGGGTGTTGTACAGATAAACAAACGTGGCATTAAGTCAAGTGAATTGAATGTTTGTTGGTTGATTTCGAAGGGTGTGCATGTGATTTTAATTGATTTTGATATAACAGTAGACATCCAAATCACATGGGATTGCCTTTTTACTTTGAAATTGTGTGACTCAATTCGGTCCAATTATATTAAGAGAAAAGACATGGTGGTCGGCCATTATAGGTGTAAATATTAATAATAATAAGGAATGTACATTGTGTGTGGGTAATCGGTTGTAGGAGTGGGATTGGTGGAATTCTTGGCTTGATCTAATTGGTGCAAGGGGCCACACCTTTTGGTTGGACGGCATATTTTTTTAATGTGTGTGTGGCAACTATAATATATGTATGATTGTTGATGTATGAGGGGCTGTATGCATAAATATATCATTTGTCTTACAAGCAATTGAATGGGTCACACATGCTTACTTTACTGTTGGGCCGCATCAAGAGTGGGATTGGGCTTGAAGTCCAACCAAGTTGTTATTATGGCAGAACCTTTATGTGAATGTTGCTGTGATTAAATGATGTTCAAAATAGTATACGTACAATAGATTGGGTGGGGTATGACAACAAATGCTTTTGTAAGACTTAGATTATGTCAACTAGCTAATACAATTTGCACTACTTGTTTAATGTGTACGCACTGTTGTGTGACATGATAAATGAATGCGAAACTGATCGATTTTGGTAACTGCCTTAGGAGCTAATTGATTGACTGGGAACTAGTGTCTTAAATTTACCGAGCAACCTAAGGTGAGTTCACTACATTCGAGCATGCGTCCCAGTGGTTGGGGACAGTCAGTGGGTATTCCATGGGGGGATAAGTCTTTGGGTAAAAACGGGTATATTGGTTAATATTCTCACCTATCATCTTTTGTAAGTCCCTCATCGGGTATTAGTTAGTAGCGCTACTTAGGTTTGGCACCCTCACCCCGTGCCTGTAGAGGACGGAGGTGAACTAATGACCCAGTCTGGCCCAGTACTAGATAGGAGTACGTGGGAAGGGCAGTCGTGTATTTCAGGAGCCGTCATTGTTCGGAATTGAGATATTAACAATACTACTTGCATTGATTATTGAACTGTTTTACATACAACGGGTAACAAACGTTTTCTAAAACTGTGAACTCGCCAGCTTTGTCTGATACGTGTGTTACATGCTCGCAGGTCCTTAGGTACTGGGAACACAGGAACTTGCTGGCTGGAGGGCGAGAGTGGTCATGGTCACATTAATGAACTTAGTTATCAGACATTTATATATTGTGGTTGTTTGAATAGTATTTACAGTATGATACATTATTGAGCGTATGGAGAAAAAGATTGTTAATTGGGCAACTAAAGCATTGTCTTTTGCTAATCTCATCAAGACTCTTGTATAAAGATTGTACGATCCTTATTGAGCGTATGGAGAAAAAGATTGTTAATTGGGCAACTAAAGCATTGTCTTTTGCTGGTCGTTTACAACTTATTAATTCGGTTCTCTCCTCGATGCATATCTATTGGGCCTCTGTGTTCATTATTCCGGCTAGAGTTGTTAAGGAGCTTGAAAAGCGTATTCGCAGATTTTTATGGAATGCGGGTTTGGATGGTAAAACTCGTGCTAAAGTGGCTTGGGAAGCAGTGTGTTTGCCGAAAACTGAAGGGGGTTTGGGCATTCGAAGTATTTCGGATGTTAACAAATCACTTATGGCAAACCATATTTGGAGCATCTTAACTAACCGGGATTCTATATGGGTTCGGTGGATTCAGAAGTATAAGCTTAAAGGTCGAAATTTTTGGGAGGTTCCGTGTCGTGGGAGTATGACTTGGGGATGGCGAAAAATTTTATCTATCCGTCATATTATCCGGCCTCACATCTGGTCATCTATTCGGAGTGGTATCCAAACTAACGTTTGGAGTGATATGTGGTGTTCTCTAAGTCCGATTAGTGCATTTATTTCTCCTCGGGCCATCGCCAATGCCGGGTTCTCGTTACAATCTTCTGTTGCGGATGTTATTGACCACAATGGTCACTGGAAGTGGCCGCAAGCATGGCTGGATCTTTATCCGGTTTTAATCACGCTTTCAGTCCCAAATCTTATTTCTGGTACCGTGGATCGTTTGGAGTGGAAGGATTTGAATGGCAAATTGAGCGACTTCCAATCGGCTCAGGTTTGGAACACCATTCGGAGTAGGGAGAATCAGGTCATGTGGTCTAATATGGTGTGGTTCGCTCAATGTATTCCGAGGCATTCGTTCCATTTATGGCTGCTGTTTCGTAATAAGTTGAAAACACAGGACCGATTGACAGTTTGGGAAGCAGGTAGTCTCACAAACTTAAATTTGATGGCTTGTCCGTTATGTTACGCGGATCGTGAGAGTCGAGAGCACTTGTTTTTCCGTTGTTCTTTTGCGGATCAAGTTTGGAATAATGTTAAGACTTTCGGTCAGTTGGGGAGCGTTGATAACTCGTGGGATTCACTACTTAGTTGGGTGGATCAGAATTCCAGCTCGAAGAAAGCGGATCACGTTATTTGTAAGTTGCTGATTGCTGCGTCCTCGTACTATATCTGGCAAGAGAGGAATAACAGAATCTTTAAAAATCAGAAGCGAACGGTAGAGCAAGTAATTGAGGTAATTAAAAATTCGGTTCGGTTCCGTTTGATGGGATTCAGATTCCGGCTGGTTTCAACGAAGAAAAGGATTTTCAAGTTGTGGAAGATTGAAGAAAATGAAGATAATGTGGCGCGTCCAGGCTAATTATGTCTAGTTGTTAGGCGTTGGTTTTTTGGTTGTTTGTTTTGGTTGTCGTTGAGTGCTTTTTTTTCTGGTTGTGTTGCTTGTTGTCCTAGGCTTGGCTGTCAAGTCTAGTTGGTGTGTCGTATTGATACACCCTTGTTATTATTTGATTCATTTATAAAATTCACCGGGGTAACCCTTTACCCAAAAAAAAAAAGTGTGAAAGAGATTAGATGATGAACTCTACTACTTATGAACATGAACTTGTGTAAAAGTGATTTTTCTTATAAAATGGAGTTCTAAACTAGTAGATTTAAAGATCTACAAGTGGTATTTTCGAATAACCAAGTGTAAAATGAAATCATGTTTAGAAGCCGGATCTTTCTTGAAACAAAGGTGTCTTTGTGAACAAACAAGTGTGTAGACGCTTGTGTAACAAAAGGTTTTAACCAAGAAATATGTTTGTAACTTTTGACCAAGAAGTTGTAAACTTGCACTTTTATAAAAATAAGATTTTCAAGAAACCGATTTTATTTACAAAGATAGAAAGATCTACTAAAAATATTGGAAGGTTACTACACACTTTTACATAACTTACAAGTTCATGTGTTGGCGATTTATGTCTATTTTGACTAGTATGATGTTGGAATATTGTTTGTTGATGTTGAGAAAGTTGTTGGTTGAATTTTTAAAAGAAAATGATACGCTAGAAAGCGTGGCCACCTCCAGTTACAGAGGAAACTCTTTCCTCTGGCGAAATTTTTCCAGAAAATAACACTTAGAATTATTTTCATGACAAGTGCTTAAAAATATATTTTTAACTTGTTTTCCAAAGAAAATTCGACATGGATTTTTATTACAAAACTTCCAAGTGTCGGAGGTGGGATTTTCATAAATAAAACTTGCTAAAATATATATTTAGAATATATATTTTTCATAGTAACACTTGTGTGAATTTCATGATTATTTTGTAAACTACGTAAATATTATTTTTAGAGTAAAAATAATATTACTGGAACATACTGAATATTAACGACTCCAAAATAATACCAACGCGTTGACAATAAATATCTAAGTTACACCGGTATTATTATTACCACACGAACTTCAA
This sequence comes from Helianthus annuus, assembly GCF_002127325.2. Classification (NCBI taxonomy): domain Eukaryota; kingdom Viridiplantae; phylum Streptophyta; class Magnoliopsida; order Asterales; family Asteraceae; genus Helianthus; species Helianthus annuus. Next base: position 14,967,474 of record NC_035433.2, on the reverse strand, counting down.
ACGTAACTTACGTATTTTTGGAAAAATACTCTTAAATGTGTATTTTGAGAAAAGTATTATTTTGGAAAATGGGATATAATAAAATATAATATTTTTGAGAAAAATATTTATATTTTGGAAGTAGAATATTTTAGACAAATGAAATAAAATATATTTTATTAAGTGAGACTTAATAATATATTTTGAAGTTATACGAACGCACATGTATTAAAGCCACCATCCTTGGGAAGGAATATATTTACCAAATAATTACGAAGTGTAATTACGAAATAGTTGCCTAACTATTTCCCAAAGACATTAAACCTTAAGCTAAGGCACGGCCATCCGTCTAATAGAAGTTAGTACGTGTAGGTCGTTACGCAGCAGGTTGACTGGGAGATACTATCTCGAGACGCACTACAGTGAGTTCATGTCCCCCTTTTATCTTAATTGTTTTCAGTTTTTAAACTGCGGGGGTGAAATACATGTTACTATGATTATGAGTACTTTTACACATGGTATGATTAGTGTAAGGAGGGTTATTACTTAGATCATGTGAGTGAGTAGGCGGGAACTGAAGGCCACTAATCCTCAGTGTAGGACCGAGGGACAATAGCGGTAGATCTATCTAGGTGTAGCGAGCTCAGCCCCAGGCCCAACAATACGGACCTCGCGGTGACTTGGTGCCCGACGCAAAAATCTGCTAGGTTTGAGTCTTCCTACTGCACTTCACACATATCAATGGCCTTGCAAACCATTGGTGATCTCTTTAATTCCTTATTTGCTACATACCAGGAAATTTTTATACTTACAAAGGTTTTACATACTCACTACACATGAACTTGCTCAACATTTTTGTTGATTTTTCCAACTTACATGTATTTCAGGGAACTAAGGATCTGGCACGGTATGCTACGTTTTCACGCTGCGTTAGAGTTATGGGATCATCCAAGTTTAGGGGTTGTGGCTTTTACCTGGACGAGTCACAGTTCTTAAACTGCGTTCATTTCATGTTTGTGTTTGTGTCTTCTGAACAATGTTTTCATTTTGTTATGTTGTAGTTCCGTTGCATGTTTCAGCGTATCTAACAATGTTGTGGTATTTTATTTTTAAGACTTTAATCAATGGATGATCTGCATGGTTTTACTTTCATATAGCTTTGTTGTGATTAAGCTATGGTATTAAGAAGTCACACCAAATTAACCCACGCTTCCGCAAAGCCAGGGTGTGACAGCTTGGTATCAGAGCTCTGATCATAACGAACTAGGATTCTTTATCGAGTCTAGACTATGATCACTAGGGCTCTCACGAAAACATTTTTACCTTGCATCCACTAAGTCCAGATCCTGAGTACAAAATATTTTTACAAACAAAAGTTGAGCACATTTTATTTGTTAATTATGGCAAGTCTGGGAGGCTGAGGTAGTGGTCTAGTGGGACTAGGAGGCTCAGTCTGGGAGGCTGAGGTAGTGGTCTAGTGGGACTAGGAGGCTAAGTCTGGGAGGCTGGGAGAATTGTCTAGTGGGACTAGGGAGTCAGTCTGGGAGGCTGGGAGAATTGTCTAGTGGGACTAGGGAGTCAGTCTGGGAGGCTGGGAGGTTAGGCTAGTGGGACTAGGAGAACTACTTGATTGCTTATTGGTGACTAATACGTTTATCTGACTATATGATTGATTAGTTGTGCATATGTGTTTGTGTTACAGACGACATGCCTTCATCCGGCACCGGAGAGTCGGACACCACAGACCCCATGCCTATAGTATCGGACGACATGGTGTCATCAGAGCCTGAGGTGTATACTTCAGACACTACCAGTACGGACGACGACGATTTCCAGCCATTTGCGCTGCCCGATGTCGTTGCTGAGCCCGCTGATGGCCCTATCACTGGGGATTTGCCGCTCGCGGTGATCCCTGCCCCTGTACCCCTTGCCGCGTACCCTATTGTTGAAATGCCCCTTGACGTAGTCGCTGACGACGACGTCGACTTGTTTGACGAGGATCCACTCGAGGATGATTTTGAGGGCGAGGCCGACATTGCTGCTGGTGATCTCCTACTTCTCGCTGATGCCCCTGCTGAGGAGTCACCCATTCATTCACCCGTCCCAGACTCCTTTGAGTCTGTGGCATCTGCACCATCACACACACAGGGAGTGCAGCACTATCCGCATAATACAGACCCTGATAGAGCATCATCCGCTGCACCTGCCCCTGCCCCTAGTTTTGCGATCGATCATGACATTGATGATGATTCAGACCCCTTTTTCCCACCTGGTTTTGATCCAGACCAGGAGATTGAGTTTATTCATTTAGATCAGCCCATGGAGGATCCCGTAGCCCCTGTTAACCCTATATTTGCTGATCCCGCTGATTTTGAGATGGAGTTTGACAATCCAGAGCCTACTGTGGCCCCAGAGCCAGTAGTTGCTCCAGACCCCGCATTCGAGCATGACCCTATTCATGCTGATGTACCTGCTGTTGATCCTTTGGTTGCTGATATACCTGTTGATGATCACCCTATTATTGCTCCAGTGTTGGAGGTTGATCATGCTATTGATGCCCCTCACATTGCGGACATTCCTGCTGATCCTGTTGTTGCCCCTCTTCCAGACCCAGAGCCTGTGCAGTTCGATCATGCACCTTTCGCGACCCATGTTGATCCTTGATATGAGCACACCCGGAATGGGTGGATAGACGATGATGATGACTACCCGCCTTTCGTGGTACCTGTTACACCTGCTTCAGCACCTGCTTCAGTTCCTATTGATGCACAATTGTTACCCACACTTACCGCTGATGCTCACCGCACCGACTTGCCTATCACATTTCTCCAGGACATACCCCCACCACGTCCTGGGGAGGGTTCATCCCGTCAGCCGTTTGGTCAGATACCTTTCATGACTGGAGGAGATCAGTTTGTACCACAGATCTCTCATCATATTGCGATTCCCCCTGTTGCACCGTTTGCTATGCCATCCTTTGCTCCAGCTAGTGAGCCGTTTCTTTGGACTTCGCCACCCATCATGCCACCATCTGATCCTTATCATCCTTATCACATGGGTTATTCTATAGAGGATATCCTCAGGTCGTTCATGATACAGCATGAGGCGCTGACTCGTCGCATTCAGGAGCTTGAGAGAGCTCAGCGACCACCATGCCAGTGCCAGGGCCAGACTCACCCTGCTATATCACACCCTCCTCGTCCGTTATCTCCCGACTCTGCTGCTCGTTTTTGGACTCAGGAGCAGCAGATAGCATATCTGTTGCGTTCTCATCGAGCCATGGAGGAGGATTGGCTTCACATGCGACATTTGCTCTTTTCTCTTTTCCCCCCTCCTCCACGGCCATCAGCTTAGGCTATTTTGTACGACACAGGTAGACTTTTGTTGAGAAGACGGTGATTGCACAGATTACACAGCTTTTGGGAGACTGCATTTTGATTATGACTTTTGTTGCTATGTATATTGATTGTTGTTGACACTGATTAGATATTTTGGACTAGGGCGATGTGGCCCTTAGTCATTGATGTTGTATGATACAGTGGTGTACTTGTAAACTTTACATTATGGTCTCGATTTATGACAGTGCAATCGCAGTATTCTCATCATATGTGATGTTTGATTGATTATTTATGTTCTATAACATGAGATGTTATGTGGTTGAATTATTTATAACATGGGTTGTTATATGATTGGTTTATTTTAACATGAGATGTTATGTATTAATACTATCGTTATATACGTACACATTACTTACTATGACCTGACCAACGTGAACCATCTTTAGAAGATGCCTCCAAGACGTCAGACACGCATGCCTACCAACGAGGCAGAACTTCAACAGGTTATCGCTGCCGCCATTGCGCAGTACGCAGCCTCACAAGGAGGAACTAGCGGAAGTAATTCAAACAACAACGGCAATAATAATCCACCTCATGGTAATACTAAGTCATTAAGGCATAACATGATGCAATTGGATATCTCTAGCACGTTTGCTAATACCATTTGTATATTCTAACGTATGTGTAGGGTGCACTTACAAGCAGTTCCTAGATTGCAAACCTGTAAATTTTGACGGCACCGGAGGTGCTGTTGCTTTTGTCAGATGGGCCGAGAAGACGGAATCAGTTCTCCGAATGAGCAAGTGCGCTCCAGACCAGCAAGTTACCTACATTTCTAGGCTATTCTTGGACGGAGCACTGTCTTGGTGGAACTTACAAGTTCAAACTCTTGGTGAAGCCGCAGCTTACGCAATGACATGGAACGAGCTGAAAGAGCTCATGCGAAGAAAGTATTGCTCTCGCGCTGAAATTCAAAGGTTGGAAACTGAGTTTTGGCATCTGAAGATGGAAGGTCCGAAAATTGCGGAATATGTTCAGAGGTTTCACGACTTGTCTCATGTGGTACCTTATATGGTTAAACCGGAAATCAAGCGAATCGAGCGCTTCATTTGGGGTTTAGCTCCTCAAATCATAAGTATGGTGACCTCTTCAAAGCCGGCAACAATCACCGAGGCAATCGATCTGAGCGTAGCTCTTACTGAGGAGGCTATCCGCCTAAACAAGTTTTCTGATGTTGAACAAAAGAAGAAGGAGACTCACGTAGAGTCGTCCGGGGGTAACAAAAGAAAATTCTCGAACTTCAAACAAGGCACAAGCAGTGATGGCAGGAAAGGAGAACCAAGCGCACCAGTCCAAGCTACAACTGGTACTGGAAAGAAAGGAAAGGGATATATGGGTACACATCCCAAGTGTAACACCTGCCAGCGTCACCATTCTGGCCGGTGTGGGTCAAAAGTGTGTGAAGCATGTGGAAAGGTTGGTCACTCGAAGGATACTTGATGGGCCACTGCTGGCCGGGGAGGCCAAGGAGGTTTTGGAAATAGAAACAATAATCGTGGAGGTAATGGAAATCGTGCACAAGGAAATAACGAAGGAAATGGAAACCGAGGAAACAACGCGAATCAAGCAGGTATTGTGAACCGAAACAACAATGCACAAGCTGGTAATGGAGCAGTAAATGGTTAAAGAATGGGTTGTTTTAACTGTGGTGATATTGGGCATTTTAAGAGAAACTGCCCGGAATTGAACCAAGCACGAGGAAGAGTCTTTAATATCGAAGCGAGGGAAGCGCGCCAGGATCCCAATGTTGTTACTGGTACGTTCCCTATAAACCAACGCTTTGCATTCTTTTTATTTGATACTGGTGCCGATTATAGCTTCGTGTCGTTAGAGTTTAAGAATATGATCTTCAGAAGGGAATAAGAGTTTTAATGGCTCTGGGCGAAAATGGCGAATCCTAGAAACCCTAGCTTCTTGCGCTTTCTGATCTTCCTTCTTGATCGATTTGGGTTAGGTATTGAGGTTTTATCGATCCTTCTGAGTAAGGTATCTTGATTCTACCTTGGTCACTAATCTTTTGAAGCAAGGAGTAGGATCTTTCGTTTTCTTTTTTCTAAGTTAGGGTTTCCTGTCTGTTTTCGTTCTAGTTCTTGCCTATATTGATTGTTTTTACGTTGCATGTTCTGCCATCTCTAGTGTTATGGCATCCAAACCTCCGGATAGTTTTGATAAACCGATAAACCCTAGAATAAATCGAGATAGTGGCTTGGAGAATTTAGGGTTTCAATCTTTTTCTGAAAGGTTGCATGGGGATGTATTTATACGGCAGCCGGCTGATAGTCAAAACCCTAGTCTTGGCAAGGGTTTGTTTGAGGGGAGGCCGATAAATATAGAGGGCAATCGGGTGTTGCCTAGAAGAGGTGTTGGTCAGCAGGCATCTTCTGGTCAGAAACCGATTAACATAATCGATGAACTAGAAAAAATTACTGAACCAGTCGTTCTTGAGAAATATGATGTGGAGGCAGGTAATTCGGGTAGTGGCAATGGCATGAAAGGGCAGACTTATGCGGAGAAGCTGGCTTCAGTAAAACCGATTCAGATGGTGAACTTCAGATATATGGAAAACACGAAGGCAGCTGAAGATATTGATGTGGATGTAACTATCCCAGTTGCATCAGTTAAACAAGTTCAGGATCGATTTACCAATGTGTTATTTGGGTATTTTCTGGGTAAGAGATTAGCCTTTCCGGTTGTGGAGTATTTCGTGAGCCAGAGATGGGGCAAATATGGGTTGAAAAAATGTATGATGAATGGCAAAGGATTCTTCTTCTTCAAATTTGAGTCTAAGAATGGTATGGATCAAGTTATGCAGGACGGTCCGTGGCTAATTAGGAACACCCCACTTTTCTTGAAACAATGGTCAACGAACACGGAATTGAAAAAGGAAGAGCTGAAAAAGGTTCCGGTGTGGGTTAAATTACATGATGTCCCTTTGGCAGCGTACACGGAGGATGGGCTTAGTTTAATAGCTTCGAAGATTGGTACCCCAAAGGTTCTTGATAATGAAACTTCTAAGATGTGTTTAGACTCATGGGGTAGGAGTGGTTATGCTAGAGCGATAATTGAACTGGACGCGGATAAGGAGTTGAAAGAGAGTGTCTCAGTGGCTATTCCAAATGTGGAAGAAGGTGGCTTTCTTAAGAGTAGCATCAAAGTGGAATATGAATGGAAACCCCCACATTGTAATTCATGCAAAGTTTTTGGACATGGGAGTGAAGACTGCCCAAATAGAGTTCTTGATAACGAAAAGGAGCCAACTCAGGTGAAGGAGAATGTTGATACGCAGGGATTCAAGAGTGGAAACAATAGGAAGAAGGGATCCAAGCAGCAGTTTAATATGAAGGAAAAACAGCGATTTATCTACAGGCCTAAGAAAACAATTGATAAAGGGGAATCATCCAAAGGGCCGGCCAAGCATAACGACCCGGTAATCAAAACATCCAACACCTTTGATGTTTTGAATAAAATGAATGATGAAGGGGGAACTGAAGCTGATGAGGTTAGGATTGATCCGAGTGTGGGTGGGTATAATTTCCTTAATGATTATCAAGTCAAGGAGTCGAGCAACACAGGTGCAAGCACACCTGATCAGGAGGTTATTAATGGATAGTTTAGCAACTTGGAATGTTAGGGGTTTGAACCATCCCCTAAAACAAAAGGAGGTTCAAAGGTTTGTAAAAGATAACAATTTGCAAGTTATAGCTATTCTGGAGTCTCATGTTCAAGTGAATAATCTTAATAAAGTGTGCAAAAATGTCTTTCGGAGTTGGGATTGGACATCTAATGGTAGTATGTGTGACAAAGGTACGCGTATTATTATTGGATGGAATGTGGATAATGTGGATATTGTGGTAGTGCACGCTACTAGCCAAGTTGTTCATACTCAAGTTCACTTCAAGAAAGATAAAACTATGATAAATGTGTCGTTTGTTTATGCTAGTAACAATGACCGGGAGAGAAAACTTCTGTGGGACGCTTTAAAAGTGCACAAAAGGGCAGTCCACTCGAGTCCCTGGATTATAATCGGTGATTTCAATGTGGTTCTAAACCTTGAGGACAAGTGTGCTGGCACTTCTGGAGTTAGTTCGGCCATGAGGGATTTTAATGAGTGCGTGAACGACATTGAGGTGTTGGATATTAGAGCTCATGGAATGCATTTTACATGGAACCAACGGCCCAAAGATGGGATTGGTGTTAGAAGGAAGCTGGATAGAGTTATGGGGAACATAAGCTTTGTAGATAAATTTGTGGATGCGTATGCAGTGTTCCTTCCTAACGGTATTTCGGATCATTGCCCAGCTCTTTTAAAAATTCAAAGGGGGACTAGGACGAAGCCTAAACCTTTTAAGTTTACTAATCTCCTAACGCATAAAAAAGAATTTTTGGATGTGGTTAGAGAGGGGTGGGCCGAAGAGGTGATGGGTGTTCCAATGTTACGTGTCGCTAAGAAGTTGAGAAATCTCAAACATCCTTTTAGAGTGTTGCTGAAAAAGCAAGGTAATATCCATAAGAAAGTTACTGATTTGAAGAGTGAGCTGGAAGATCTCCAAAAGCAATTAGATGCTGATCCGTTTAATAATAAACTGAAAGAAGCTGAAGCTCATTGTGTTAAAAAGGTCTGGGAGGCCTCGTTGGATGAGGAAAGATTCTTGAAGCAAAAAGCCAAGCAAAAGTGGCTAGAAGCTGGTGACGCGAATACAGCTTATTTCCATAACGTCGTGAAATGCAGGAACCATATAAACAAAATAAATATCATCAAAGACGTGGCGGGGAATACTTATGAAGATATCGAAGTCTCCACGGCATTGGTGAACCACTTTCGTGATTTTCTGGGATCGGATGGAGGTATGGTAAGTAGAATCACTCATGACGTTTTTTCAGCTACTCTTAACCCGATGGTGGCGGAGCATATGTGCAGGCCTGTGACTCCGGATGAAGTTAAAGCTGCAATTTTTTCTATTAATGAAAACAAGGCTCCGGGTCCGGATGGTTTCACTTCTGAATTTTATAAAAAAGCTTGGGATATTGTTGGAGCTGAGGTTACGGCAGCTATTATTGATTTTTTTGAATCGGGTAGACTTCTTAAGGAGATTAATCACACGTTTCTTGCACTTATCCCAAAGGTTTCTACACCGGGAATAGTCACTGATTATCGTCCTATTTCGTGTTGCAACGTGGTATATAAGGGCATTAGTAAGATCATTACTACCAGAATTCTTGAGGGGTTAAATGATATTATAAGTGAAAACCAGTCGGCTTTCGTTCCTGGCAGGAGGATATCGGATAATATAATGTTGACACAGGAATTAATGCATAATTATCACCGTCCAATGGGTCCTCCAAGATGTGCTATGAAGGTGGATATTCAAAAAGCATATGATACAGTCGACTGGAGGTTCTTACGTGATATTTTGCATGGTTTTGGTTTTCGTCCTTTGTTTATTGCGTGGATTATGGAATGTGTTTCTACAACGTCTTTTTCGCTTAGTGTGAATGGTAACATTCACGGATATTTCAAAGGAAAAAGAGGTTTACGACAAGGTGATCCTATGTCTCCTTACCTGTTCACCATGGTCATGGAGGTTTTAACGCTCATACTTCGGAAAAACACGGAACTGGATGCTTCCTTTCGTTTCCATCATAAATGTGAAAAGCAAATGATTATAAATGTGTGTTTTGCTGATGACTTACTGATCTTTGCTAGAGGAGATGTGGCTTCAGCTAAGGTGATTATGTGCTCGTTAAAGCAATTTCAAGAAGTGTCGGGTCTCGTCCCTAGTAATGCGAAAAGTACCATATTTTTTAGCAATGTTCCCACATCGACGAAAAATAGGATTGCTGCCTTGGTGCCTTTTGAGGAGGGGAGACTTCCTATAAAGTACTTGGGGGTTCCTTTGCTTGCTTCTCGGTTGATGATAAAGGACTGTAAAGTGTTAATCGAGAGGGTGAGTAAGCGTATAAAGGATTGGAAAAACAGATTCCTTTCATTTGCGGGCAGGCTTCAGCTTGTTATTTCTGTGCTCTCTTCTATACATGTGTATTGGGCTTCTGTCTTTATTTTACCAATGAGCATCATTAAAGAGCTGGAATGTAAAATGAAATGGTTCTTATGGGGCTATGATTCGGGTTCAAAGGGTAGAGCAAAAGTTTCATGGAAGGAAGTTTGCCTCCCGAAATCAGAAGGGGGCTTGGGCATTCGTCCGATCTCTGATGTGAATAAGTCCTTGATGGCTTACCACATTTTCAGCTTATTAGCTGCTCGAAAATCTATGTGGACAACCTGGATCGATTTGTATAGGCTTCGGGGCAGAAGTGTTTGGGACATTCAGGTTAAAGCTAACTCGCCGTGGGGTTGGAAAAAATTAATGAAGTGTAGAAACGTTTTCCGGGATCATTTCTGGAGCAAAGTTGGCAATGGGCAGACCACGTATCTGTGGTTCGATAAATGGGCAGCTGAGTGCCCCCTTCATCATGTAGTTACTCCTCGGCAAATGGCTCGATTCGGTTTCAGCATTACGTCGAAAGTGGTGGATGCTTTTAGAGATGGTCGGTGGGTTTGGCCGGAAGCGTGGAGGAGCGTCTACCCCATTTTATTTCAGCTTCGTCCTCTTAATTTGTCTAATTTGCAGGATAAAGTTGAATGGATGAACTCCAATGGGAAGTTGGTTCCTTTCTCGTCCAGGGAGGTATGGGAATCAATTAGAATGCGTGACCAAAAAACGGATTGGGCTAAACTTATTTGGTCTTCGTTCAATATCCCGAAACATGCTTTCGTGAGCTGGCTGATTTTTAAAAGAAAGCTTTGGACCCAGGACCGGATGTTACGCTGGAATAATACAGTTACGGGCTCGATGAATTTGATGTGTTGCCTGTTGTGTTATGCGGGGTTAGAGACCCATGAACACCTTTTCTTTGAATGCTCATATTCGAGATCAGTATGGTTCAAAGTGAGGGGAAACATTGGCATGGACTCGGTAATCGAATCATGGGAAGAGATAGTCTCAAAACTCATCTCGAAAGCTGGCTCGAAAAAGGTTTATGATGTTGCTGCGAGACTGGTAGTGGCTGCTGCGGCGTATAATATTTGGAATGAAAGAAACTTAAGATTCTTCAGCAACAGGTTGAGACCCCCGGAGATGATTGCGGATGGCATTATTAGCACTGTGAGAGCAAAATTAATTTCGTTTAAATACAAGCAAACAGCAAACGTCTCGCGGTTTTTGGATACATGGAAGATGGGCAAAGAAGACCTCTTGATTGAAGATTGAAGATCTAGTTATGTTTTGTTTATGATGTAACTGGTTGTTTCTTGTCTTGTTTTTGGTTTACTCTTTAGTGGGATGCCACTTAGAGAACTAGGGAGTATTTTAGCTTCCTACTTGTTTCGTTTGGTTATTTTATAAAATCACCGGGGTAACCCTTTACCCAAAAAAGAGTTTAAGAATATGCTTGGGCTAGCCACTAGCAAATTAGATATTTCCTACTCAATTGAATTGGCTAATGGAAAGTTAGTAGAAGCCAATGAAGTGGTCAGAGGTTGTGTGATCGAGTTGGGAGAGCGTGAGTTTGCTTTGGATTTACTACCAGTCAATTTGGGAAGCTTCGACGTGGTAGTAGGGATGGATTAGTTATCGAACAACAAGGCAGAGATTGTTTGTCACGAAAAGGTCGTTCGCATCCCAACCGAAGATGGAGAAACGATAGTAGTTCATGGAGAAAAACGTGATACGCCTTTAAGAATCATCAGCTGCCTGAAAGCCCGTAAGTGTCTACGAAAGGGATGTGCTGCCTTCCTGGCACACATCATGGATAAGAAAGTTGCTGAACCAAAGATCGGAGACATCCCTGTCGTGAGGGAATATCCGGAAGTCTTCCTAGAGGACTTTCCAGGATTGCCGCCCCAGAGGCAAGTGGAGTTCCGTATTGACTTAGTTTCAGGCGCCGCGCCTGTAGCTAGGGCACCTTATAGACTTGCACCGTCCAAGATGCAAGAATTGTCGACACAACTTCAAGAGTTGTTAGACAAGGGATTCATCAGACCAAGCTTCTCACCTTGGGGAGCTCCGGTCCTGTTTGTCAAAAAGAAGGACGGTAGTTTTCGTATGTGTATCGACTACCGGGAGTTGAATAAGCTGACGATCAAGAATAGATATCCTCTACCAAGGATTGATGATCTATTTGACCAACTGCATGGTTCAAGTATTACTCTAAGATCGATTTGCGATCAGGCTACCATCAGTTAAGGATACAAGAGGAAAGTATCCCGAAGACAGCCTTTAGGACTCGTTATGGATACAACGAGTTCCTAGTTATGCCGTTTGGGTTGACAAACGCACCTGCAGTTTTTATGGATTTAATGAACCGAGTCTGCAAGCCGTATCTCGATAAGTTCGTAAGTGTGTTTATCGACGACATTTTGATTTATTCAAAGACGAAGGCTGAACACGAACAAAATTTAAGGGCCATTTTGGAGTTGCTTAAGAAGGAACAGTTGTATGCCAAATTCTCTAAGTGCGAGTTTTGGCTACGTAAAGTCCAATTCCTTGGACATGTAGTAAATGAAGATGGGATTCATGTGGATTCAACAAAGATTGAAGCGATCAAGAATTGGGAAACCCCAAAGACGCCAACCGAGATTCGACAATTCTTGGGTTTGGCTGGTTACTATCGAAGGTTCATTGAGGATTTTTCAAAGATCGCTCAACCACTGACACTCCTCACGCAGAAAGATAAGAAGTTTGACTGGGGAATCAAATAGGAAGAAGCGTTTCAGCTGTTAAAAGACAAGCTCTGCAATGCGCCAATCTTAGCACTACCAGAGGGTATAGATGATTTTGTGGTATATTGTGACGCTTCGCGTCAAGGCTTGGGTTGCGTGTTGATGCAACGCCAGAAAGTTATAGCTTACGCGTCTCGCCAACTGAAGGTACATGAAAAGAACTACACCAGGCATGACTTGGAGCAGGGCGCAGTGATATTTGCGTTAAAGATCTGGAGACACTACCTATATGGTACGAAATGAAACAATCTTCAAAGATCATAAGGGTCTGCAGCAGATATTCGACCAGAAAGAGCTGAACATGAGACAAAGGCGTTGGGTCGAGTTGCTGAACGATTACGACTGCGAGATAAAGTATCATCCAGGGAAGGTGAATGTGGTCGCTGATGCCCTAAGTAGAAAAGAAAGGATCAAGCCCATAAGGGTTAGGGCTTTGGAGATGATCATTCAGACAGATCTTTCCTTACGCATTCGTGCCACGCAAAAGAGGCTCTGAAAGAAGGAAACATTGAAGAAGAATATCTCTGTGGGATGGAGAAGCAGTTAATACCAAACGAGGAAGGGACGTTATGTTTTATGAAAAGGATTTAGGTTCCTCTGTTCGGTGGCTTGAGGAAAGTTATTTTTGATGAGGCACACAAATCACGGTACTCTATCCATCCAGGAGCGGATAAGATGTACCAGGACCTTAAAGATTATTATTGGTGGCCTAGGATGAAAGGCGACGTTGCTGTTTATGTGAGCAAGTGTTTAACGTGTGCTAAGGTTAAAGCTGAATACCAGAAGCCTTCAGGACTTCTGCAACAACCTGAGATTCCCAAGTGGAAATGGGAACAAATTTCAATGGATTTCATAACGAAGTTGCCAAGAACGCCAAGAGGTCATGACACTATTTGGGTAATAGTGGACCGATTAACGAAATCTGCGCACTTCTTACCTATCAGAGAGAAGGATAACACAAGCAAGTTGGCTGAAATTTACATGAGAGAAATCGTTGCACGTCATGGGGTGCCTCTCTCGATCATCTCTGATAGAGACGGAAGGTTTGTGTCAAGGATATGGCAATCTTTCCAAGAACCTTTTGGCTCACAATTGAATCTGAGCACTGCATTTCACCCACAGACTGATGGATAAAGCGAACGGATGATACAAACGTTGGAAGATATGCTGAGAGCATGTGTTATGGATTTGGGCGTTAGCTGGGATAAACACTTACCTTTGGTCGAATTTTCATATAACAACAGCTACCACACCAGTATTGGTGCCACACCATTTGAAGCTCTATATGGCCTCAAGTGCAGATCACCGCTTTGTTGGTCTGATGCAGGTGATAAACAATTGGTTGGTCCTGATGTGGTCCAGGAAACCACAGATAAGATTGCACAGATCCGAGATCGCATCAAGGCGGCTCGTGATTGACAAAAATGCTATGCGGACCGAAGAAGGAAACCTCTAGAGTTTGAGGTAGGTGATATGGTTTTGCTGAAAGTACACCTTGGAAGGGTGTGGCACGCTTTGGGAAGCGTGGAAAGTTGAATCTGCGGTATATCGGTCCATTCAGAATTCTGGAAAGAATTGGTTTAGTAGCATACAAGTTGGATTTACCTGCCGAACTAAACGGTGTTCACGATACATTTCATGTATCAAATCTGAAAAAGAGTCCAACGCAAGATACTGCTGTCATTCCCGTAGACGAGATTCATATTGACGACACGCTCCATTTTGTTGAAGAACCCGTTGAGGTTACAGATTGGTAGGTAAACAAAACCCACCGGAGCAGTGTCAAACTCGTCAAGGTACGTTGGAACGCAAGACATGGTCCTGAATACACCTGGGATCGTGAGGACCGAATGTAAGAAAAGTACCCCCACTTATTTCCCAAGACCCCTGCAACTAGAAGCAGAACTTAAAATTTCGGGACGAAATTTTTCTAACGGGGGGAGAATGTGACAACCCTCACCAAATCAGGTATCCGTACGAACTAATTACTATTTAATTAATGCTTAATTACTGTGCTTGCTTACAATTGTGAATAAACTGCTACATGATTTCTGAAATATACATAACCATGCATCATACTTTATTTACTATCACTCCATTATTTACATACAAGCTATAGTGACAAACTTGATGCACAAAAGCACAGTAGCACAATGAACGGATAACCCATTAAACATGCTGACATAGCCAGCATCAGACAGACACTGTCTCTAAGGCCAGTATGAGCCGGGAATAGTTTACTACACTAGTAGGAAGTGTAGGGAAATGAGGGTCGTAGAACTGCGTCACTAGGTAATAGTTATAGTGACCGGATGTGCCTAAAACATGTGCTAAACACAAAATCCTGCACTTTAAAACAAAATTCAGCATTTAAGCTAACTAGTAAAGTGCAAAAACATGGAAAAATAATACTGGACACTTTCCAAAGTGTCGTGAATTCTTTGTCACTAAAAATAATAATAAAGACACTTTAAAGCTTTGTTTGACACTTTAACGGGTCAGTATCCAACCGAACAACCGGACTTTACCCGGGACATAAAAAATATTGTCAATGACACTATTTTTCCTTTTCTGAGCCAGTTAGGGTCCCCGAATACCCTAACACCCGTTATAAAACATAACACACTAGTAAATGGTTTAACCTTCTAATTAAACTAACTTAAACTCTAACCACCTAGTTGAAATTGAACCATGACCCCCCCTTGACCGAAATCGTCCCATGTGGGGACACCCCACTAAATTTTTTATTATTATATGTGGTCATGCTTAATTTCTTGTGGACATGGTAACCAATGGTTAATCATAATGAATGGTCTATAAGTAGACCCAAAGAACACTTCACATCTCATAAACCACACAACAAAAATTGCTCATCTCCTTCCCGCCTCTCTTGCATTCGGCCGAAACCATAGCCACACCCACATCCACTTTCAAGTCTCAGTCTTGCCATTCCATACATACTCAAAGGTGAAGGAGTTCATACGAGGAAGCTTGGTGCTTACGGAATCACAAGGACCTCACTACGACGCTATTATCCACCTATTTTTCGTCTAGTTTCTTCCCTAGCCTCGAGCTAGTAGTAAGTGACTCTAAACACCCTCTTGATCTTATCTAAGGTGGTTAATAAGAGATTTAACGGGTAAAAATCATAAACACTAGAGATCAAAACTTAAAGTCTAGTAAAAATGATGAACATGGTGGTTAATAAGTAAATATTAATGTGAAACTCTTAAACTTGTTTTGTTATGATTATTTTATGTTGGTTGATGCTAGTAGTAGTTCGGATCGTCATCTAACCCAGCTAGGTCATGTTCATGAAACATGAACTAGTGTTATGTAAAGTGTAAAAGTGATTTTTCTTATAAAATGGAGTTCTAAACTAGTAGATCTAAAGATCAACAAGTGGTATTTTCGAAGAACCAAGTGTAAAATGAAATCATGTTTAGAAGCCGGATCTTTCTTGAAACAAAGGTGTCTTTGTGAACAAACAAGTGTGTAGACACTTGTGTAACAATAGGTTTTAACAAAGAAATATGTTTGTAACTTTTGACCAAGAAGTTGTAAACTTGCACTTTCTTTAAAAATAAGATTTTCAAGAAACCAATTTTATTTACAAAGACAGAAAGATCTACTAAAAATATTGGAAGGTTACTACACACTTTTACATAACTTACAAGTTCATGTGTTGGCGATTTATGTCTATTTTGACTAGTTTGATGTTGGAATATTGTTTGTTGATGTTGAGAAAGTTGTTGGTTGAATTTTTAAAAGAAAATGATACGCTAGAAAGCGTGGCCACCTCCAGTTACAGAGGAAACTCTGGCGAAATTTTTCCAGAAAATAACACTTAGAATTATTTTCATGACAAGTGCTTAAAAATATATTTTTAACTTGTTTTCCAAAGAAAATTCGCCATGGATTTTTACTACAAAACTTCCAAGTGTCGGAGGTGGGATTTTCATAAATAAAACTTGCTAAAATATATATTTAGAATATATATTTTTCATAGTAACACTTGTGTGAATTTCATGATTATTTTGTAAACTACGTAAATATTATTTTTAGAGTAAAAATAATATTACTGGAACATACTGAATATTAACGACTCCAAAATAATACCAACGCCTTCACAATAAATATCTAAGTTACACCGGTATTATTATTACCACACGAACTTCAAACGTAACTTACGTATTTTTGGAAAAATACTCTTAAATGCGTATTTTGATAAAAGTATTATTTTGGAAAATGGGATGTAATAAAATATAATATTTTTGGGAAAAATATTTATTTTTTGGAAGTAGAATATTTTAGACAAATGAAATAAAATATATTTTATTAAGTGAGACTTAATAATATATTTCGAAGTTATACGAACGCACATGTATTAAAGCCCCCATCCTTGGGAAGGAATATATTTACCAAATAATTACGAAATGTAATTACGAAATAGTTGCCTAACTATTTCCCAAAGACATTAAAACTTAAGCTAAGGCACGGCCGTACGTCTAATAGAAGTTAGTACGTGTAGGTCGTTACGCAGCAGGTTGACTGGGAGATACATCTCGAGACGCACTACAGTGAGTTCATGTCCCCCTTTTCTCTTAACTGTTTTCAGTTTTTAAACTTCGGGGGTGAAATGCATGTTACTATGATTATGAGTACTTTTACACATGGTATGATTAGCGTAAGGAGGGTTACTACTTAGATTATGTGAGTGAGTAGGCGGGAACTGAAGGCCATTAATCCTCAGTGTAGGACCGAGGGACAATAGCGGTAGATCTATCTGGGTGTAGCGAGCCCAGCCCCAGGCCCAACAGTACGGACCTCGGGGTGACTTGGTGCCCGACGCAAAAATCTGCTAGGTTTGAGTCTTCCTACTGCACTTCACACATATCAATGGCCTTGCAAACCATTGGTGATTTCTTTAATTCCTTATTTGCTACATACCAGGAAATTTTTATACTTACAAAGGTTTTACATACTCACTACACATGAACTCGCTCAACATTTTTGTTGATTTTTCCAACTTACATGTATTTCAGGGAACTAAGGATCTGGCACGGTATGCTACCTTTTCACGTTGCATTAGAGTTATGGGATCATCCAAGTTTAGGGGTTGTGGCTTTTACCTAGACGAGTCACAGTTCTTAAACTGCGTTTATTTCATGTTTGTGTTTGTGTCTTCTGAACAATGTTTTCATTTTGTTATGTTGTAGTTCCGTTGCATGTGTCAGCGTATCAAACAATGTTGTGGTATTTTGTTTTTAAGACTTTAATCAATGGATGATCTGCATGGTTTTACTTTGATATAGCTTTGTTGTGATTAAGCTATGGTATTAAGAAGTCACACCAAATTAACCCACGCTTCCGCAAAGCCAGGGTGTGACAATCACCAAGTCCTTCCTTTATATCGACTTAATCGCCGAGGCCAATGGCGAACAGGTCATTAGTTAAATAGCGCTATTAGGTTTGACAAACCTCACTCCGTGCCGTAGAGGACGGGCGTGGACTCATTGACTATGGCACGTCAGTGATGATAGACACCGATGCTAGGGCACATAAACATGACTAACGTCAGTAGTCGATATGGTAACGAGTCTAGTAGTATAAACACGGGGTAGCCCCCACGGCTGGATTGCCAGAGTAAATGGGATAAACAAATCACGTTTTCAACTATGGGGTAACCCCCATGGCAAGGATGCTAGTTTTTGGAATAACTTAAACAAACACCCAACTGTGAACTCACTCAACTTTGTTGTTGACTCGTTACTACATGCTTTGCAGGTTATTAGGTTCTTAGCTGGAGCTTGCATGGGGAAGAGTCATTGTGGGACATGGAATGTTGAGTTCCATGTGAAACATTTGAACTTCTAAAACTTATGATTTGGTTTTACACTTTATGCTTCCGCTGATACTTGAATTTGGTTAATTTATGTTGGACACCAATTATATTGTGGTTGGTTTATCTTTATTATATTTCATTGTTCAATAAGATTGGTGGCTTGATCCTGGTCATGTCACGCCTCCATGCGGTGATACTCCGCGTGTGGATTTTGGGGGTGTGACACAGTTCATTTGAGTTTGTTGAAACCAGATCGCACGAGGAGGGTTTGATCAGTCACATCTCCAAATCGTTCATTTAATTGATTGAATATTGGCCCAATCATATAACAGTATTGTATATTGGCCCAATTAAAGTCTTGCATGTAAAGCTCAATCGGCCCAATCATATGTTGCGTGTATCAGATCTCACGTGAATTCTTAATTACAATCAAAATTCTCAGCCACATTCAAAGTGAGGTCCAATTAGAGTAAATTGAGTGTTCGGCCCATGTGCTTTGACTATATACTAATATCGGTCCACTAGTAATCAAACGGTCCATTTATTACATAATATCAGCGGCCCAATAGAAGAGAGTTTGGATCTTTATTGTCGGCCATTTTGAACTTGACGGTAATGAGATTTGAATTGAAGACCCAATTAAGACTTTGTTTTAACTAAAAGTTGTCGGCCACTTTTAAAAATTAGTAAATCATTGTTAGTTGCGTTTGAAGTTGTCAGTTTGCATGCAAAGAATTAAATAGTATGTCGGCCATTCATTGTTTGCATGTGAGTTCATATTGATAATCATAGTTGATCGTTGAATCAAGCTAAATAATCAGTTTGAATCAAGCGGATATTGGACTGTATTTGAATTGAGTTTGGACTGATTGTTTGGGCTAAACCAAGATTATTAGATTTGTTATTCATACTGGGCTGTATAGGAATAGGTTGGCCCGCAAGATAATTCATATTGGACAAGTTAGTGGATTGTTTGATATTGTGCCGCAAACTTGTTAAAAGGTGAATTGAAACAGGCTTGATTAGTAGGTCGCTAAACTTGTGGATCAAGATTGGATTTTGTGAGTTTGTCACATTTGGGCCAAGAATTTTAAAATTCATTGGTTGTCAAGATTGGATTTCAAGTGGGCCAAGATACTGTGACTTTGGGATGTGAAAGATGGTTTAGAATTAGTGAGTTTTTGGACTGAAATTTTTAGTGGGCTTGAATCAAGGAGTGATTTCAGTTTGAACAGTTTGAGGATTTCTTGCTCGCGTGACATTCCAGACTGTTTGTAAACGATAGTTTGTGAAATTTTGAAAACCGAAACATGGATTCTGAAGATGAAATAGCGTATTTTTATTACGAATCTCAGCAATTCAGTTCGAAAAAGAACGAGGAAGAACCAGTTTCAAAAGAAAAGGCTTCAGAAAAGCTTTCAGAAAGAGCACCAGTCTTTGATTGTGACAACCCTCACCAAATCAGGTATCCGTACGAATTTGTTTAATATTTAATTAATGCTTAATTACTGTGCTTGCTTACAATTGTGGATAAACTGCTACTTGAATTCTGATACCTACACATACATGCATCATACTTTACTAACTGTCACTCCATTATTTACATACAAACTATAGTGACAAACTTGATACACAATAGCACAGTAGCACAATGAACGGATAACCCAGTAAACGTGCTGACATAGCCAACACCAGACAGACACTGTCTCTAAGGCCAGTATGAGTCGGGAATAGTTCACTACACTAGTAGGGAGTGTAGGGAGATGAGGATTGTAGAACTGCGTCACTAGGTGATAGTTATAGTGACCGGATGTGCCTAAAACATGTTCTAATTGCAAAATTTTGCATTATAGTACAAAATTCAGCATTTAAGCTAACTAGTAAAGTGCAAAAACATGGGAAAATAATATCAGACACTTTCCAAAGTGTCGGGAATTCATTGTGTCACTAAAAATAATACTAAAGACACTTTAAATGCTTACTTAGCACTTTAACGGATCAGTATCCAACCGAACAACCGGACTTTACCCGGAACATAAAAATATTGACAATGACATTGTTTTTCCTTTTCTGAGCCAGTTAGGGTCCCTGAATACCCTAACACCCATTATATTACATAACACACTACTAACTAACTTAAATCTCTAACTAACATAACGAGACACTAACCATCAAGTTGAAATCAAACCAAATACCCCCCCCCCCCCTTGACCGATCGGTCCCCCATAGGGGACACACTCCACCAAATTGTGATTATTTTATTCTTGTTGTCCAAAATCTAGTAAACACATTATTTGTTGGTTAAAGCCCTAACTTGGTTTATAAATATAACCAAGGGATTACATTCATTCACTAAAACACATCAACAAAATATAGCTCTCTCTCCTTTCTCTCCATAGTGTTCGGCCGAGAACACTAGAGCCACCACCGCCATCATCGAGGTTGATCTTGCTATTCCACTTACATTCCAAGGTGAAAGGTGTCATACAAGGAAACCCGGTGCTTACAGAATCACGAGGACCTCTCTACATCGCTTTTATCCACCTAGTTTTCGCCTTGATTCTTCCCTAGCCTTGAGCTAGTTGTAAGTGATTCTAAACACCCTCTTGATCTTGTCTAAGGTGGTTAATAAGAAATTTAACGGATAAAAATCGAGAACACTAAAGATCAAAGCTAAAAGTCTTATAAGAATGATAAACTTGTTGGTTAAAGAGTAAATAATGGTGTAAAACTCATGAATCTTGTTTAGTAATGGTTATTTTATGTTGTTGGTTGCTAGTAGTGGAACGGATCGTCATCTAACCACGCTCAATCATGTTCATGGAACATGAACTAGCATTATGTTAAGTAGGAAAGTTACAAGATGACGAACCCTTTCATACATAAACATGAACTTGTGTAAAAATAGTTTTTCTTGTAAAATGAAGTTCTAAACTAGTAGATCTAAAGATCTACAAGTGGTATTTTCGAAGAACCAAGTGTAAGATGCAATCATGTTTAAAAGCCAGATCTTTCGTGAAATAAAAGCATTTTGTGAACAAACAAGTGTGTAAACACTTGTGTGACAAAAGGTTTTAACAAAGAAATATTTTAGTAATTTTGACTAAGAACTTGTAAAGTTACATGCTCTCTGAAAATAAAGTTTCCAAGAAACCGATTTTGTCACACCCCCAAATAACCACCTAGGGCATATCCCTATTGGAGGTGCAACGATCCAACAAAGAGCCACCAACCATATCAAACACAAGTTATAATGTATTGAAATACCCAATTGAAAGAAATGTATCATTTGAAAAGTTAAACCAAAACCAAAGTATTGAGCGGAAGCATAAATGTATAAGTGCGTATATGTATCAGAAGCAAATCAAATAACTGTTTATTATGACCACAACCACTCCAGCAGCATCAGACAGCAAGCTCCCAAGTTCCTTCAATAATTACCTACAAGCATGCAACAAGTGTGTCAGACTACGCTGGTGAGTTCAAGGTTTCGTTAGCGTGTTGTGTTACCAGATATATGTTAATGCGATTCAATGTTGTGTTACGATGTTGCTCATGTTAGATACCCTAGGGAGAGTGCCCATGTGTATCCGGGGAGTGGTTACCCCTTAACGACCGATTGCTATGCTGCCATCGTTAGATACCCTAGGGAGTGTGCCCATATGTATCCGAGGAGTGTGCCTCTAACAACCATAGCCATACCCAGATAATTAGTTCACGCCCGTCCTCACGGCCCGGTGTGAGGTTTCCCACCTAATAGCGCTATCAACTAATCACCCCCATTGCCCTCCAGGCAATAACCAAAACCGATTAAGTTATTTACCCAATGTTTCCCTTCCAAATGTTTACCAGTTGTCCCAAACCACCGGGACGCATGCTTGAGAAAAGTGCAATGAACTCACCTTAGGTTTGCTCGGTAAGACTTAGTTACTTGTTTTCAGTTGTTCAATCAAATCCTATCGTGGTTACCAAATACAGTCAGTTTCATGAATTCACACTTCACGTATCTAATCACGCGTGTTGCTCAAGAAATAAACTACCAAACATATAATCATCACGTATGTCATAACAAGCATAGTTCGTACTATCACACAAGCTGTGGCAAGTATCATTACCGACACACATTCACATTGCAAGTTAGAGTCGTGCACACAAGTTTCGTTTCATCGTTTGTAACTAGTTCGCCCATCATAAGGGGATAGGATACCAATCAATTAACATGTAATAGCCCCCTAACTAGAGTTGTACCAACTTACAAGTTCCATTTATAACATATTTAGGGTTAATACAAGTTTACTTTTTAAACTTGTAACAACCCACTACAATATACGTAGAGGCACATGGCCCGGTTACCCTCTAACCTGACCCCTCCCCCTTCAATGAGCAGCCTATATAAACCCAACCAAAAGATATGCTAAACAACGTAGCCCACCTAGCATTTAGCATGTGACCCACTCAAGACTTAAGACACAAACATGCAACCCACCACTGTTGTATTCAATGCAAATGATGTGCCATTTTATCGTATGTGGGGCATCGAAGACACCTGTGATGCGGTTATGATATATATATGCGGCCCAATCAAAATAAGCTTGACCAACCCATCTTTTCTTTTATACTAGGAACAATGATGTCAGATTCCTAATTTCTAAATTATCACCACCATGTGCAGCCATGATTAATTGATTAGTATACCATGTGAAATCGAAATGCACAGATACCCAAATCCATCCAATACACCTATGTGACACTACCACCCATTAATTAACTCACGCAATCAAAGTTCTATCATATTATCACATGACCGATTATATACATGAATTATTGTACTATCATCATCGATCATGACACCATGCAGAGTCATCAAGGTTTCTAACTATCCATCACGTGCACAGCTTACCCATATGTGGCCCAAATTACTAGATTAATAATAATGTGGGGATTCCATTTTGTGCAGCCCTTATTTAGAATTGGTCCACTAATTAAATAACAACATTACATGAAGGGATTAATGTTACTGACAATACAAGAAACAATCGAATCTTCATTGTTTGTTGTTACTTGGCCGCCCCCCTCACATATAATTGGACCATACAACCTCCATATGCTATTGGACCCTATTTATTATGTGACCTCACTAATAAATCATTATTCATCACTAATTGATTATATTGACTGATTATATTGACATGCTTCATAAATCATTCACACCCACTTTTTGTTAATCAAAAACACATATCAAATCACAATACATCGAATCACTAATCATCAGTTATACCACCACAGTTCATGCAACATTAATCATTCAATCACAAACTTCGCATCGGAATTAATCTTTCGAATAAAGTCAGGACACTAACCGTAACTCCGCACCGATCCGAAAGATCGAGATGGGAAGGCTCGGGGCTCTTAATGTCGTCGCTCAGAGGTTGAGAGGGGAGAGGGGATTGGTTATTTGTATAAGATGTTAATGCCCAAGATAGATTGGTTTGGATTGATATTGAAGGAAAGACGGTTCATTTTTCTTCATGGGAGGTATGGAACAATATTCGTTACCGTGAGAATGTTGTTGATTGGTTTAATATGGTTTGGTTTAAGCAGTGTATCCCAAGACACTCTTTCCACTTGTGGCTGGTTATTAGAAACAAACTCAAAACCCAAGATAGACTGTCCATCTGGGAGGCGGGAAGTGCTACGAACTTGAATCTCATGTGTTGTCCCTTATGTAACTATGGTAAGGACTCGAGGGACCATTTGTTCTTTGAATGCGTCTATTCAAAGGAGGTTTGGGATAGCATTAGAGATATGGCAGGTATGGGGGACGTCAATGGCCGATGGATTGATATCATGCAATGGATGAATGGCAATTCAAATACTCATAATTTGGCCAATGTTACGGGTAGACTTGTGGTCTCGGCAGCTGCTTATTTCGTCTGGCAAGAAAGGAATTCTCGGTTGTTCTCTCGGAATCAGCGATCGGCGAAGAGTCTTGCTCAGGAGGTCATTAATATTGTGCGTATGCGGCTCATAACTCTGAAGTTTAAGATGAGTGGTGCGAACAGGCAATTTCTCGAGATGTGGAAGATACCGGCTAGGAACTTGGTCATTGATCCTGGCTAGTTGCTGTTTTTAGGCCGGTTTTATTGTCGTGGTTGTGTTTTTAGGTTGTTTTGTTGGCTCTTTGTTTTATGTTTTGGTTGTGTTTGTTTGGATTGTCTAGTCTTGGTATGCCGAGTCTAGCGGGTGTGTAACATTTCAGTTGCACCTTTGTGCTTTATTGGTTGATATAAAATTTACCGGGGTAACCCTTTACCCAAAAAAAAAACCAAACCACCAATATAGGATGTTCTTGTTTAAACCAATAGTCCAATGTTATTGTATAACTCAAGTTAAATGTAAACCATGTAATGTATAAACAAAAGTTATGTATGGTAAACTGTTCAATAGTACGGAATGGCTCTGGGCGATTTTGGCGACCAAGGGAAACCCTAGCATTCGTTCGTTCTTTCGTTTCTTCTGATCTTCTTCTTGATTGATTCCGGTTAGCAATTGTGGTGTTGTCGTTCCTTCTGAGTAAGGATACTAGACTTCACCGTGGTTTCTAATCGTTTGGCGTCGAGTTTAAGGTTATTTTCTTTCGTTTTGTTCCTGCTAGGGTTTGTTGTCTGATCGCTTGGTTTTTGTTCTTCGTTCGTTTCTTTTGCACGTTGCATGCTTCTTGTTTTCACTTGTTATGGATTCTAGTCAGAGTAAGTCTTCGGATGTGGATTCTAGACATGTGAAGCCGCCGGATGTATTGTGTTCCTCACAAAACCCTAATAAGGGTTTTTCTGCTAGGTTATTGAATATTGACGGCAAAACGTTTTGTCCGCGTAGGGGAGTTGTGTCGGATCATCAACAGGGTCCTAAGGGAATTAATGTTATTGATGAACTTATCAAGATTACGGTACCAACGGATGTTCAGGATGCTAGACCGGAGGTAGATAACCCGAATAACATGCAGGATGAGGTGTTCTGGGAAGCTATGCCGGAGGAAAAATCAGTATCATATGCGGATAAAGTGCAAGCCACTCGTAAGAAACGGGAGGTAAACTTCAGACTTATGGAAGCTATTGAATCTAGGGAAGATGCTGATATTGTTATACCGAAAGAGGTAGTTCAGCAAGTTCAGGATAAGTTTGAAAATGTCCTCTATGGTTACTTCTTAGGGGATAGATTACCATTTCCTGTGGTTGAATATTATGCAAAGAATGTCTGGGCTAAGTTTGGGTTTTCGAAGCTTATGATGAATACGTCAGGGTTCTTTTTCTTTAAGTTTGATTCAAAGGTTGGATTGACGAAGGTTTTAGAGGGAGGACCATGGTTAATTCGTAAAATTCCATTATTTTTGAATGTATGGTCACCGAAGGTTGCTCTCAAGAAAGATGGTATCAAAACCGTGCCAGTGTGGGTCAAGTTGCACAATGTGCCAATCTCAGTCTATACTGATGATGGTTTAAGTTTGCTGGCATCAAAGATAGGTGTTCCAAAGAGGTTAGATTCCTATACGGCTGATATGTGTGTTGAGAACTGGGGTAGGAGTAGCTATGCTCGTGCGATGGTTGAAATTAGTGCTGACAATGAGCTAAAGGATTTCATCACGCTAGCCATTCCAAAAATGGATGAAGACGGGTTCATTATGGAGCGGGTAAAGGTAGAGTATGAATGGAGACCGAAACGGTGTAGTGCTTGTTGTTTATTTGGCCATGATGATAATACGTGTAGCAACAAAACTAATGGTAAGGCCAAGATGGTTACCATTGATGATGAGGGATTTGTTACGGATAGAAGGAAGATGGCAAAGTACTCGTTCCCACAAAAAAAGCAAAAACCGAAGGTAGTGTATAGGCCGAAGGCTAATAAATATTCTGCTAGTACATCTGGTACGAAGGGTGATAACTCGACGGGAAGTAATGCAAATGTGCAGGTGTCAAACTCGTTTGCGGTGTTGGATAATGACTTGAATAATGAGAAGAGGGACCCTGTTAGTGCCAAGTCCGTGATCGATGAGAATAATGGTACCCGTATACATCAACCGGAAGTAGTTAAGGAGTTAAATCCGACAGAGATGGCTGATTTTATGCGTAGTAACCAGAATAATAAATCTTCTGAGGGGGCAAGCACTCCCGGTTACGAGGGTTTTTAATGGGTAGCTTAGCAGCCTGGAACATAAGGGGTCTGAACCAACCCCTGAAACAAAGTGAGGTTCGTCATTTTATTGCTGAGAATCAATTGAGTATTTGTGCCATTTTAGAGTCTCATGTGGATGTAAATAAGCTGAATAAAATTTGTGAGAAGGTGTTCAGGAATTGGAGGTGGACTTCAAATGGAGACATGTGTAGTAGAGGTACGAGGGTGATTTTGGGGTGGAATGCGGATGACATTGACCTTATGGTTATCGCTCAATCCGATCAGGTTATTCACACGCAGATTTTGTTCAAATCGGTTAAAAAGAAAACTTTTTGTTCTTTTGTGTATGCGGAGAACAAGTACCAGGATAGGAGAACTTTATGGGATGATCTGTGCAAATTTAGTGGCCTCACATGTGACACTCCTTGGGTTGTGATGGGTGATTTCAACGCTACATTGAATATGGAGGATTTTCTCATGGGTCCGTCTTCTCATACGATAGCGATGCGAGAGTTTTATGAATGTGTTCAAATGACGAAACTGATTGATGTTAAAAGTCACGGGTTGCACTATACGTGGAATCAAAAACCAAAGGATGGGATAGGAATGCTAAAGAAGATCGATCGTGTCATGGGCAACATAAAACTTTTAGAGGTTTTTTCGGATGCTTATGCCATTTTTCAGCCGTTTCGTGTCTCGGATCATACTCCGGCCATACTGAAGCTATTCTCTATTCATAGGGATCGGCCTAAACCGTTTAAATTCCCAAATTTCATTGTGACAAAGCCTGAGTTTCGTGATGCTGTAGTGACCGAGTGGAATAAACCAGTTGAAGGTGTGACCATGTTTTCTGTAGTGAAAAAGATGAAGGAGCTGAAACCACACTTTCGGAAGATTCTACGTAATCAAGGTAATCTTCATGCGCGGGTTATTGATTTACGAAACGAGTTGGATAAGATTCAAAAACAGGTGGAATCTAATCCGTTTGATGCTACTCTTAGAGCTTCAGAAGTCAGATGTCTGCGTGATTTCAAGGCGGCAAGTTATGATGAGGAGTGTTTTTTGAAGCAAAAGTCGAAAGTGCAATGGTTTTGTGCTGGTGATTCTAACACTTCTTATTTTCATAATTGCGTGAAAAATAGGAATGCGAGGAATAAGATCAATTGTATCAAGGATACGAACGGTAATCAGTATGAGGGTAGTGATGTTCCGGCTGCCCTTATCAACCATTATTCGGCTTTCATGGGTAAGGAAGATCAGGTTGTGAGTCTTGATGATCATGATCTATTTGTTAATGTTTTACATCAAAATGTGGCGGCGGATATGGTGAGACATATCACGGATGATGAGGTGAAACAGGCTATGTTCAGTATAGGTGAAAACAAGGCCCCTGGTCCGGATGGATACACATCTGCGTTTTTTAAAAATGCGTGGGATATAGTGGGTAATGAGGTTATCAAAGCGGTGCGTGATTTCTTTAATAATGGCCAACTTCTGAAGCAAATTAACCACACGATCTTAGCGTTGGTGCCAAAGATAGATACCCCAAATACGGTGCTTGACTATAGGCCGATATCATGCTGCAATGTGATTTACAAATGTATTAGCAAAATAATCACTGATCGTTTGAAGGGCAGCTTGGGGATTTTAGTGAACATAAACCAGTCCGCGTTTGTTCCGGGTAGGAAGATATCGGATAACATTCTCATTACGCAGGAGCTTATGCATAATTATCATGTGAATCGTGGTCCGCCGAGGTGTGCATTGAAGATAGATATCCAAAAAGCTTATGACACTGTAAGTTGGTCTTTTTTGGAAACTATTCTAAAACGGTTCGGGTTCCACTCGAAGATGATTTCTTGGATTATGGCATGTGTCACGTCCGTGTCTTATTCAGTCAGCATAAATGGTGAGTTGCATGGGTATTTTTCGGGGAAACGAGGTCTTCGTCAAGGAGATCCAATGTCCCCGTACCTTTTCACGTTGGTTATGGAGGTGTTATCCCTCATGTTGCAAAAGATGGCGTTAAATCCGGCTTTTAAGTTCCATAGCCAATGCTCTAAACAAAAGATTATTAATGTGTCCTTTGCTGATGACTTGTTTGTTTTTGTTAATGGGGATACTGGATCGGTTCAGCTTGTTCGAAATGTGTTGGAGAAATTCACGAGTGTCTCGGGATTAGTCCCTAGCTTGCCAAAGAGTACAATCTTCTTTTGTAACGTTGCAAGTCAAGTTAAAGCTGAGATTATGAACTTGTTGCCGTTTCGTGAGGGTAACCTTCCGGTTCGCTATCTCGGGGTTCCGTTGATCTCTACTAAGTTATCTTTTAGAGACTGTCGGGTGCTCGTGGAACGTATGGAGAGGCGGGTTAATCACTGGATGTCTAAATCGCTGTCTTTTGCTGGCCGTTTGCAGCTTCTCAACTCTGTTCTTACAGCTATGTACACATACTGGGCATCGGTTTTTATTTTGCCTATGCGAATAGTTAAGGATCTTGAAAAGAGAATGCGTAGATTCCTTTGGAATGCAGGGAACCCGGGCAATATTCGGTCAAAAGTCGCTTGGAAGGATGTTTGTTTGCCTAAAGATGAGGGGGGTCTAGGGATCAGAAATATTTCCGATGTGAACAAAGGCCTTATGATGTCTCACGTATGGAGTATTATTAGCAACCGAGAATCCCTATGGGTACAATGGATCCACTCGTACAAGTTAAAGGGCCGTAATTTTTGGGATATTCATAGCCGTGGTAGCTTAACTTGGAGTTGGAGAAAGATTCTTGCAATCCGTCCGCTAGTTAGACATTATGTTTGGAGGGTTATTGGTAGTGGTTCGCAGACGAATGCATGGAGTGACAATTGGTGCTCGTGTAGTCCGATCCGTAATTTTTTTACGCCGAGGAGAATAGCCCAAGCTGGATTTAATTTGCATACTACGGTTGATGAGCTTGTAGATGCGGAGGGCAATTGGAGGTGGCCTCAGGCATGGTATGACTTATTCCCGGTTCTCATAAATGTTACGGTTCCTCATCTTGTTCCTGGGTCGAGTGATAGACTGGGTTGGAAAACTGTGGAAGGTAATATTGTGCACTTTAGTTCCTGGGAAGCTTGGAACAACCTTCGGTTAAGAGATAACAAGGTGGGTTGGGCGAACATGGTGTGGTATGGCCAATGCATTCCAAGACACGCCTTCCTCCGTTGGTTAGTTCTAAAAAATAAACTCAAGACGCAGGATAGATTGGCGGTTTGGGAAGCTGGGAGTGAGACAAATTTAAGCCTTATGTGCTGCCCTCTTTGCAACTATGGACGGGACTCGAGGGATCACTTGTTCTTTCAATGCTCTTTTTCGACTAAAGTTTGGAATATTGTCAAGACGAGAACGGATCTGAGATATGTTGGTGACGATTGGGGCTCTATTGTGGGATGGATAGAACATAATACGAATTCAAATACGCTGGCCCACATTGTAAGTAAGCTTGTTCTTGCGGCGGCTACATACTTCATATGGAAAGAAAGGAACAATCGGTTGTTTTCTAACATACGCAATAAGGAAGAGATGGTGGCTCAATTTATTTTTGATACGATTCGATTTCGTATAATGGGGTTCAAGATCGGTCGGGACGTGAAGAGCAGGAAGCTTTTGGATATGTGGGAAATCAAGGAGGACGATCCGGGCTAAGGGCGATGTTGAGTTAGCGAGTGTAGTGTAGTTTTGTGTTGTGGTTCGGGTTGTGTTGGTTTGGCTGTGTTTTTGTTGGTTTTGTAGTTTTTGTTTGCCTAGGCTTGGCCTGTCAAGCCTAGTTAGTGTGTGTCGAACTCTTTGTCACACCCTGTTCTTTGATTCTTTATAAAATTCACCGGGGTAACCCTTTACCCAAAAAAAAAAAAGTTATGTATGGTAAGTAAAATGAGATTTCTTAAACCACAAGTAAAAATGTACAAAACAAAGTGTTTGAATAAATCAAAGGTTATGCTTTGTAAAATAATGTAAGGTTAAACGAATAACCTTATAGTAGCAAAGTACATGAAAAGAACTATACCACGCATGATCTGGAGTTAGGCGCCGTGGTATTTGCGTTAAAGATCTGGAGACATTATCTATATGGCACGAAGTGTACAATCTTTACGGATCATAAGAGCCTACAACACATATTCGACCAGAAAGAGCTAAATATGAGACAAAGACGCTGGGTCGAATAGTTGAACGATTACGACTGCCAGATCAAGTATCATCCGGGAAATGCGAATGTGGTCGCCGACGCCCTAAGTCGAAAGGAAAGGATCATGCCCATAAGGGTTAGGGCTTTGGAGATGATTATCCAAACAAATCTTTCTCTGCGCATTCGTGCCGCGCAGAAAGAAGCACTTAAGGAAAGAAACATTGAAGAAGAATATCTCCGTGGGATGGAGAAGCAGTTAATACCAAACGAGGAAGGAACGTTATGTTTCATGTAAAGGATTTGGGTTCCTCTGTTTGGTGGGTTGAGAAGGGTTATTTTTGATGAAGCTCACAAATCGCGGTACTCTATCCATCCAGGAGCAGATAAGATGTACCAAGATCTTAAAGATTATTATTGGTGGCCTAGGATGAAAGGCGATGTTTTTTTTTGGGTAAAGGGTTACCCCAGGTGAATTTTATAAATAACTCAAATAAGTACAAGGGTATGCCAGAATGACATACCAACTAGGCTCCACAACCCGAAGCCTAGGAAACAACAAAAGAAAAAAAAAACACAACCCAATACAAGCTCAAAGTCAAGAAACCAACAACAAAGACCAGCTAAAAAACAAAGCCACGAGCCCATCACTCGAGAAAAACACACCCGAAAGCTAGTCGCTAACCCGGGTCTTCCTCCTGTTCACTTGCAGCGATCTCCCAATTCCTTAACATCCTGTCAACTTTGGCATCACCTTTGAAGTCAAACCCCATAAGTCGAAGCCTGACTGTCCCCTTGATCCTCCCAACCACAGATTCAACTTTAGCCCGATCATTTGAAAACAAACAATTGTTCCTCTCAAGCCATATAAAATAAGTGGTCGCCGCAATGACCAACTTGCTAACAATATGCTCCACCTTCTTCGACGAGGCATGAAGCAACATCCAATCCATAATGGATTGCCAAGTATCATTAACCTGATCCAAGAACCCCATCGGTTTAATATGCTGCCAAACCGTAGCCGAGAACGAACACTGAAAAAACAGGTGGTCTCTAGAATCACGATCATTTCTGCACAAGGGGCAACACATGAGGTTCATATTCGTTGCACTTCCTACTTCCCATACAGCCAACCTGTCTTGAGTTTTAAGCTTATTTTTTATAACCAACCATAGGTGGAACGAGTGTCTTGGGATGCATTGAGCAAACCAAACTCCATTAACCCACGGCACAGGACTCGCACGAACTCTTAGCACATTCCAAACCTCCAATGACCGAAACCAACAACACTTACCCTCCAAATCCTTCCAAACTGTACGATCAGGTATATCATGGCTTAATTGGGGAACCTCCAAGTCGATTAAAACCGGATAAAGATCATACCACGCTATCGGCCATTTCCATTGCCCATTACCATCAATCAGATCCGCTACAGAAGCTGACATGGAAAACCCTGCCTTTTTTTTTTTTTTTTGGGTAAAGGGTTACCCCGGTGAATTTTATTAATAAAGAATAAAGAATCACGCAAGTGTACCAAAAGTAGCACACTAGAGCTAGACTTGGCATACCAAGACTAGCAAAGCCTACAACCACAAAACAAAACGACCCACCTACCAAATCCAAAACAAGACACAGCAACTAAAAATAAAACAGCCCGATGCCAAACATTGGCAACTATAAAAACGCTAACTCAAAAAGACTCTAGCCCGGATCAATAACTAGCATCTTCACTTGGAACTTCCATCTCTCTAGCATCAGCGGGTGTTTCATACCTTTCCCAGCCTTGAACGTCATCAGCTTTAGGCGAACTGTATGTAGAACAATGTTAGCGATTACTGTTGCATTTCGTTGAGCTCTAGAAAACAACCTGTTGTTTCTTTCTTGCCATATGAAGTAAGATGAAGTCGCCACCACCAGCTTACTGACAATGCTTTCCGCTGACTTATTCCTAGCATGTTGAGAAAGCCAAGCAATAATAGAGTCCCAATTTTCATCAATCGATTCCATATAAGCCATATCCTTAACCCGATTCCACACTTGCAGCGCATAGGGGCATCGAAAAAATAGATGGTCACGAGAATCCTTACCATGATTGCACAAAGGGCAGCACATAAGATTCAAGTTAGTTGCACTTCCAGCATCCCAAACTCCCATTCGATCCTGAGTTTTTAGTTTGTTCTTGATCACAAGCCACAAGTGAAAAGAATGTCTTGGAATACTCTGACCATACCAAACCAAATTAACCCAATCCACCTCCTCGCCACGCACCCTAATATTCTCCCAAACCTCACTAGCATTGAAGTCAGCAACGTCGCCCTGTCTATTCTTCCACACGAGTTTATCAGGAGCATTATAAACAATATTCGGGGGCATTACATTAATCAAGATAGGATAAAGATCAAACCAAGCAATCAGCCACTTCCACCCATTGTGAGTGTCAATAAGCTCAGAAACTGAAGATCGCATGCTAAACCCCGCCCCATGAATTCGTCTAGGGGTGATGAATTCCCGCAAGGGGCTATAAGCACACCAGTTATCATACCAAGCATTAGCCACCAAACCATTACGAATCTGGAACCAAAAGAACTGACGAATACAAGGACGGATAGACAAGATTTTCCTCCATCCCCATGTCATACTACCCCGAAAAGGAAGTTCCCAAAAATTACGACCTTTGATCCTGTACGAATGAACCCATTTTACCCATAGAGAATTCCGCTTAGTAAGAATACTCCATACATGAGTAGTAAGAAGCGCTTTATTCGAATCATGAATTCTTCTTATACCCAAGCCGCCCTCGGATTTTGGAAGGCACACATTCTTCCAAGCAACCTTCGCATTAGAACTCTTAGCCGCCCCACCACTCCACAGAAAATTACGCATCCGCTTTTCAATGTCGGTAACTATACGGGCCGGGAGCATAAAAACAGATGCCCAGTAAATATGCATAGCCGAGATCACCGAGTTAATAAGTTGGAGTCTTCCCGCAAAAGAAAGAGATTTATTTAACCAATGATCAATCTTCTTGTCCACCCGATCCACTAGAACTTTACAATCCTTCGAGGCAAGTTTGGTTGAAATCAGCGGGACTCCTAAGTACTTGACAGGGAGCTCTCCCTCTTGAAACGGAAGCAGGGAACAAATCTCTTGCTTCATCTGAGCCGAAACATTGCTGAAAAAAACCGTACTCTTTGCTAAATTCGGTTTAAGACCCGAGGTTCTCGTGAACAATTCCAACACATCCCTCATAATCCGTATAGACACCGAATCCGGATTCGCAAAAATGAACAAGTCATCAGCGAAGGACACGTTAATAATCTTCTGAAGCTTACACTTATCATGGTACCGAAAAGCAGGATGATCATCGGCTGCCTTATGTAATAATAACGAGAGGACCTCCATGACTAAAGTAAAAAGATATGGTGATATAGGATCCCCCTGTCTAAGCCCCCTCCTTCCTTTGAAATAACCACAAAGGTTCCCATTAATGCAAAGCGAAAACGACGCAGTTGAGACACATGTCATAATCCAACTCACCATTTTAGGAGGGAATCCAAACCTGGTTAGGATAGAATTGAGAAATTTCCAGCTGACAGTGTCGTAAGCTTTCTGGATATCAATTTTGAAGGCACACCTCGGCTTCCCCTTATGTAAATGATAGTTATGCATGAGTTCCTGGGTAAGGAGGATGTTATCCGAGATTTTCCTGCCCGGGATAAAAGCCGATTGGCTAATATCAACCAAGCTACCCAAACTACCTTTAATTCTATCCGACAAGATCTTACTTATGCGTTTAAGAATGACATTGCAACAGGATATCGGTCTATACTCCAAAACCGAATTGGGAGTAGAGACTTTGGGAATCAAGGCAATTATTGTATGGTTTACCTGCTGAAGCAGTTTACCATTTTCAAAAAATTGAAGTATAGCAGACGAAACTTCATCTCCAACCACATCCCATGCTTTCTTAAAAAACAATGAAGTATATCCATCTGGACCCGGGGCCTTGTTATCAGCAATACTGAACATAGCCGCCTTGACTTCCTCACGGGTTACAGGCCGAATCATGTGATCGGCCAGATCCGGATTAACAGTGTTCACAAAGAGGTCATCCATGTTTAGCTCTTCTACTTCGGCTTCAATACCCAAAAAGTTAGCATAGTGGTCAACTAGAGCTTTCTCAACCTCCGCACCTTCATACTGAATACCATTAGCATCGCAAATCACATGAATTTTATTCCTGGCATTCCGGCTTTTAACAAGATTGTGAAAGAACGATGTATTGCCATCTCCCGCACTTAACCATTCCAACTTGGCCTTTTGTTTTAGAAAAGATTCCTCGTCATAAGAAGCAGCATGGAACTTTTTTATAATTTCAGTTTCTTGTTCCCGAAGCGAGGTATCAAACGGCGTAAGATCAATTTGACGGTGAATGTCATCCAGTTGCAATCTCAACTCGTTGACTCTAGTATGTAAATTACCTTGATCATGAAGCAGCTTCCTTAGCGGGGTTTTAAGATTTCGGAGCTTTTTTACCACAGAAAGCATCGGAATACCTTCTACACTTTTACTCCATTCCGAAGCAACACAAGATTTAAACTCCTCTTTGTTGGCTAAAAAATTAGCGAATTTAAACGGCTTAGGTTTAGGACGGTAACCTTGATCCATCTTAAGGATACATGGTGTGTGGTCCGACACCCTATAGGGGTGGTAGATCACATGAGCATTCGGGAACATATCCAAGAACCGAACAATGTGACACCAATGCGTCGAGGAGTAATAAAAGAGCTTAGAGGACTAATGTGACACCAATTATCGGTCCACACATTCGTTTGGAGCCCACTCCTAACCTCCTTCCAAATAAACGGACGAACTATGTCTCGAATGGCCAATATTTTTCGCCATCCCCAACTGATACTCCCACGTGGTTGAATATCCCAAAAACTACGGTCTTTCAACTTATAGTCATAGATCCAATCTACCCACAAGGACTTCCTTTGAGTGACAATGCTCCAAATATGGCTGGTCATTAGAGCCTTGTTGACGTCCGCAATGCTCTGAATACCAAGACCACCCTCTGTTTTAGGCAAGCACACATCCACCCAAGCCACCTTTGCTTTCGCCCTACCCTGAGTCCCCGCATTCCAAAGGAATTTCCTCATGTACTTCTCAAGGTTCTGAATAACTCTAGCCGGAATAATAAAGACCGACGCCCAATAAATATGCATGGAGGATAAAACCGAGTTAATAAGTTGCAACCTACCCGCAAAAGACAACGATTTATTCAGCCAACTATCAATCTTCTTCTCCATCCGATCAACTAGAGGTTTGCAATCTTTGTAAATCAGCCTTGTTGAAATTAACGGCACGCCCAAGTACTTAACCGGAAGAGAACCCTCCCGAAACGGCATCAAATTAAGAATTTGCTGTCGAACATTCAACGGAACATTGCAAAAATACACCGTACTTTTAGCTGGGCTCGGCACAAGACCCGAAACATTCGTGAATACCTCGAGAGCTTGTTTAACCTTCCCCACGGATAACACATCCCCATGAACGAAAATAAACAGGTCATCGGCAAAGGACACGTTGATAATTTTCTGTTTAGCACATTGAGCATGGTACTTGAATCCATTACCAAACGCAGCATGCTGAAGAAGTAACGATAAGATTTCCATAACCAACGTGAATAGGTAGGGGGACATAGGATCACCCTGCCGTAACCCCCTCTTCCCTCTAAAATAACCATGCAAGTTCCCATTAATGCTTAGAGAAAACGACGTCGTAGTAACACACGCCATAACCCAAGCAACCATTTTATGATGGAAACCAAACGCCTTAAGCACCTTTTCTAAAAAACTCCAACTAACCGTATCATAGGCCTTTTGAATATCAATCTTGAACGCACATCTAGCCGGCCCCTTATTCAGGTGATAGTTATGCATGAGTTCCTGAGTTAATAAAATATTGTCCGAAATTTTTCTACCCGGAACAAAGGCGGACTGATTAATACTAACCAACTTCTCCAGGCTCCCCTTAATTCTGTCAGTGATAATCTTGCTTATGCACTTATAAAGAACATTACAACAAGATATCGGACGATAATCCAGCACCGAATCCGGTGTATCCACCTTAGGGACAAGAGCCAAAATTGTATGATTGACTTGTTTTAACAGCTTGCCATTGTTAAAAAAATCTAACACAGCAGAGGACACTTCTTCACCCACAAAATCCCAAGAAGACTTAAAGAATGCCGATGTATACCCGTCCGGCCCAGGGGCTTTGTTCACTCCAATACTAAACATAGCATTTTTTACCTCCTCTCGAGTAACTTGCCGAACCATATTGGCTGCACCTTCACTACTTAGCGTATTAACACAAATGCCATCCAAGTCAATATCTGCAACCCGATCCTCGGTACCCAAGAATTTAGCGTAATGAGCAACCAAAGCGTCCATAATACCTTCCCCATCATACCGAGTCCCATTAACATCCTTAATAGTGTGAATTTTATTTCTGGCGTTCCTGCATTTAACACTATTATGGAAGAACTTAGTGTTCGAGTCACCCGCACAAAGCCACTCCACTTTAGCTTTTTGCTTAAGAAAGCATTCTTCATCATATGCTGCAATCTGAAACTCTTTAAGACATTGAGCTTCCATGTTACGAAGATTGGCATCTAACGGATTGTTATTAATCCGCATCTGAATATCATCAAGCTGCTTCCTCAAATCAGCCACTTTATCGTGCAAATTCCCCTGATTGAATAGAATCTTACGCAAATACGGCTTCAGATTCCGAAGCTTCTGGGTCACCGTAAACATATTGTAACCATCCACCCGCTTAGCCCATTCCTTTTCAACGCATAACCTGAATTCCGGCTTGGAGGTAATAAAGTTAGCAAACTTAAATGGTTTCGGCCGAACCTTGGCTGACGGAGCTATCTTAAGTATGCATGGGGTATGGTCAGAAATCCGAAACGGGTGATATAAGACATATGCATCCTTAAACAATTCCAAGAACTTCATATTACCCATCACACGGTCGATTTTTTTAAGCAGCCCAACACCATTCCCACCACCATTCGATGGTTTCTGGTTCCATGTGTAGTGTAATCCATGACCCTTAATATCCATTAACTCCGCATATTGAACACAGTCGTTAAATTCTCTCATACCAATAGATGGAGTGGAGGGACCATTCAATGAATCCTCTATATGTAACGCGGAGTTAAAATCGCCCATAACGACCCATGGCTTGTTATAACAAAAACCCTTATGCTTACATAGATCATCCCACAGCGTTCTTCTCTCCTGATACTTATTCTTAGCATAAACAAACGAAACAAACACAGAATGATTATCAGCTTTAGAGACGACTTGAGCATGGATGACTTGGTTCGATTGGGCCAAGATCATAATATCAACCACATCGGCATTCCAACCCAAAATAATTCTCGTACCTCGATCACATAATCCTCCATTCGATGTCCAATTCCAAGACCGGAAAACATTCTTACACACCTTAGCAAGCTTAGAAATATCCACATGAGATTCCAGGAGAGCACAAACAGAAAGTTTATTTTCAGACACTAAAAGCCGAACCTCACTTTGTTTCAGGGGTCGGTTCAAACCCCTTATGTTCCATGCAGCCATACTATCCATTAACACCATTGTGACCGGGAGTGCTTGCCCCCTCAGATTGTTTTTGCCGCTCACATCGCATAAATTCAGCCATTTCAGTAGGGACCTTTTCCACCACCTCATCATCCATACGAGGATCTTTCCCATTATTATCTACTCTACCCGATTTCCCATCACCAACTTTTCTCGTGTCATAGACATCCGCGTCCCCATCATCCATATGTAAAGCATCAAAAGGGTTATGAGTATGTACCTTACCATTCTTAGCAACATTCTCCGTATCCGGTTTCGTGCCTGACGTACTCGGCCCATACTTGTTCACTTTAGGGCGATAAACAAATTTCTGTTTTGGCTTTTGCTTTTTGTGCATCATTCCCCCACGAGCCACCTTTCTCTTGTCCACAGTGAAGCCATCCTCATCAATAACCACTTGTTTCTCTTTATTTTGGACGTTCTTAACACAAGTCTGGTCATTATGTCCAAAGATACAACAACCCGAACAACGTTGTGGCTGCCATTCATATTCAACTTTCACCCGCTCAGTAACGTACCCATCTTCATCCAGCTTCGGAATGGCTACGACAATATGATCTTTCAATTCGTTATCCGCATCTATCTCAATTAGAGCCCGAGCAAAACTGCTCCTTCCCCAACTATCCGCACACATATCAGCCGTGTAGCCATCAAGGCGTTTCGGGTTACCTATCTTGGACGCTAATAAACTCAATCCATCATCTGTGTAGACCGATATCGGAACATTGAACATTTTAACCCATACCGGAACAGTTTTGATACCCTCCTTCTTCAAACTAACAGATGGCGACCAGACATTTAAAAACAAAGGAACCTTTCTGATTAACCATGGACCCCCTTCCAGCACCTTGGCCATACCCTCCTTCGTGTCGAATTTGAAGAAAAAGAAACCATCCGAGTTCATCATAAGTTTTGAGTAACCAAACTTCGACCATACATTCTTCGCATAATACTCCACGACAGGAAACGGGAGACGATTACCTAAAAAATACCCATACAGAACATTGTCAAATTTCTCCTGAACCTGACGGACGACTTCTCTCGGAATGACCACATCCGCATCTTTAACACTCTCCACAGAATCCATCTTTCTGAACTTAACTTCTCTTTTCTGCACAGCATTCATCTTCACCTTAGCAGCATAAGAGACATTCCTTGTGTTCATCTCCTGATCATTGACACTATCTGTATTCCCCATGCGAACCGGGACTGTGATCTTTTCCAATTCGTCAATGACATTGATCGGTTGTTGACTACCCCTCCTCGGCAGAAGCGGATTCCCATCAATGTTCAGTGGCTTAGCAAACAAGGACGCTTTGTTTCGCAAGTCTTGAACCTCCACAGGCTTCGAACTAATGAAAACATCCCCATACATCCTATCAGAAAATGACTGAAACCCTAGATCCTCCAAACCCTTATCACAGCTGGAGTTAACCGACGTAAAACCCCCACAAGCTAACGGCGGCTTACCCCTATCATCCTTCGGAATACTTGCATACTTGTTACGTTCATCCTGAAGAGACATATTTCTTGAATCCATAACCGTAAAATCAGCAACTCATGCAAAGAAAACACACGTGCAACAAAGAACCAAGAAAGAAACCACGGCGACAATACAGAAGAAAAACCCTAACAGAAAAACAAACGAAAACCCTAATCAAGAAATCAAAAGACTAGAAACCAAGGTAAAGTCTAGTAACCCTACTCAGAAGGCACGACAAAACCTCAATCCCTAACCCAGATCAATCACGATTAAGGTGGAAAATCAAGAACTAGGGTTTTACAGGTTGAGTCGCCAAAATCGCCAGAGAGAAGCCATCTCCCTTTATGATTCCATTCAGATAGCATAAAGGCGATGTTGCTGATTATATGAGTAAGTGTTTGACGTGCGCCAAAGTAAAAGCGGAATACCAGAAGCCTTCAGGACTTCTGCAACAACCTGAGATTCCCAAGTGGAAATGGGAACAGATTTCCATGGATTTTATAACGAAGTTGCCAAGAACGCCAAGAGACACTATTTGGATAATAGTGGACCGACTAACGAAATCTGCGCACTTCTTACCCATCAGAGAGAAAGATAACACGAGCAAATTGGCTGAAATTTACATGAGAGAAATCGTTGCACGTCATGGAGTGCCTCTCTTGATCATCTCTGATAGGGACGGAAGGTTTATGTCAAGGATTTGGCAGTCCTGTGACAACCGGTAATTTACGGATCTTAATTACGGGATTAACAGATAATTAAC
The DNA here is from genome assembly GCF_002127325.2 of Helianthus annuus. Classification (NCBI taxonomy): domain Eukaryota; kingdom Viridiplantae; phylum Streptophyta; class Magnoliopsida; order Asterales; family Asteraceae; genus Helianthus; species Helianthus annuus. The sequence goes on along the minus strand of NC_035433.2, from coordinate 14,927,229 downwards.
GCGATGATAAATAGTGTTTACAGCGCGAATAAACTTAATTAGGCCTTTGGAGTGCCTAGGAACGTCTGTCCGACTATACAGTGCGCGAACGGTGATGTGCGGAGAAACATGCTAAACGTTAAGCGACAACAGACCGAAAACGTATGAAATACTGACAACACCGACAAATACGGATGTTGCACGAATAATTTATGATTATGGAGTTTGGATCGCGGTATTGGGTCTCGTAGGATTTACGAGCCACTTACACATGAGATGGGCTTGTGGACCCTCGGCCCAAGCCCAAAACCTACAAGCCTAAACATGCAAAATATACAAGATCTCTAGAAAACCTTATAAAATCTTACGAAAGATTTTTACAAATCCCTACAAGATCTCATAAGATCCCTGCAATCTACTAAATATTGATCAAATATTCATAAGATCTCTAAAGATCTATATTCAGAGAACATAAGGAAATAACATGGGTCAATACCCACATAAATTAGTATAAAACCCCTGCCCCTTCCCTTTTGATCCCCAGACAAAACAACACACACTCAACAATGATCTCTCCTCCTCTCTTAATTTCAAACAAGCAAACAAACACCCCCTACCTCTCGAATCTACTGCATATATACACAAAAAAATGGAGATTGAAGCTTTCATTAAACACACACGCACCTCACATCTCTCTCTCTCCGACATAGACTGACCGGACTCCGGCCGGCAAGGCCGGCGGAGCCGGCGACGGGGCACGACGGCGGCACGGCGGAGCCGCTTTGGCGGCGGTGGAGGTGGCTATTCCGATGGTTCTCTCCGACGAGCAAGACCCGCCCCCCCCTCGTCAACTATGCAGTTCCGACGGAAGAAGACGGACCGCCGCACGCGGCGGCGGTGTGGCGGCAGAATAGAGAGGAGAGAGAGAGAAATGGTGGGGGAGGTGAGCGGCAGTCGGCGCCTCGGACCAGCAGTCGATGTCTCGGACCAGCATTTGACGTCACGGACCGGCGGTCGATGTCAAGGTCCGGCGGTCTGTGACTTTATCCGTCGAGTTATTCCGGTAATCACTTCTTATTTCTTTTATTTCTTGCAAATCTGAAGATGGTGATGATGATTTTGTTTATATGGCCACTGTTAGAGATGATGATTGGTACTAGTAGTTCAGTCACGGCAGAGGTCTACAAGTGAACAGCTCCGGTTCGACAACGGTTCGGGTCAACAGGTTCGGCTCGGTCAACATAAGTTAACGGCGGTTCGCGGTTCATGATTCGGGAAGACTCGGTCAAACTGAGTCAACTCGACTCGGTCAAACTGAGTCAACTCGACTCGGTCAACTCAGTCGAACGTATCGACACGTGAAGACTTGGTAAATATTAGCGGCACATTTATGTTGTTATTTTCATAGGATTAATATTACGTGAAAAACGAGCTCTAATCGATTATATATAGTTCACATCTCAAAATATTCGATAAGATTTACATAAATATTGATTATGTGTTTGAATATTGATTGATTTTGAAAAATAACGACAACTTGTGTTGTCGGGGCGTCCAAAAACAGAGAAAACTCTGCCCGTTTTTCGAGAAAACCCGTAAAAGCAAAACATGTTTTATTGAAAAGCGACTTTTATGATAACTAATATAAATGTGTATATCACTTTCGACGACGCTTTATCACAAACGAAAACGACAATTCTTTTATAAAATAAATATATTTTATATATTTATGTCAAGCGCCAAACAACTCGTATTCGTTTTACAAAATAAATATAGTTCACATATCTGTTTCGAATACCATACAACGCGAATCCTTTTATAAAAATAAATATAATTTATATATTTATTTCAAACGAACTCGAATCCTTTTATAAATAAATATAGTTATATATTTATTTTCCAATACAAGTCGACGATTCTTTTACAAAATAAATATAACTGTTATATTTATTTTATACGCCTAGACGGCATATACGTATATTTTTGGCAAATATACACAAGACGTGATATACAAATTATTATATATTATTTGCATACGACCTCTCAAAAACGAGCTAAACGAGTATAACTTACTCATTTTCGTTAAGTCAATAACTTACCGTCGAATCGTTCGATTAACGATTCGGTAGAGCTCGATGACACGTAGTTTAGATACTGCGTTATTTTGAAACTTATTAGATATTCCATGTTAGGAATATTGTAGGATGCACGCTAGCGAGTCTCATCTTGGAAGCGACATCACGAAGTCGTAATTAGCTAGCTTTGCACAGGAATATTCAGGCGAGTTCATAACCCCCACTTTTTACTGTTTTACATTTTTTGTAAATGTTTTCGAGGTGGAAAGACATGCACGGTTTTCAGAAAACATACAAAGTGTTGAACAAATGCAAAACTCGTATTTCTAAATCATATCACGAATGGATTTCGAGGAACTCAAATGATTTACGAAAGGTTTATACTAAACATACCGGTTTTTACAAAACAATTGCGTATTTTCGAAATGTGAATGATTTTTCATAACTAGGGAGTCAGTCAGGGTGGCTGGGGAGGTTCAGCCAGGGTGGCTGGGGAGGTTCAGTCAGGGTGGCTGGAGAGGTTTAGCCAGGGTGGCTGGGGTGGAATATATGTTACAGTAATTACGAATACTTTTTACATGGTATGGTTAGCGTAAGGAGGGTTACTACTTAGATTATGTGAGTGGGTAGGAGCAACATGAGGCCATTAATCCTCATGGTAGGACCGAGGGACAGGAGCGGTAGATCTATCTGGGTGTAGCGAGCCCAGCCCCAGGCCAAACTAGAAACGGACCTCGGGGTGAGTTTGTGCCCAACGCATAAATCCGCTAGGTTTTTTTTTTTTTGGGTAAAGGGGTTACCCCGGTGATTCTATATATTCACAATCAAACAAAACAAGTAGTGTAGAGAGTCTACACTAGTTCAATCATGGGACATGCCCCCATGAAAGTAAGCCAAAATCACCAACAAAAGTAAGAACAATAGAAGACACAACTAGACTACAATCTAGAAACTGAAAACCGAAACCAAATGCCTACTCAATCGCCATCACCATTAGTATCCGCATCTGGAATCCCCCATTCTCCTAAGAGTCTTCGAACTCTATCATTCCGCTTCAACTTGACTCCCATAAGCTTATACCAAACAGTCTCGATTATCAAATCATAGAGCTTCTCCGGCGGTCGCAGTTGATTCTTGAAAGTCCTTGCATTACGTTCCTTCCAAATAAGATAAGCAGAAGTAGCCACTACAAGTCTACTCACATAATCATCCACCATCTTCGAGTGGCATTTGAGCTGAAGCCAACCGACAATATCCTCCCACTTTGACTCAACATTATCCATGCCAGCTTTGACTCGAACCATATTCCACACCTGCGTTGAGTATTTGCATTCAAAGAATAAATGTCTATGCGAGTCGTGGTTTTGATAACAAAGCAAGCAGCATAACATATTCATGTTCTTCCTCCTCGATATATCCCATTGAAGGATAATATCTTGTGTAAGTAATTTGTTCCGCATGATTAACCACATTAGAAAAGAGTGTTTTGGAATGCATTGCGCAAACCAAACTATTTTCGTCCAGTTGACCTCCGGATCGCAATACCGAAGAGAATCCCAAATGCACGAAGCCGAAACCTCATGAATCACATCACCAACTCGCCATTTAACACTGTCAGACTTATAAACATTCGGCTGAATATGATCCAACTGGTTGAGAACGGGATAAATATCCCTCCAGGCCGTGGGCCATTGCCAAACACCCTCGATATTAATATCGGCCACTGAACTATCCAACCTGAATCCCGCATTTGTTATCGTTCTAGGGGAAAGAAAGGTACCTAAAGGCCCTAAAGCACTCCAGGTGTCATACCAAGCTGATGTTGATCTACCATCCCCAAGAGACATCCAAATATAGTTCCTTATTATTGGCCGAAGTTGGAGAATTTTACGCCAGCTCCAGCAGCAATTCGTAGGAACCTTGACCATCCAAAAACTTTTTCCTTTTAACTTGTAGTCATGCACCCATTCCACCCAGAGAGATTTTCGTTTAGTGAGGATGCCCCAAACATGATTAGCCATGAGCGCTTTATTAAAATCACCAATACGCCTAATACCCAATCCCCCTTCATACTTTGGAGTGCAAACCGATTTCCAAGACACCTTTGCCCTCCCTTTTTTAAACGAATTATCTTGACTCCAAAGAAAATTTCTCATTCTAGCTTCTAGATCGTGAATCACCCGAGCCGGTAAAATAAATACCGAAGACCAATAAATATGCATAGAGGATAAAACCGACACAATAAGCTGTAACCGACCTGCAAAAGAGAGAAGCTTGTTCTTCCAGTTGGAAATACGCTTATCTAATTTTTCAACCAACACACTACAGTCTTTATAAAGCAGTCTTGTGGAAATAAGCGGAACCCCCAAATACCTCACCGGAAGAGAGCCTTCCACAAAAGGCATAACATTAAGAATAGCAGTTTTCACATGTTGAGGGACATTGCAAAAGAATATCGTGCTCTTTTGAATGCTAGGGACCAAACCTGACATATTCGTGAATTTAGAGATAGACGACATAATACACCTTGCAGAGCTAACATCTCCTCTAGCAAACAAGAAAAGATCATCCGCGAAGCACAGGTTAACAATCTGCTGTTTCTCACACCTGTTGTGAAATCTAAACGAGGAATCCAACCGTGTTTCATGATGCAGAATACCCGTTAAAATCTCCATGACAAGCGTAAAAAGGTAAGGAGAAAGTGGATCCCCTTGCCTTAGCCCTCGTTCACCTCTAAAATAGCCATGAACATCACCATTAACACAAACCGAGAAGGTTGGTGTAGAAACACAGGTCATAATCCAATTCACCATCATGAAACCCAAACCCTAGCAGCACATCGCTCAGAAATCTCCAATTTACAGTATCATAAGCTTTTTGGATGTCTACCTTAAACGCACACCGCGGAGGCCCGGCATTCCTGTGATAATTGTGCATGAGCTCCTGAGTAAGTAAAATGTTATCCGAAATTTTCCGACCCGGAACAAAAGCTGACTGGTTGACATTGATAATCGTATTAAGAGCTCCCTTAATTCGATTAGCAAGAATTTTACTAATGCATTTATACAAAACATTGCAACACGCTATTGGACGGTAATCTGTAACATTCGAAGGGGTAGCAATTTTCGGCACTAACACAATAACCGTATGGTTTAATTCACGTGACAGTTTACCAGTTGAAAAGAAATCAATAATAGCGTTTGACACGTCTTCTCCTAGAACCGACCAAGCACCTTTGTAAAAAGCTGATGTATAACCATCCGGACCTGGGGCTTTGTTAATACCAATGGAAAACATAGCCTTACGAACCTCTTCCGCCGTAACCTGACGCACCATATGATTAGCAATATCTGAAGTCAAGGTATTCGAGAACAAGTCAGCCGTTGGCGACGAGCCAATATGACCCCGACAACCCAAAAACTTTTCATAATGTTGGACAAGCGCTTTAGGAACATCCTCACCTTCATATATGTCACCACTCGAATCCTTGCTAGCATTAATACGACTTATATGGTTTCTAGCTTTCAACGAGGAGTGAAAAAATGCCGTGTTCATATCCCCCGCATGTAACCAATCTACTTTTGATTTTTGTTTAAGAAACCGTTCCTCATCCAGACACGCAACCTGATAATCACGGTTAATAGAAGCCTCCTCGGCCCGTAACTCAACATTCAACGGGTCCGTATCAATGCGACTTTGAATATCATCCAGCTTAGCTCGAATCATGCTAACATTCCGATGTAAGTTTCCTTGTTTGAAAAGAAGAGCTCTAAGAGGAGCTTTCATCAATCGGAGCTTTTTAACCACACGAAACTGTTGAACACCATCAATATCTATCTCCCAAGCCCGTTTCACAATCTCCAAAAATTCAGGTTTGTGAGTAAGAAAATTTGCAAACTTAAAAGAACGCCGTTTAGACACCTCACACTTCGGAATTTTAAGGATACAAGGGCAATGATCAGACAACCTGTAAGGATGAAATATAGCAGTTGAACTCGGGTACTCAGCCACAAAAGGAGTATTTCCCAACACTCTATCAATTTTCTTCAGCAAACCCACACCCTCCTTTGGTTTTTGATTCCATGTAAAGTGTAGACCAGAACGATTGATTTATAAAATTCACCGGGGTAACCCTTTACCCAAAAAAAAGACCAGAACGATTGATATCAAAAACTTCAATTTCATCAAGACAGTTTTGGAAATCTTTCATACCAGCCGAAATGGTAGAAGATCCCAAAGAATTATCTTCAATGTTGAGAGCTGAATTGAAATCGCCCATAATGACCCACGGTTGCTTACCCACTAGAACTTTATGAACCGAAAGCTGACGCCATAATTCCCTTCACGGGATGTAATAATTAGCGGCATATACAATCGAGCAAAACATCATCTTGTTGTCCACCTTAAACCGAACCTGAATATGCATGACCTGCGATGTCTGATTCAAGACCATAATATCGAAAACATCTGGATTCCAGCCAATAATTATTCTAGCACCTTTATCACATTGCCTACCATTAGACGTCCAATCCCAAGTTCGAAACACAGATTTACAAACCTTCTGAAGGTTACCCACACCAACATGAGACTCCAAGATAGCACAGAAACTCATATTATAGTCTTTCACAATATGCCGAACCTCCTTTTGTTTCAGGGGGCGGTTCAACCCCCTTATATTCCATGCAGCAAGACTAATCATCAGAAACCATCTGATTAGGAGTGCTTGCTCCTTTATTAGAAGACGACTTCTGAGTCCCTCGAAGCATAAAATCACAAGTTTCATCATCCACCACGGTACACACATCATCCTCATCCGCAACCTGGCCTCCACCATCCCCACCCTTCGAACTTCCAGCACTATTATCTGGATCCTCCACGTTCAGCACATCAAACGGGTTAGAAGAAACAAACTTTTCCACGGCTTTCGTTACCTTGTTTATACCCTTCGGCTTAGGAACTACAGGCCTATACTCAAATTTTTGCTTTGGTTTATTCACATTAAAACCAACCTTCCTTGCTGCCTTCTTACCTTGCACAGTTGTATACCCATCTTCATCCACAATAGGTTGCCGCTTTGAAGATCCAGCATCCTGAACAGGTTGCTTCATCTTCTTGTCATAACTCGGAAACTTGCTCTGTTGAGATCTGTCTTTAGACACTTTAGAAGGCTGCATAGGGCAGCTATCTTCATTGTGACCAAAAACACAGCATCGGCCACACCTATGGGGACACCATTCGTATTCAACATAGACCTTCTCCTTTACAAAACCATCCCCATCAAGGCAAGGGACCACAATAGTTAACTCCTCCTTGAGATCTGTATCAGCTGAAATTTCAACCAAAGCACGAGCATAGCTACTTCTACCCCATACATCAACACACATTGAGGTAGTAAACGAATCCAAAGCTTTTGGCTCACCAATAGTGGTAGCAATTAAACTTAACCCATCCTCCGTATAAGCCGCTAGAGGAACCTCATGAAACTTAACCCAAACCTGAACCTTTTTCACTTCTCTCTTCTCAAGCTTTGTCGAGGGCGACCAAACTTCCAAAAACAAAGGCTGTGACCGAATAATCCACGGCCCCTCAGTAAGAACTTTTTGCATACCTGCTTGATCCGCAAACTTAAAGAAGAAGAACCCATTGGCATTCATCATTGATTTTTCCAATCCAAACCGCTTCCAGTTATTCCTAACATAATAATCCACCACGGGGTAAGCAACCCGATCCCCCAGAAAATACCCATACAACGTGTTAGCAAGCTTATCATGCACTACTCTGACCGAATCCCTAGAAAGGACAACATCACACCCATCCTGTTTCTCAACATTCGCTAAAGAACGAAAATTCACCTTCACCGTATTAGCTCCTCTAACAGAATCAGCATATGATGCAGGTTTTACTACATTACCAGGTTCACGCTGACTACTCTCACCCTGACTACTAACACCCTGAACAGGAATATTCATCTTCTCCACACTTTCAAAATTAACAGGTTTTGACATAGCCGCAAGCCCATCGATGACCAAAACATTCTCAGAAAAAAACATACCTCTCCTCGGCATTAACGGTTTACCTTCAATGTTAGTCACACGCAGACCAATACCTCGAACAGGAATTGATCCCGGAGTAGATCCTGAGTCTTGAGACGCCAAATCATTCAGAACATCCGCACCCGCCGGATAAAAAGGAAAACCCTCCTGATCGCTCACTCCTTGATTCACCAGATCCGGTGGGATGTTACTCCCATTCAAATCACGATCAATCATTGAAATAAACACAACTCTCTCTAAAACAACGTAACAAAAAGCAGCATGCACAGCCAGACACGTCCAAAAGCCCAGAGAACGACGAACCAGAGACAGTAAATAAAACCCTAGTGCCGAAAATCGATCCTCAACAGATTAACCCAGAGAATCAATCTAGCTAAATTAATCTCAGTTAACCGCGACAAATATCAACCAGATTAATATGTTAGGATCTCAAAACAGCAACTATGGTGGCGATTGAAACAGAAACGAATAAAAACCCTAATTTCAGATTGATTACTATTGCTAACAACTTCGTTATAGAGATTTGATAAACAAACTCTAATCACAGACTGTTATACAAATGAATCTCAAAGAAATTTAGGTTTCATGGAAACAAGAAAATCGCCCAGGAGAGAGAGCTTAGGGTTTTAAAATGTTGTGTTAAATCCGCTAGGTTTGAGTCTCCCTACTTGCACTTCTCACATATCAATGGCCTTGCAAACCATTGGTGATCTCTTTTTCCTTATTTGCTACATACCAGGGATTTTTATCATACACGCTTACAAAACGCTTGATTTATATAAAATAAAAACCATGTTTTATACAAATTCAAAGTATAGGATTACGGGCATAGAGTCAAAGTCAGGGTGGGCATTGACGGTTATACATACTTTACAAATACATGGTTTTACGATCATAGATCGTTACAAATACAAAGTCCTCATATAACTGGACAAGAAAATGATTTTTAAATTCGTTTTCTCAATACCATTTCGAAAACCGGTTATTACAAAGATTTATTTCAAATCTTTCACAACTCAAAAGATTTATTTCAGATCTTTTACAAACAAACTATGAACTCGCTCAACTTTATGTTGATTTTTCGCATGTTTCTTTCTCAGGTTGCATTTCTAAGACAAGGCACGGTTGGAATAGGAGGACCATTGGAGACTCGAGTACTTAGTGGGTGTTCAGTTTCTAGATAGACTTAGCTTATTTGCTTCCGCTTTGCAATGAAGATACCAGTCCAGTCACGCCAATGCTCTGATAATTTCGGGGTGTGACAGATTGGTATCAGAGCTATAGGTTACAGCGAATTAGGTTTCTGTTGTGATACCTAGGCTCTAACCTCACCTTTCCCCCTGGGGACTTAGATCATTGAGACATTGAACACATACAGAACGCCTAGTACTCGAATATGGTCTCCAACCGTTGCCGAAAAACAAACAGTCAAAATATTGTTTTCAAACATACGCTATTATGGTGATTCATACACGGTGCACAAAACAATTACATACAGTACACAACACTCTGAGAGTTTAGGAAACATGCATTTAAGACCTTCGGAAAAGGGAATTCAGTCTGAGAGGCTGGGAGGGTAGTCTGAGAGACTAGGAAATTCAGTCTGAGAGGCTGGGAGGATAGTCTAGTGGGACTAGGAAATTCAGTCTGAGAGGCTGGGAGGATAGTCTAGTGGGACTAGGAGATTCAGTCTGAGAGGCTGGGAGGATAGTCTAGTGGGACTAGGAAGTTCCGTCTGAGAGGCTGGGAGGATAGACTAGTGGGACTAGGGGAATTACTTGATTGCTTATTGGTGACTAACATGCTTATTTGATTATATGATCGATTATTTGTGCATGGTCATCACATAGGAACCGCGAATATTAACTCGGGTACACACTATTATCCACATTGTCTATGATATTTTAATTTCACGAGCAGGCAGCCTACGCATAACAAAACGCTAGCGCACGAGAATACATTGAACTCAATTTTTACGTCAACGGATGTCGGGGTACATCACCTTCTGCGCGGCACACAACGCTAGTGCACAGGTATACGTGAAACTTAAGCTATACATCAACGGAGGTTGAAGTACGATATATACGACTATCAAGGCGAGGCCTTTGAGAAGAAACGATGGCGCAATTCAACGACGACGCTAGATTCCTGTCAGCATGAGAACTATCGGTCAGGAAGCGGCGGTTTGGCACGCGGTCCTGCAAACGACATGAGTCATGTTCGGGAGGAGACGCATGCCTTCGAATTCCCCCTATTTCGGTTAACGATGAATACGCTATGTTCGACATTCCATGGTAATGTTACCTAACAATTGGTCGTCACACGAAACCCCAGGTAAAGTCCTCAAATTTCTTTTGTTGAAAATTTCGACTTTCACACTTACTGAGTAGATTTTCGTATCTCTACTCCTCTTAATGGTCATTGTGTCACGATCATTTCTTTCAGTGTAGCGAACACTAATTGCTTGATTTCTTGGAAAATTTATATGTTACACATGCATCGTTTGTTAGGCATGTGGTTTCGTTTCAAATAAGCGTCTCATTAAAGTTCAAATATTGTCTTCGCTAAAACTAATTATCGATTCGTGATTCGAATGACCCGCGTTATTGTAAACGTTGGCTGCTTTGTTATCGAGTCAACACATTCTCTTGAAATTTTCTTTTCTCTTCAAGTTACACACATGGTTTTCGTCGTCACCATGCCGAAATTTCCTTTTTGGAACATATATATTTTTGTCAGATTGCGCTAAAGCCAAGTTCAATTGTTTGAACTTGTCCATTACACATGTTCGATTCAAAACACCATATGATGTATTGAAAACATCATATTCAAATTCGTATTAACAAGCGTTTCATTTGTTCCGAGTCGAAGTAAACTTGTTTGGCATTCGACTCCATTAAATTGTTTGTTGATTTCGACACCTTGTGGTGGTATTTTTCATTTATTTGAAGCTTGCGCTAAACTCGTTTAGACATCTCATGCACGAATTTAAATATTTACTTATTGATTGCTTTAAATCCGCTTTGATTTATCATAATTAAAACAGTCTTAACACAATCGTGTGATAAGACAAGGGTACACAAAATTCATTTCATATTCCGGTGTACCTCCTAACGGTCCTTTCAACATCGATCGACTATCTTACGATATTCATTGTTTCTTCGTCTTCGATCGAAAACATTATTTCTTTGATGTTGCATTTTCAATTGAGAATTCTATGATGTCATTTGAAACAAGCTTTCAGATTCCCATTACTGCGCATTCATTTGACTTCAAACACAGGTGATACTTGTTCGATCACCGGTATTATTATTGGATTGTTTAAATCATTACGACACCTTGTGGTGTTGGTACAAACTTGTAGCTTGGGATAATCATGATCGATCGTTTCATGCAAAACACAGGTGATACGTGTTCGATCACCGGTATTATTGAATTATTTCATTCATTACGACACCTTGAGGCGTCGGTATAACTTGCAGCTTGTGCTAATCACGATCGAGCGTTTCATGCAAACTATCATATTTGAGATTGTTGATTTTAAGTTCATCCAGTGGATGTTATCGCTTCTAGAACTCGTTTACATGTTATAAACGTTCATATGGAATTCGATTGGTCGAAGTTCCTGTTCATTGTTGGATCCTGTTAACTTAGTCACACTAGTGACTGTATCTATACACCTTGTTTCCCTTGATATCAACTTTTGACACACACTTCTGAAGAGATAACATAGTCTAAATTTCGAGGACGAAATTTCTGTAACAGGGGGAGAATGTGACAACCAGTAATTTACGGATCTTAATTACGTGATTAACAGATAATTAACGCGATAATAAATAGTGTTTACAGCGCGAATTAACTTAATTAGGCCTTTGGAGTGCCTAGGAACGTCTGTCCGACTATACAGTGTGCGAACGGTGATGTGCGGAGAAACATGCTAAACGTTAAGCGACAACAGACCGAAAACGTACGAAATACTGACAACACCGACAAATACGGATGTTGCACGAATAATTTATGATTATGGAGTTTGGATCGCGATATTGGGTCTCGTAGGATTTACGAGCCACTTACACATGAGATGGGCTTGTGGACCCTGGGCCCAAGCCCAAAACCTACAAGCCTAAACCTGCATGATATACAAGCTCTCTAGAAAACCTTATAAAATCTTACGAAAGATTTTTACAAATCCCTACAAGATCTCATAAGGTCCCTGCAATCTACTAAATATTGATCAAATATTCATAAGATCTCTAAAGATCTATATTCAGAGAACATAAGGAAATAACATGGGTCAATACCCACATAAATTAGTATAAAACCCCTGCCCCTTCCCTTTTGATCCCCAGAAAAAAAAAAACACACACTCAACAATGATCTCTCCTCCTCTCTTAATTTCAAACAAGCAAACAAACACCCCCTACCTCTCGAATCTACTGCATATATACACACAAAAAAATGGAGATTGAAGCTTTCATTAAACACACACGCACCTCACATCTCTCTCTCTCTCCGACATAGACTGACCGGACTCCGGCCGGCAAGGCCGGCGGAGCCGGCGACGGGGCACGACAGCGGCACGGCGGAGCCGCTTTGGCGGCGGTGGAGGTGGTTATTCCGATGGTTCTCTCCGACGAGCAAGACCCCCCCCCCCCTCGTCAACTATGCAGTTCCGACGGAAGAAGACGGACCGCCGCACGCGGCGGCGGTGTGACGGCAGAATAGAGAAGAGAGAGAGAGAAATGGTGGTGGAGGTGAGCGGCGGTCGGCGCCTCGGACCAGCAGTCGATGTCTCGGACCAGCATTTGACGTCACGGACCGGCGGTCGGTGTCAAGGTCCGGCGGTCTGTGACTTTATCCGTCGAGTTATTCCGGTAATCACTTCTTATTTCTTTTATTTCTTGCAAATCTGAAGATGGTGATGATGATTTTGTTTATATGGCCAATGTTAGAGATGATGATTGGTACTAGTAGTTCAGTCACGGCTCAGGTCTACAAGTGAACAGCTCCGGTTCGACAACGGTTCGGGTCAACAGGTTCGGCTCGGTCAACATAAGTTAACGGCGGTTCGCGGTTCATGATTCGGGAAGACTCGGTCAAACTGAGTCAACTCGACTTGGTCAAACTGAGTCAACTCGACTCGGTCAACTCAGTTGACTTGGTCAACTCAGTCGAACGTATCGACACGCGAAGACTTGGTAAATATTAGCGGCACATTTATGTTGTTATTTTCGTAGGATTGGTAAATATTACGTGAAAAACAAGCTCTAATCGATTATATATAGTTCACATCTCAAAATATTCGATAAGATTTACATAAATATTGATTACGTGTTTGAATATTGATTGATTTTGAAAAATAACGACAACTTGTGTTGTCGGGCGTCCAAAAACAGAGGAAACTCTGCCAGTTTTTCGAGAAAACCCGTAAAAGCAAAACATGTTTTATGGAAAAGCGACTTTTATGATAACTAATATAAATGTGTATATCACTTTCGACCACGCTTTATCACAAACGAAAACGACAATTCTTTTATAAAATAAATATATTTTATATATTTATGTCAAGCGCCAAACAACTCGTATTCGTTTTACAAAATAAATATAGTTCACATATCTGTTTCGAATACCATACAACGCGAATCCTTTTATAAAAATAAATATAATTTATATATTTATTTCAAACGAACTCGAATCCTTTTATATATAAATATAGTTATATATTTATTTTCCAATATAAGTCGACGATTCTTTTACAAAATAAATATAACTGTTATATTTATTTTATACGCCTAGACGGCATATACGTATATTTTTGGCAAATATACACAAGATGTGATATACAAATTATTATATATTATTTTCATACGACCTCTCAAAAACGAGCTAAACGAGTATAACTTACTCATTTCCGTTAAGTCAATAACTTACCGTCGAATCGTTCGATTAACGATTCGGTAGAGCTCGATGACACGTAGTTTAGATACTGCATTATTTTGAAACTTATTAGATATTCCGTGTTAGGAATATTGTAGGATGCACGCTAGCGAGTCTCATCTTGGAAGCGACATCACGAAGTCGTAATTAGCTAGCTTTGCACAGGAATATTCAGGCGAGTTCATAACCCCCACTTTTTACTGTTTTACATTTTTTGTAAATGTTTTCGGGGTGGAAAGACATGCACGGTTTTCAGAAACATACAAAGTTTTGAACAAACGCAAAACTTGTATTTCTAAATCATATCACGAATGGATTTCGAGGAACTCAAATGATTTACGAAAGGTTTATACTAAACATACCGGTTTTTACAAAACAAATGCGTATTTTCGAAATGTGAATGATTTTTCATAACTAGGGAGTCAGTCAGGGTGGCTGGGGAGGTTCAGCCAGGGTGGCTGGAGAGGTTTAGCCAGGGTGGCTGGGGAGGTTCAGTCAGGGTGGCTGGAGAGGTTTAGCCAGGGTGGTTGGGGTGGAATATATGTTACAGTAATTACGAATACTTTTTACATGGTATGGTTAGCGTAAGGAGGGTTACTACTTAGATCATGTGAGTGGGTAGGAGCAACATGAGGCCATTAATCCTCATGGTAGGACCGAGGGACAGGAGCGGTAGATCTATCTGGGTGTAGCGAGCCCAGCCCCAGGCCAAACTAGAAACGGACCTCGGGATGACTTTGTGCCCAACACATAAATCCGCTAGGTTTGAGTCTCCCTACTTGCACTTCACACATATCAATGGCCTTGCAAACCACTGGTGATCTCTTTTTCCTTATTTGCTACATACCAGGGATTTTTATCATACACGCTTACAAAACGCTTGATTTATATAAAATAAAAACCATGTTTTATACAAATTCGAAGTATAGGATTACGGGCATAGAGTCGAAGTCAGGGTGGGCATTGACGGTTATACATACTTTACAAATACATGGTTTTACGATCATAGATCGTTACAAATACAAAGTCCTCATATAACTGGACAAGAAAATGATTTTTAAATTCGTTTTCTCAATACCATTTCGAAAACTGGTTATTACAAAGATTTATTTCAAATCTTTCACAACTCAAAAGATTTATTTCAGATCTTTTACAAACAAACTATGAACTCGCTCAACTTTATGTTGATTTTTCGCATGTTTCTTTCTCAGGTTGCATTTCTAAGACAAGGCACGGTTGGAATAGGAGGACCATTGGAGACTCGAGTACTTAGTGGGCGTTCAGTTTCTAGATAGACTTAGCTTATTTGCTTCCGCTGTGCAATGAAGATACCAGTCCAGTCACGCCAATGCTCTGATAATTTCGGGGTGTGACAAGTCCTTCCAAGAAGCTTTTGGCTCACAGCTGAATCTGAGCACTGCATTTCACCCACAGACTGATGGACAAAGCGAACGGACGATACAGACTTTGGAAGCTATGCTGAGAGCATGTGTTATGGATTTGGGTGGTAGCTGGGATAAACATTTACCATTGGTCGAGTTTTCATATAACAACAGCTACCACACTAGTATTAGTGCCGCGCCATTTGAAGCTCTATATGGTCGCAAGTGCAGATCACCGCTTTGCTGGTCTGATGCAGGTGATAGGCAATTGGTTGGTCCTGATGTGGTCCAGGAAACCACAGATAAGATTGCACAGATCCGAGATCGCATCAAGGCGGCTTGCGATCGTCAAAAATGCTATGCGGACCGAAGAAGGAAACCTCTAGAGCTTGAGGTAGGTGACATGGTATTGTTGAAAGTATCACCCTGGAAGGGTGTGGCACGCTTCAGGAAGCGTGGAAAGTTGAATCCGCGATATATTGGTCCATTCAAGATTCTGGAAAGAATTGGGTTATTAGCATACAAGTTGGATTTACCTGCCGAGCTGAACTGTGTTCACGATACATTTCATGTATCAAATCTGAAAAAGAGTCCAACGCAAGATACTGTTGTCATTCCCGCAAACGAGATTCATATTGACGACACACTCCATTTTGTCGAAGAACCGGTTGAGGTTCCAGATAGGAAGATCAACAAAACCCACAGGAGCAGTGTCAAACTCGTCAAGGTTCGTTGGAATGCAAGACACGGTCCAGAATACACCTGGGAGCGTGAGGACCGAATGAAAGAAAAGTACCCCCACTTATTTCCCAAGACCCCTGCAAACTAGAAGCAGAGCCGAAAATTTCGGGACGAAATTTTTCTAACGGGGGAAGAATGTGACAACCCTCACCAAATCAGGTATCCATACGAATTTGTTTAATATGTAATTAATGCTTAATTACTGTGCTTGCTTACAATTGTGGATAAACTGCTACTTGAATTCTGATACATACACATACATGCATCATACTTTACTAACTGTCACTCCATTATTTACATACAAACTATAGTGACAAACTTGATGCACAAAAGCACAGTAGCACAATGAACTGATAACCCAGTAAACGTGCTGACATAGACAGACACTGTCTCTAAGGCCAGTATGAGCCGGGAATAGTTCACTACACTAGTAGGGAGTGTAGGGAGGTGAGGATTGTAGAACTGCGTCACTAGATGATAGTTATAGTGACCGGATGTGCCTAAAACATGTTCTAATTGCAAAATTTTGCACTATAGTATAAAATTCAGCATTTAGGCTAACTAGTAAAGTGCAAAAACATGGGAAAATAATATCAGACACTTTCCAAAGTGTCGGGAATTCATTGTGTCACTAAAAATAATATTAAAGAGACTTTAAATGCTTACTTAGCACTTTAACGGATCAGTATCCAACCGAACAACCGGACTTTACCCGGAACATAAAAATATTGACAATGACATTGTTTTTCCTTTTCTGAGCCAGTTAGAGTCCCCGAATACCCTAACACCCGTTATATTACATAACACACTACTAACTAACTTAAATCTCTAACTAACATAACTAGACACTAACCATCTAGTTGAAATCAAACCAAATACCCCCCCCTTGACCGATCGGTCCCCCATAGGGGACACACTCCACCAAATTGTGATTATTTTATTCTTGTTGTCCAAAATCTAGAAAACACATTATTTGTTGGTTAAAGCCCTAACTTGGTTTATAAATATAACCAAGGGATTACATTCATTCACTAAAACACATCAACAAAATTTAGCTCTCTCTCCTTTCTTTCCATAGTGTTCAGACGAGAACACTAGAGCCACCACCGCCATCATCGAGTGTTGATCTTGCTATTCCACTTACATTCCAAGGTGAAAGGTGTCATACAAGGAAACCCGGTGCTTACGGACCGGGTTTCCACCTAGTTTTCGCCTTGATTCTTCCCTAGCCTGGAGCTAGTTGTAAGTGATTCTAAACACCATCTTTTTTTTTTTGGGTAAAGGGTTACCCCGGTGAATCTATTAAAATGCAACCGCAAATAAGTACAAGTAGTGAGGATGTGTTCCACACTAGTTCATATATAGGACATGCCCCATATATGTATGACCCAGCAAAACAAAACAACTATGACACCCCGTTTCCTAGCCTACTATACATCACGATCTAGTAGACAAAAAAATGGAAAAACAAACAAAATCCTCAGCCGCCATCATCAAAAATAAAGCTGCCACACACCGGCAACCCCTTCAAACGAACCAAAAGACGCCTACCCATTTGAGAATTTTGTAGAAGAGGTGCTTGCCCCTGCTTTCGAAGAGAACGGATGAGTACCCGATGTCATAAAAGCACTAGTTTCATTGTAGACTTCTTCGACCTCCTCTTCGTCTGAATCCTGCCTGTCACTCGACTTTTCCTTCTTCTTCTCTATACGACCCACAGTACTACCTCCCTGTCCACCATCATCATCCTTAAGAGCATCAAAGGGGTTTGACGTTGATACCTGATTGTTCACCGGCTTCTTCAAGGACGAGACTGGTTTAGGGTTCACAACTGGTTTGTATACTACCTTCGGCTTCTGATTTTTCATGTGAAGACCTTGATTAGTAGATTTCTTCTTCTTTGCACCCACAACCTGAAAATCATCAATTTTCTTACTAGACTCCCCACTCGAGACGACCTGAGGCCTCTTTGGACACGAGTTATCCTCATGACCAAACACACAACAAGAAGAGCACCTTAAAGGCTCCCAATCATATTCGATTTTCACCTCCACCTTTGAGTGACCATTACCCTGTAAAGATGGGATTGCAACTGTAACACTCCTCTTTAATTCAGCCCCGGCTTGAATTTCAATGAGAGCTCTCGCATAACTACTTCTTCCCCATGACTCAGCACACATTGTAGCAGTGTATGAATCTAGCATCTTAGGCACCCCTATCTTAGAAGCAAGCAAACTTAGACCGTCCTCAGTATATGCTGCTAACGGCACTTCATGCATCTTAACCCAAACAGGGATAGCCTTTATGTCTTCCTTTTCCAATTTGACAGAGGCCGACCACTCCTTCAAGATTATCGGAACATTTCTAATCAACCAAGGCCCATCCTCCACCAATTTATCCATCCCTTCCTTTGTTTTGAATTTAAAGAAAAAGAACCCGTTTGCATTCATCATAAGTCTAGAGAGACCATATTTCACCCAGTTGTTCTTTGCAAAATAATCCACCACAGGAAAAGCCAGCCTTTTGCCCAAAAAATATCCATACAACGTGTTAGCATACCTGTCTGAGACTTGCTTAACCGAAGACAATGGAATAACCACATCAGCACCATCAACCGACTCGCTAGATTCCATCATCCGAAAATTAACCTTTACTTTCTCCTTTTCAGAGTTCACAACACTAGCGAATGAGACCGGGTTAGCAGCCCCCGACGTCTGTGGTGAACCTAGAGCAGCCAATGAATTCACTCCCCCCACTTCTAATTTTTGCGCATATCTCTTGGTAGCTTGCTTAATCCCTTCCCAATCAGAAACCCTAGTTGCTGACCGCAGGTTTTCAGCTTCAATTGGATCTGAATTCTTAACCAATTCATCAATTATGTTAACATTACGAGGTTCAGTTTGAGCCGAAAGATCGTCAATGATTTTAAACCTTGCTGCAATTTCTTCAAACGTTGCCCTCGGTGTCGCTTGAATATCCTGTTTCTTACCACCCGAGTCGGTTAGATCATCCATCCCGAAACTAAATTCGTACACACTAAACAAATGTAGCGTAGACTGATTAAAGTATGATATGTGTGCCGGCTTGAATAAGACAAAAACGGTTGACAAAAGAAACCCTAGCAGCCGTAATAGTCACCTCGGACAATGGAACAAAGAATCGGCCGAATCCTCGTAAAACACAAAGTGCCCGTGACTAAAAGGAACCCCAGCAGCCTTTAGGAACAACCTCGAACAATGGAACAAGTAACAGACAAAAGAATTAATGTAATCTGTCTTTGTCCCCCACTTGGATACGAAACCCTAGAAACCCGCCGCTAACTTCAATAAAAATACGGAACCCAAGAACACAAAACCCTGACCTGATTATACTTGATTGATTATCGCCTTCGAAGGATCAATGAAACCCGTAAGATGATAATCAAGATCAAACGAGATTAGGAACAGCAAAATCTAGTAGGGTATGCACGAATCGCCCAAGTCGCCCAATACAGAAGCAGGATGGTTGTTAACAAGGAACGTACCGTTCACCACCCTAAACACCATCTTCATCTTGTCTAAGGTGGTTAATAAGAAATTTAACGGATAAAAATCGAGAACACTAAAGATCAAAGCTAAAAGTCTTGTAAGAATGATAAACTTGTTGGTTTAAGAGTAAATAATGGTGTAAAACTCATGAATCTTGTTTAGTAATGGTTATTTTATGTTGTTGGTTGCTAGTAGTGGAATGGATCATCATCTAACCACGCTAGATCATGTTCATGGAACATGAACTAGCATTATGTTAAGTAGGAAAGTTAAAAGATGACGAACCCTTTCATACATTAAC
Organism: Helianthus annuus; assembly: GCF_002127325.2. Classification (NCBI taxonomy): domain Eukaryota; kingdom Viridiplantae; phylum Streptophyta; class Magnoliopsida; order Asterales; family Asteraceae; genus Helianthus; species Helianthus annuus. The sequence continues at coordinate 14,907,234 of NC_035433.2, read as the reverse complement.
ATGAACTTGTGTAAAAATAGTTTTTCTTGTAAAATGAAGTTCTAAACTAGTAGATCTAAAGATCTACAAGTGGTATTTTCGAAGAACCAAGTGTAAGATGCAATCACGTTTAAAAGCCGGATCTTTCGTGAAATAAAAGCATTTTGTGAACAAACAAGTGTGTAAACACTTGTGTGACAAAAGGTTTTAACAAAGAAATATTTACGTAATTTTGACTAAGAAGTTGTAAAGTTACATGTTCTTTGAAAATAAAGTTTCCAAGAAACCGATTTTATTTTTAGAAATAGAAAAATCTACTAAAAATATTGGAAAGTTACTACATACTTTTACACAACTTACAAGTTCATGTGTTTGTGATTTATGTATATTTCTGTCTAGTTTGATGTTTTGATATTGAATATTGATGATGGGAAAATTGTTGATTGAATTTTGAAAAGAAAATGATACGCTAGTAAGCGTGGCCACCTCCAGTTACAGAGGAAACTCTGGCGAAATTTTTCCAGAAATATAACACTTGGAAATATTTTTGTAACAAGTGTTGTGAATATATTCTTAACTTGTTTTCCAAAATAAAATTCGCCATGATTTTTATTACAAAACTTCCAAGTGTCGGAGGTGGAATTTTCATAAATGAAACTTGTTAAATATATGTTTAGAATATATTTTTCATAATAACACTTGTGAGAATTTTATGATTATTTTGTGAACTACATAAATATTATTTTTAGGGTAAAAATAATATTACTGGAATACACTGAACAGTAACGACTCCAAAATAATACTGACGTCCTCACAATAAAAAATTTAAGTTACAACGGTATTATTATTACCACACAAACTCTAAAAGTGTAACTTATGTATTTTTGGGAAAAATACTCGTAAGTGTGTATTTTGATAAAAGTATTATTTTGTAAAATTGTATGGTATAAAATATAATATTTTTGGGAAAAATATATATATTTTGGAGATAGAATATTTTAGACAAATGAATTAAAATATATTTTATTAAATGAGACTTAATAATATATTTTGAAATTATATAAACGCACATGTATTAAAACCCCCATCCTTGGGAAGGAATATAAGTAATACATAATTACGAAGTGTAAATACGAAATAGTTGTCTAACTATTTCCCAAAAACGTTAAACCTTAAGCCAAGGCACGGTCGTCCGTCTAATAGAAGTTAGCACGTGTAGGTCGTCACGCAGCAGGTTGATTGGGAGATTACTATTTCGAGACGCACTTCAGTGAGTTCATGTCGCCCCCCCCCCCCCTTTTCTCTTAACTGTTTTCAGTTTTTATACTTCGGGGGTGAAATACATGTTACTATTACGAATACTTTTTACATGGTATGGTTAGCGTAAGGACGGTTACTACTTAGATCATGTGAGTGGGTAGGCGGGAACTGGAGGCCATTAATCCTCATTGTAGGACCGAGGGTCTTTAGCGGTAGATCTATCTGGGTGTAGCGAGCCCAGCCCCAGGCCCAACATTACGGACCTCGGGGTGACTTTGAGCCCGACGCAAAAATCTGCTAGGTTTGAGTCTTCCTACTGCACTTCACACATATCAATGGCCTTGCAAACTATTGGTGATCACTTTATTTCCTTATTTGCTACATACCAGGGATTTTCATATTACAAAGGTTTTACATACTCACTTACACATGAACTTGTTCAACATTTTTGTTGATTTTTCCAACTTACATGCATTTCAAGGAATTAAGGATCTAGCACGGTATGCTACGTTTTCACGCTGCGTAAGAGTTATGGGGTCATCCAAGTTTAGGGGCTGTGGCTTTTACCTGGACGAGTCACAGTTCTTAAACTACGTCTGTTTCATGTTTGTGGTTATGTCTTCTGAACAATGTTTTTGTATTGTTATGTTGTAATTCCGTTGCATGTGTCGACATTTTAAAACTATGTTGTGGTACTTTTATTTTAAAACATGAACCAATGGATGATCTGCATGGTTTTAGTTTCATATAGCTTTGTTGTGATTAAGCTATGGTATTAAGAAGTCACACCAAACAAATCCACGCTTCCGCAAAGCCAGGGTGTGACATTGATCACTCATCGGATGAAGAGAGTGATGATGACAGTGAAGAGATTCGAAAACTTGAATTTTATGCAAGAAAATTTTCATCTGATAACGATAATTTGTGTTATGCAGGTAAAATGGAAAAGATCAAAGAAAAACAAGCTGCGAAAAAGAAGAATCATAAAGCAGCAACTATTAAAGAAAAAGATGATAGTGATGATGATAATTCGTATTATGCAGGTAAAACGAAAGAGAACAAAAAAATACAAGCTGCGAAAGATGACAGTGATGATGAAAATGTTCGAGTGATAAAAAAGCAGGTTAAAAAACAAGATGACAGTGATGATGAAGATGTTCGAGTGATAAAGAAGCAGTTTAAAGAAATTCCAGCTTTCAAGGTTGAAAAGAAAGCTGATGCAGAAAAGATACCTGAGAAATGTGAAAATTGTGATACTGTGAAAAGGCACAACTATAAATTGATTCATAACATGAACAGACTGAAAGAATCTTATGATGTTTTAAACAAAGCTACGAATCAATACAACATGTCAAGCAGTGAACAAGCGTTAGCTATGAAGACACTCAATGGAGCGTTCATGACAAAGCAGAAAATCATCAATAATTACATTGAGAAATGTGTTGTACTTGAACAACAATTGAAAACCCGGAGGATAAACTGAGAGGGTAAACAGGTTATTGAGAAGTTACTCGTGTGCTTCTTATGTGATTGACAGGATTTATCCTACAATAGAAGGCATGAAAGCATTTGAAGAATAGGATACTGAAGTAAAGGGTACTGGTAAGAAACATAGTACTGATTATACCAAGTGTCCACCGCCGCTTGAAAATGGATATTCTCCATGAAATCCTATTTCAGAAAGAGTCAAAAAGGCAACCAATTTAAAGTGGGAAAATGAACCTTCAGATGGATTGCCAGATAACATTGACGTCACATTCACATCGTCCGACACTGATCATGAGTCTGAGTTAATAAAGAAAGTGGTCGATCAGGTGTTGGATAAGGATGAGGAGTCAGAGTCAAAGTCTGAATCTAAGAATTCAAGTTCATCAGACAAAAGTTCGAGTCCAACAGTGGAAATAGTCAAACGGGTTTACAATAAAGATTTTCTGATGTCACAAAATAATTTGAATGACGAAACATTCAAAGTAGCATATACTTTGAATGATTCTGACAAATTATTTTCTGATGAAGAATTTCCAATAAGAGGTGTTAAAACTGAAATGATTAACAAGGTTTTCAAATTGACAGAAATTAATATTTCTGAAATAAAAGATGTAAATCTTACTGAAAAACCTAAAAAACACACCTCAAGAGTTCAACAAAGGTTAAACAAGAAAAAAGGTTACAGTTCTGGTTCTGGTGATCGAAAGAAACCAAACCATAACAGTAATTTAAAAAGAAGGGATTAGGTTTTACTCCACTAGAAAATCATAAAAATGAGAAAATTAATAAACCAAAAACTGTATTTGTTTCAGGGTCAAGTTCGGAAGAAGAGGAAAAGAGCTCATTCTGGAAGCAGACAAACAAAGAATTCCTTGCTAAGAAGCAAGAAGGAATGAAGAATGAAGTTGTTCAGAAAAAGGAGACGAGAATCTGTTATCAATGCAAAGTAGTTGGTCACATCGCCTTGAAATGTCCAAAGGCAACCAACACAAAACAGGGAGTCTCTGAAAAACTGAAAGAAAAGATGGCTGATAATGAACCACCAACCGAACAATTTATAGTGTTAAAAAATTCAAAATTTGAGGTTGGTGAGAGTTCAAAAAGATTTTACAAAAGAAAAGTGAAGCTTAACAACCAAAAGTGGGTTGTTAAGAAATCAGATGTTAGTTCTGGCGATGAATCTGATTCGTCAAAGTCAGAGGAGGCACCAGTTGAGCTAAAAGAAGAAAATTCAGTTCCGCCAATGGATGACGTCAACTTTCCACCATTGCGGGCTGAAAATTTAAAATCAAAAGTTGGAAAAGTTGAGATTTCAAATCAATTTTTTTGTGAAAAGAAAGAATTTGATGTTGAAAAAGCCTTTAACCCTACAGTTCAAAATATTTTCGGAAAAATGGTTGACAAAAAGGTCAAAGGGGTAAAGGAATTTTATGAAAAGAAAAAGAAAGGAAAGAAACCGAGTGTTGATGACTCGGAAACTCCCAAGGACCGTCAGGCTTGGGAGAATCTCTATATCTAAAAAACCTAACTTGCCGGAACTCCCAGGTTGGTAATTGGGGAGTAGGAATCGGCATCTTTCTTGAAAAATTCAAAATTGTTATATTTCAACTTACAAGTGGTATTTGGGTTGATAAGAACCTGCAAGTGGTTAATCAAGGTCATTAAGTTGAACTTGTTTTAACTTTCATTCATGTCACACCCCGACCACGTAAAACATCAAATCGTGGCGGAAACGTCGGGGAGTGTTGTAACAGAATTATTGTTCCACAACCAAGGTAATTAAAATAATATTTTATTCATCACCCAAGGGTGGAATACATCGTTCAAAACAAGAACCAACATGTTACATTGTCTTAAAACTACTGAAATAAAGAGTACATAACGAAATTAAACTAAGTCTAGCTCTGTTTTATGTCACTAAGGCCCGAGTCCACCCTAGCGTGTCACGATCGTCCTATGCATTAGCTCCTGAAACACATGTGAAAATAGGTACGTCAGCATAAAAATGCCTGTGAGTAACATAGGTTTTTGTTGATGTAGGATTCATGACTTAAGTTTAAGAAAAGTGTTTAATAAAAGTTAGTCATGAACCTTGTAAAATGTTTTGTTTTGTAAATCATTTGAAAAGCGATAAAATCAAATGATATGTATAAATAGAAGAATAACGTATGGTTAAAAGAATAACCAAGTAAAAATAAGTTGTATAAAGCAAGTTGTTTTGTAAAACGAAGTCTTGTGAAAATGTGTTATTTGTGTAAAAATGTATAAGTCCAAACTAAATGATTTAAATAACGCTATGACATGTAATACGATACAAGCACTTATATATAGGAAGTACCAGCGGCGTATCCACCATGCTTGTATCATACTACACACATATCGTTACTTAAGTCATTAAACAAACCACCAATGTATAAAGTCCATGTTTAAACCAAAAAGGTTCCGGTATGGGTTAAGTTCCATAACGTCCCTATTGCAATTTATACGGATGATGGGCTAAGTTTGTTAGCTTCTAAATTGGGGACGCCAAAAAGGTTAGATGGATATACGGCGGATATGTGTGTGGATAACTGGGGGAGGAGTAGTTTTGCCCGGGCCCTGATTGAGGTTAATGCGGATAATGAGTTAAAGGAATTTATTACGGTGGCCATTCCGAAGCTTGATGATGAGGGCTATATAACCGAAAAGGTGAAGATTGAGTATGAATGGAGGCCTCAGCGTCGTTCGGTGTGCTGTGTTTTTGGACATAATGACCAGACATGCCCTAAGAGTATAGTAACTAAAGCCAAGCAAGTGGTTGTAGATGATGAGGGATTCATAACGGATAAGAGGAAAACGGCTAGAATTGGGGCTATGCCAAAGAAGCAGAAGGCCAGGTTTGTGTATAGGCCGAAAGAAGGGAACTTGGGTGCGAGCTCGTCGGGTACGAAAGATGGTAAGTTGGACTCTAGTGGGAAACATAACACGGCAGCTAAGGCGGGAACTAGTGTTGCTACTAGAAATCCGTTTGAAGTGCTTTCTGATAACCCGGGGGAGCCTGAGAGTGGTAATGGGTCGGTGTATGAGAAGAGGTCTAATATGGAAAACGATAGTGCTAATCATGTGTTGTCAGATGACGAGGTTGTGGAAACGATTCCAACAGAATCTTCGGAGTTCATGAGGCATGATAAACGTCCAATTTCTGAGGGGGCAAGCACTCCCGGTGTTGTCGGTTTAAATGGATAGTTTGGTTTCATGGAATATAAGGGGATTGAACCATCCCCTGAAACAAAAGGAGGTTCGTATGCTATTGTCTGAAAATCGGGTGGCTGTTTGTGCTATTCTGGAATCTCATGTGGATGTTACAAATTTATCTAAGGTATGTAAAGCTGTTTTTCGGAATTGGGCTTGGACTTCGAATGGTGATGTGTGTGATCGTGGTACTAGAATCATCATAGGGTGGAACATGGAGGTTGTGGATCTTATGGTCTTGTCTCGAGAGGAGCAAGTTATTCATACTCAATTATGTCCGAAAAATGGTAGTGCATCTTTCTTCACCTCTTTTGTGTATGCTAAGAATACGTATCAGGAAAGACGACGCTTATGGGATACTCTATGTATGCACAGCAGTTTTTGTCATGATAAGCCGTGGGTGGTCATGGGGGATTTTAATTCGGTCCTTCAAGTGGATGATTCTTTGAATGGGCCTTCTACGAGTTCTATTGGTATGAGAGAGTTTCATGTTTGTGTCCAGCATACAGAACTTGTTGATATTGTGGGTCATGGGTTGCACTTTACGTGGAACCAGAAACCAAAGAAGGGTATTGGCTTGCTAAAGAAGCTTGATAGGGTTATGGGTAATTTGAAATTCGTTGAATTGTTCCCGGAAGCTTTTGTCCGGTATCATCCGTTTAGGATATCGGATCATACTCCATGCATTCTTAATATGTCCAACTCGGTCACGAAGCGACAGAAACCCTTCAAGTTTGCAAATTTTCTTACGTCAAAACCGGATTTTAGGGAGTTTGTCGAGAAGGTATGGTCACAACGGGTAGAAGGCTTTACAATGTTTTCGGTAACGAAGAAGCTCCGTAATCTGAAACCGCTTATGCGTAAATTGTTATTCAATCAAGGTAATTTGCATGATAAAGTTTTGGAGCTTAGGAAACAGCTTGATGTTGTTCAGAAACAAATCGATGAGAGCCCGTTGGATGTTGGTTTTGAGAGAGAAGGAAGCAGATTGTCTTGCACAGTTCAATACGGCTTCTTATGATGAAGAATGTTTTTTAAAACAAAAGTCTAAGGTTGAGTGGTTGTGTGCTGGTGATTCGAACACGGCGTTTTTTCACAACATGCTTAAATGCAGGAATGCTCGTAGCTCAATTCAGTCTATACGAGATGTAGAAGGCAATCGGTTTGAAGGAGATAGTGTGCCTTTAGCCCTTGTCCAGCATTATGAAAGGTTTTTGGGTCGAGAGGACCATGTTTCGATTATTAATATGGAGGAGCTGGGAATTAATGTGCTGAATACCAATGAGGCGAGTGCTATGGTCCGTCATGTTTCTCGGGAAGAAGTGAAAAGTGCAATGTTTAGTATTGCGGAGAATAAAGCCCCGGGGCCTGATGGGTATACGTCGGCGTTCTTTAAAAGTGCTTGGGATATTGTGGGTAGTGAAGTTACGGATGCGGTTTTAGACTTTTTCGGCAATGGTAAGCTCCTCAAACAACTTAACCATACAATTCTGGCTCTTGTCCCTAAAGTTGAAACCCCGGATTCGGTGCTAGATTATCGGCCTATTTCGTGTTGCAATGTCTTGTATAAGTGTATTAGCAAGATCCTCACGGATAGACTTAAGGGTAGTTTGGATAAGCTGGTTAGCATAAATCAATCGGCGTTCGTCCCGGGAAGGAAAATATCAGATAACATATTACTGACTCAAGAGCTAATGCATAATTATCATCTGAACCGGGGGCCAGCTAGATGTGCATTCAAGATTGATATTCAAAAGGCCTACGACACAGTCAATTGGGCGTTTTTGGAGAGTGTTCTGCATGGTTTCGGGCTTCATACTAAGATGGTTGGGTGGATTATGGCTTGTGTTACTTCAGTTACATATTCTGTAAGTCTCCAAGGTAATCTTCATGGGTATTTTAGTGGTAAAAGGGGGCTAAGACAGGGAGACCCGATGTCCCCTTATCTTTTCACGATGGTTATGGAAATTCTATCTTTGCTCCTTCAGCGTGGGGCATGCACGGGGATAGGTTTCAAATTTCATGCTCAATGTGTGAAACAGAAGATTATTAATGTGGCTTTTGCGGATGACCTGTTCATTTTTGTGCATGGGGATGCCATTTCGGTCAAGAGGGTTAGGGATGCTCTTGAGATTTTCACTAATGCCTCGGGGCTTAAGCCGAGTCCAGCTAAGAGCACGGTTTACTTTTGCAACGTTCCGCAACATGTCAAGCAGGAAATTCTTCGGATTATGCCGTTTAACCAAGGGACGTTGCCAGTTCGGTATTTAGGGGTGCCACTAATATCCACTAAACTGATGTATAAGGATTGTAAGCCGTTAGTTGATCGGGTGGAGAAAAAGATAGGAAGTTGGGTGAACAAATCGCTATCTTTTGCGGGGAGGCTACAACTAATTACTTCAGTTCTGTCTTCGATGCATATTTACTGGGCCTCGGTATTCATTATTCCATCTAGAGTCACAAACGAGCTGGAGAAGTTAATGCGTCGGTTCTTGTGGAATGTTACTAATCAAGGGAGGGCCAAAGCTAAAGTTGCCTGGGCCGAGGTATGTTTACCTAAGGATGAGGGCGGTTTGGGTATTCGCAGCATTTCTGATGTTAACAAAGCTCTAATGGCTAACCATGTCTGGTGTATTCTCACTAAACGGAAGTCTCTTTGGGTCCAATGGATATATGCTCATAAATTGAATGGCAAAAGTTTGTGGGAGGTTCAACCGCGGGGTAGTATCAGTTGGGGTTGGAGGAAAATTTTGGCGATTCGAGCTACTATTCGGCCTTTTATTTGGAAAATTATTCGAAGTGGTGCTCAGACCAATGCTTGGAGTGATAAGTGGAACCAGATTTGTCCGCTGAATTCGTTTGTTTCCCCTCGTAATATAGCAAATGCGGGATTTCAGCTTAACTCCTCTATTGCGGATATTATAGATGAAAATGGCCAATGGAAGTGGCCGAGTGCTTGGTACGATATTTATCCGGTGTTGATTGGGTTAACTGTTCCTCAATTGATTCCGGACCTAGAGGATAGCACAACTTGGAAAGATTTGGATGGTAACAACAGGCCGTTTAGATCTCTAGAGGTGTGGCATAACATTCGAACTCGGAAACAACCGGTTACGTGGGTTAACGGGGTTTGGTTTAGCCAATGTATTCCTAGGCATTCGTTTCACCTATGGTTGGTTATCAAGAATAAACTCAAGACTCAGGATAGGTTAGCAGTTTGGGAGGTGGGGAGTGAAACAAATTTGAGGCTAATGTGTTGTCCGCTGTGCATGAGAGACAGGGATTCTAGAGACCATCTGTTTTTTCAGTGCTCCTTTGCCCAGCAAGTATGGTCTACGGTCAGGACTATGGTGAATATGGAAGACATTGATGGTTCGTGGCACTCTATCATGGGTTGGTTGGATCAGAATGCGAGTTCGAAAAAGACGGAATACATTGTAGGTAAGCTAGTCATTGCGGCTTCTGCTTATTTTGTATGGCAAGAGCGGAACAATCGGTTGTTCTCCAACACGAAGGCAAATGTGGAGGTCATTTCGGAGAAGATCATAGGGACTGTTAGGCTACGGCTGATGGGGTTCAGGTTCAAAAGTGGAGCGGGTAATCAGAGATTGCTGAAGAAGTGGAACATTGTTCCTAGTGAAGCCGTAATCGACCCAGGCTAGATATAGGGCTCGGTTTTTATAGTTTTTTGATGTGTTAAGGCTGTGCTTTCTGGTTGCTTTTTGTATGGTTTTGTTTGTGGTCGTTGTTTGTTTTGGTTCCTAGGTTTTGGTATGTCAAGCCTAGTTGGTATGATCACTCTGACATACCCTTGTACTTATTTGGTTGATTTATAAAATTCACCTGGGGTAACCCTTTACCCAAAAAAAAAAGTCCATGTTTAAACCAACCATCAAATGTTCTTGTCTAAACCATTGTCATATGTTTAAAAAGTCCCAAAATGTAGTCATGTATATGTAACAAATGTCATGTATGTTAAGTAAATATGTATTCACTTAAACCAAATGTAAAAATGTACAAAACAAAGTATTTTGAGTATATCAAAAAGTTATGTTTTGCAAAGTAAAAGCATGTTTTAAATGATACAAACATTTATGTGGTAAGTTAACGCATACATTCAAGCCTTGAGACAGACGGATAACCTTAAGTAAAGGTTATCAAAAGAAATGTTTTCGGATTCAGTCATTCCTTATATCCAAACCAACCCAGGATGTCAGGAACGGGATTTGTCAAGTCCTATGGTACCATTACTTACTACCGAGCGGCGTAGCTAATGTTAATGAATGTATATAAGTCCCGTTTATGCAAACCAAATGTCATACCAAATGTAAACATGTTATATGAAAACAATGTACTAAGTATGCTAAGTTAACATACAAAGCAGAAAAGTCATTTAAATCAATGTGCTAGTATGCTCAGTCAACATACATAGCAGAAAATGTAATGTAAAACAATGCGCTAATATGCCAAGTAAACATATGTAGCAAAGCAACGTAATGTAAATCAATGTGCTAGCATGCTCAGTCAACATACATAGCAAAACAATGTAATGAAATCATGTACTATAAGTGTACTAAGAACATAGCAAGCATATGATGTGAAAACAAGAAAGCACGAAAGTAACAAGTAGGCACATGTGTTTCACCCCAAAATGTTTGGAAAACAGTAAAAGAGGGGTCTATATACTCACTTGAGATTGCTTAGAAGTCGTAGGATAACCATCAAGCAATGCTAGAAGATCACGGAATCAAACGGCACCTATATAGGTATCTACATTAATAAACGGACCTATCGGAGGATCGGGTAGTACGAGGGTTCGTAAACCAAATAAGTAGGGGAACTTATGTAACATGGTTTAAAAAAGCCTACGTACTAAAACGAAACCTATCCTAAGTGCTTTTGACCCGTTACGACTCATTTAGGTAGCTTATGCTACTTTAACGTGTCGTTCGCGTAAAACGCATTCGGAATGCTTAACTAGTCCTATGACAAGCAAGATATGCCTTAACACGCTTAATATTGTTGCTAAATCAGTTTAGATGTCAAAAATTATGTTACATAGGTTTAAAATGAATTTTGGCGCAAAAAGGGTATTTTGGTAATTTACCTAAGGCATAAGAACTACTTATCATACAACTATTTAAACGTCGTGACCATAAGGTATAACCTCGGAAGGTTATTCCCTACACAACTATGGTCACCTAAAATGTTTGGTCGGATCCTAATGATCGACCAAATGGGTCGGGTTCGTAAGCATAAGCGATTGATTAGATCGCTTACCTTTACGACCCTAAATAAGCACAAATCTAAAAGCGACGAGCTAAACATGATAGAACATGTTTAGTAATATTAGAAAACAGGTTTGGTATTAAAACAAACGGTTTTAATACCCTAGGGTAGTTTGGTTACAAAATACGCGAGAAAACGCATTTTGGCCGAAACTACGACTCGTCACTGAGCCTAGATAACGTGGTAATCAGTAGGTATAGTCGCTAGGGACTATAACCATCGTGATTACGCTCACGTTATGAAGTTCAAACGAACTTCGCATTGACCACAAACTGGTCAATGCAGAAAGTCAAACAAAGTTTGACTTTCGGACTCGAAAAGCAATAAAAGAACAAAGGAACACTTACAAAGGGTCCCTGCAAGATTGAACTTCCGAGTATTCTCAGGTATGAAGTGTTAAAGCACCCTAACTTAGAGAACAAACTCAGAATTCAAGTGGGTTTTGCAATGGAGATGGATGGGTATATATAGGAAACATGGAACCGTTAAGATCGTTTCTTGTTTCCCAAGCGTTTAATCTGAGCCGTACAACACACACCCACTGAATTACAAACCCATGGGAGCCCCTAGGATTTATGTATATTTCTGTCTAGTTTGATGTTTTGATATTGAATATTGATGATGGGAAAATTGTTGATTGAATTTTGAAAAGAAAATGATACGCTAGTAAGCGTGGCCACCTCCAGTTACAGAGGAAACTCTGGCGAAATTTTTCCAGAAATATAACACTTGGAAATATTTTTGTAACAAGTGTTGTGAATATATTCTTAACTTGTTTTCCAAAATAAAATTCGCCATGATTTTTATTACAAAACTTCCAAGTGTCGGAGGTGGAATTTTCATAAATGAAACTTGTTAAATATATGTTTAGAATATATTTTTCATAATAACACTTGTGAGAATTTTATGATTATTTTGTGAACTACATAAATATTATTTTTAGGGTAAAAATAATATTACTGGAATACACTGAACAGTAACGACTCCAAAATAATACTGACGTCCTCACAATAAAAAATTTAAGTTACAACGGTATTATTATTACCACACAAACTCTAAAAGTGTAACTTATGTATTTTTGGGAAAAATACTCGTAAGTGTGTATTTTGATAAAAGTATTATTTTGTAAAATTGTATGGAATAAAATATAATATTTTTGGGAAAAATATATATATTTTGGAGATAGAATATTTTAGACAAATGAATTAAAATATATTTTATTAAATGAGACTTAATAATATATTTTGAAATTATATAAACGCACATGTATTAAAACCCCCATCCTTGGGAAGGAATATAAGTAATACATAATTACGAAGTGTAAATACGAAATAGTTGTCTAACTATTTCCCAAAAACGTTAAACCTTAAGCCAAGGCACGGTCGTCCGTCTAATAGAAGTTAGCACGTGTAGGTCGTCACGCAGCAGGTTGATTGGGAGATTACTATTTCGAGACGCACTTCAGTGAGTTCATGTCGCCCCCCCCCTTTTCTCTTAACTGTTTTCAGTTTTTATACTTCGGGGGTGAAATACATGTTACTATTACGAATACTTTTTACATGGTATGGTTAGCGTAAGGACGGTTACTACTTAGATCATGTGAGTGGGTAGGCGGGAACTGGAGGCCATTAATCCTCATTGTAGGACCGAGGGTCTTTAGCGGTAGATCTATCTGGGTGTAGCGAGCCCAGCCCCAGGCCCAACATTACGGACCTCGGGGTGACTTTGAGCCCGACGCAAAAATCTGCTAGGTTTGAGTCTTCCTACTGCACTTCACACATATCAATGGCCTTGCAAACTATTGGTGATCACTTTATTTCCTTATTTGCTACATACCAGGGATTTTCATATTACAAAGGTTTTACATACTCACTTACACATGAACTTGTTCAACATTTTTGTTGATTTTTCCAACTTACATGCATTTCAAGGAATTAAGGATCTAGCACGGTATGCTACGTTTTCACGCTGCGTAAGAGTTATGGGGTCATCCAAGTTTAGGGGCTGTGGCTTTTACCTGGACGAGTCACAGTTCTTAAACTACGTCTGTTTCATGTTTGTGGTTATGTCTTCTGAACAATGTTTTTGTATTGTTATGTTGTAATTCCGTTGCATGTGTCGACATTTTAAAACTATGTTGTGGTACTTTTATTTTAAAACATGAACCAATGGATGATCTGCATGGTTTTAGTTTCATATAGCTTTGTTGTGATTAAGCTATGGTATTAAGAAGTCACACCAAACAAATCCACGCTTCCGCAAAGCCAGGGTGTGACATTGATCACTCATCGGATGAAGAGAGTGATGATGACAGTGAAGAGATTCGAAAACTTGAATTTTATGCAAGAAAATTTTCATCTGATAACGATAATTTGTGTTATGCAGGTAAAATGGAAAAGATCAAAGAAAAACAAGCTGCGAAAAAGAAGAATCATAAAGCAGCAACTATTAAAGAAAAAGATGATAGTGATGATGATAATTCGTATTATGCAGGTAAAACGAAAGAGAACAAAAAAATACAAGCTGCGAAAGATGACAGTGATGATGAAAATGTTCGAGTGATAAAAAAGCAGGTTAAAAAACAAGATGACAGTGATGATGAAGATGTTCGAGTGATAAAGAAGCAGTTTAAAGAAATTCCAGCTTTCAAGGTTGAAAAGAAAGCTGATGCAGAAAAGATACCTGAGAAATGTGAAAATTGTGATACTGTGAAAAGGCACAACTATAAATTGATTCATAACATGAACAGACTGAAAGAATCTTATGATGTTTTAAACAAAGCTACGAATCAATACAACATGTCAAGCAGTGAACAAGCGTTAGCTATGAAGACACTCAATGGAGCGTTCATGACAAAGCAGAAAATCATCAATAATTACATTGAGAAATGTGTTGTACTTGAACAACAATTGAAAACCCGGAGGATAAACTGAGAGGGTAAACAGGTTATTGAGAAGTTACTCGTGTGCTTCTTATGTGATTGACAGGATTTATCCTACAATAGAAGGCATGAAAGCATTTGAAGAATAGGATACTGAAGTAAAGGGTACTGGTAAGAAACATAGTACTGATTATACCAAGTGTCCACCGCCGCTTGAAAATGGATATTCTCCATGAAATCCTATTTCAGAAAGAGTCAAAAAGGCAACCAATTTAAAGTGGGAAAATGAACCTTCAGATGGATTGCCAGATAACATTGACGTCACATTCACATCGTCCGACACTGATCATGAGTCTGAGTTAATAAAGAAAGTGGTCGATCAGGTGTTGGATAAGGATGAGGAGTCAGAGTCAAAGTCTGAATCTAAGAATTCAAGTTCATCAGACAAAAGTTCGAGTCCAACAGTGGAAATAGTCAAACGGGTTTACAATAAAGATTTTCTGATGTCACAAAATAATTTGAATGACGAAACATTCAAAGTAGCATATACTTTGAATGATTCTGACAAATTATTTTCTGATGAAGAATTTCCAATAAGAGGTGTTAAAACTGAAATGATTAACAAGGTTTTCAAATTGACAGAAATTAATATTTCTGAAATAAAAGATGTAAATCTTACTGAAAAACCTAAAAAACACACCTCAAGAGTTCAACAAAGGTTAAACAAGAAAAAAGGTTACAGTTCTGGTTCTGGTGATCGAAAGAAACCAAACCATAACAGTAATTTAAAAAGAAGGGATTAGGTTTTACTCCACTAGAAAATCATAAAAATGAGAAAATTAATAAACCAAAAACTGTATTTGTTTCAGGGTCAAGTTCGGAAGAAGAGGAAAAGAGCTCATTCTGGAAGCAGACAAACAAAGAATTCCTTGCTAAGAAGCAAGAAGGAATGAAGAATGAAGTTGTTCAGAAAAAGGAGACGAGAATCTGTTATCAATGCAAAGTAGTTGGTCACATCGCCTTGAAATGTCCAAAGGCAACCAACACAAAACAGGGAGTCTCTGAAAAACTGAAAGAAAAGATGGCTGATAATGAACCACCAACCGAACAATTTATAGTGTTAAAAAATTCAAAATTTGAGGTTGGTGAGAGTTCAAAAAGATTTTACAAAAGAAAAGTGAAGCTTAACAACCAAAAGTGGGTTGTTAAGAAATCAGATGTTAGTTCTGGCGATGAATCTGATTCGTCAAAGTCAGAGGAGGCACCAGTTGAGCTAAAAGAAGAAAATTCAGTTCCGCCAATGGATGACGTCAACTTTCCACCATTGCGGGCTGAAAATTTAAAATCAAAAGTTGGAAAAGTTGAGATTTCAAATCAATTTTTTTGTGAAAAGAAAGAATTTGATGTTGAAAAAGCCTTTAACCCTACAGTTCAAAATATTTTCGGAAAAATGGTTGACAAAAAGGTCAAAGGGGTAAAGGAATTTTATGAAAAGAAAAAGAAAGGAAAGAAACCGAGTGTTGATGACTCGGAAACTCCCAAGGACCGTCAGGCTTGGGAGAATCTCTATATCTAAAAAACCTAACTTGCCGGAACTCCCAGGTTGGTAATTGGGGAGTAGGAATCGGCATCTTTCTTGAAAAATTCAAAATTGTTATATTTCAACTTACAAGTGGTATTTGGGTTGATAAGAACCTGCAAGTGGTTAATCAAGGTCATTAAGTTGAACTTGTTTTAACTTTCATTCATGTCACACCCCGACCACGTAAAACATCAAATCGTGGCGGAAACGTCGGGGAGTGTTGTAACAGAATTATTGTTCCACAACCAAGGTAATTAAAATAATATTTTATTCATCACCCAAGGGTGGAATACATCGTTCAAAACAAGAACCAACATGTTACATTGTCTTAAAACTACTGAAATAAAGAGTACATAACGAAATTAAACTAAGTCTAGCTCTGTTTTATGTCACTAAGGCCCGAGTCCACCCTAGCGTGTCACGATCGTCCTATGCATTAGCTCCTGAAACACATGTGAAAATAGGTACGTCAGCATAAAAATGCCTGTGAGTAACATAGGTTTTTGTTGATGTAGGATTCATGACTTAAGTTTAAGAAAAGTGTTTAATAAAAGTTAGTCATGAACCTTGTAAAATGTTTTGTTTTGTAAATCATTTGAAAAGCGATAAAATCAAATGATATGTATAAATAGAAGAATAACGTATGGTTAAAAGAATAACCAAGTAAAAATAAGTTGTATAAAGCAAGTTGTTTTGTAAAACGAAGTCTTGTGAAAATGTGTTATTTGTGTAAAAATGTATAAGTCCAAACTAAATGATTTAAATAACGCTATGACATGTAATACGATACAAGCACTTATATATAGGAAGTACCAGCGGCGTATCCACCATGCTTGTATCATACTACACACATATCGTTACTTAAGTCATTAAACAAACCACCAATGTATAAAGTCCATGTTTAAACCAAAAAGGTTCCGGTATGGGTTAAGTTCCATAACGTCCCTATTGCAATTTATACGGATGATGGGCTAAGTTTGTTAGCTTCTAAATTGGGGACGCCAAAAAGGTTAGATGGATATACGGCGGATATGTGTGTGGATAACTGGGGGAGGAGTAGTTTTGCCCGGGCCCTGATTGAGGTTAATGCGGATAATGAGTTAAAGGAATTTATTACGGTGGCCATTCCGAAGCTTGATGATGAGGGCTATATAACCGAAAAGGTGAAGATTGAGTATGAATGGAGGCCTCAGCGTCGTTCGGTGTGCTGTGTTTTTGGACATAATGACCAGACATGCCCTAAGAGTATAGTAACTAAAGCCAAGCAAGTGGTTGTAGATGATGAGGGATTCATAACGGATAAGAGGAAAACGGCTAGAATTGGGGCTATGCCAAAGAAGCAGAAGGCCAGGTTTGTGTATAGGCCGAAAGAAGGGAACTTGGGTGCGAGCTCGTCGGGTACGAAAGATGGTAAGTTGGACTCTAGTGGGAAACATAACACGGCAGCTAAGGCGGGAACTAGTGTTGCTACTAGAAATCCGTTTGAAGTGCTTTCTGATAACCCGGGGGAGCCTGAGAGTGGTAATGGGTCGGTGTATGAGAAGAGGTCTAATATGGAAAACGATAGTGCTAATCATGTGTTGTCAGATGACGAGGTTGTGGAAACGATTCCAACAGAATCTTCGGAGTTCATGAGGCATGATAAACGTCCAATTTCTGAGGGGGCAAGCACTCCCGGTGTTGTCGGTTTAAATGGATAGTTTGGTTTCATGGAATATAAGGGGATTGAACCATCCCCTGAAACAAAAGGAGGTTCGTATGCTATTGTCTGAAAATCGGGTGGCTGTTTGTGCTATTCTGGAATCTCATGTGGATGTTACAAATTTATCTAAGGTATGTAAAGCTGTTTTTCGGAATTGGGCTTGGACTTCGAATGGTGATGTGTGTGATCGTGGTACTAGAATCATCATAGGGTGGAACATGGAGGTTGTGGATCTTATGGTCTTGTCTCGAGAGGAGCAAGTTATTCATACTCAATTATGTCCGAAAAATGGTAGTGCATCTTTCTTCACCTCTTTTGTGTATGCTAAGAATACGTATCAGGAAAGACGACGCTTATGGGATACTCTATGTATGCACAGCAGTTTTTGTCATGATAAGCCGTGGGTGGTCATGGGGGATTTTAATTCGGTCCTTCAAGTGGATGATTCTTTGAATGGGCCTTCTACGAGTTCTATTGGTATGAGAGAGTTTCATGTTTGTGTCCAGCATACAGAACTTGTTGATATTGTGGGTCATGGGTTGCACTTTACGTGGAACCAGAAACCAAAGAAGGGTATTGGCTTGCTAAAGAAGCTTGATAGGGTTATGGGTAATTTGAAATTCGTTGAATTGTTCCCGGAAGCTTTTGTCCGGTATCATCCGTTTAGGATATCGGATCATACTCCATGCATTCTTAATATGTCCAACTCGGTCACGAAGCGACAGAAACCCTTCAAGTTTGCAAATTTTCTTACGTCAAAACCGGATTTTAGGGAGTTTGTCGAGAAGGTATGGTCACAACGGGTAGAAGGCTTTACAATGTTTTCGGTAACGAAGAAGCTCCGTAATCTGAAACCGCTTATGCGTAAATTGTTATTCAATCAAGGTAATTTGCATGATAAAGTTTTGGAGCTTAGGAAACAGCTTGATGTTGTTCAGAAACAAATCGATGAGAGCCCGTTGGATGTTGGTTTTGAGAGAGAAGGAAGCAGATTGTCTTGCACAGTTCAATACGGCTTCTTATGATGAAGAATGTTTTTTAAAACAAAAGTCTAAGGTTGAGTGGTTGTGTGCTGGTGATTCGAACACGGCGTTTTTTCACAACATGCTTAAATGCAGGAATGCTCGTAGCTCAATTCAGTCTATACGAGATGTAGAAGGCAATCGGTTTGAAGGAGATAGTGTGCCTTTAGCCCTTGTCCAGCATTATGAAAGGTTTTTGGGTCGAGAGGACCATGTTTCGATTATTAATATGGAGGAGCTGGGAATTAATGTGCTGAATACCAATGAGGCGAGTGCTATGGTCCGTCATGTTTCTCGGGAAGAAGTGAAAAGTGCAATGTTTAGTATTGCGGAGAATAAAGCCCCGGGGCCTGATGGGTATACGTCGGCGTTCTTTAAAAGTGCTTGGGATATTGTGGGTAGTGAAGTTACGGATGCGGTTTTAGACTTTTTCGGCAATGGTAAGCTCCTCAAACAACTTAACCATACAATTCTGGCTCTTGTCCCTAAAGTTGAAACCCCGGATTCGGTGCTAGATTATCGGCCTATTTCGTGTTGCAATGTCTTGTATAAGTGTATTAGCAAGATCCTCACGGATAGACTTAAGGGTAGTTTGGATAAGCTGGTTAGCATAAATCAATCGGCGTTCGTCCCGGGAAGGAAAATATCAGATAACATATTACTGACTCAAGAGCTAATGCATAATTATCATCTGAACCGGGGGCCAGCTAGATGTGCATTCAAGATTGATATTCAAAAGGCCTACGACACAGTCAATTGGGCGTTTTTGGAGAGTGTTCTGCATGGTTTCGGGCTTCATACTAAGATGGTTGGGTGGATTATGGCTTGTGTTACTTCAGTTACATATTCTGTAAGTCTCCAAGGTAATCTTCATGGGTATTTTAGTGGTAAAAGGGGGCTAAGACAGGGAGACCCGATGTCCCCTTATCTTTTCACGATGGTTATGGAAATTCTATCTTTGCTCCTTCAGCGTGGGGCATGCACGGGGATAGGTTTCAAATTTCATGCTCAATGTGTGAAACAGAAGATTATTAATGTGGCTTTTGCGGATGACCTGTTCATTTTTGTGCATGGGGATGCCATTTCGGTCAAGAGGGTTAGGGATGCTCTTGAGATTTTCACTAATGCCTCGGGGCTTAAGCCGAGTCCAGCTAAGAGCACGGTTTACTTTTGCAACGTTCCGCAACATGTCAAGCAGGAAATTCTTCGGATTATGCCGTTTAACCAAGGGACGTTGCCAGTTCGGTATTTAGGGGTGCCACTAATATCCACTAAACTGATGTATAAGGATTGTAAGCCGTTAGTTGATCGGGTGGAGAAAAAGATAGGAAGTTGGGTGAACAAATCGCTATCTTTTGCGGGGAGGCTACAACTAATTACTTCAGTTCTGTCTTCGATGCATATTTACTGGGCCTCGGTATTCATTATTCCATCTAGAGTCACAAACGAGCTGGAGAAGTTAATGCGTCGGTTCTTGTGGAATGTTACTAATCAAGGGAGGGCCAAAGCTAAAGTTGCCTGGGCCGAGGTATGTTTACCTAAGGATGAGGGCGGTTTGGGTATTCGCAGCATTTCTGATGTTAACAAAGCTCTAATGGCTAACCATGTCTGGTGTATTCTCACTAAACGGAAGTCTCTTTGGGTCCAATGGATATATGCTCATAAATTGAATGGCAAAAGTTTGTGGGAGGTTCAACCGCGGGGTAGTATCAGTTGGGGTTGGAGGAAAATTTTGGCGATTCGAGCTACTATTCGGCCTTTTATTTGGAAAATTATTCGAAGTGGTGCTCAGACCAATGCTTGGAGTGATAAGTGGAACCAGATTTGTCCGCTGAATTCGTTTGTTTCCCCTCGTAATATAGCAAATGCGGGATTTCAGCTTAACTCCTCTATTGCGGATATTATAGATGAAAATGGCCAATGGAAGTGGCCGAGTGCTTGGTACGATATTTATCCGGTGTTGATTGGGTTAACTGTTCCTCAATTGATTCCGGACCTAGAGGATAGCACAACTTGGAAAGATTTGGATGGTAACAACAGGCCGTTTAGATCTCTAGAGGTGTGGCATAACATTCGAACTCGGAAACAACCGGTTACGTGGGTTAACGGGGTTTGGTTTAGCCAATGTATTCCTAGGCATTCGTTTCACCTATGGTTGGTTATCAAGAATAAACTCAAGACTCAGGATAGGTTAGCAGTTTGGGAGGTGGGGAGTGAAACAAATTTGAGGCTAATGTGTTGTCCGCTGTGCATGAGAGACAGGGATTCTAGAGACCATCTGTTTTTTCAGTGCTCCTTTGCCCAGCAAGTATGGTCTACGGTCAGGACTATGGTGAATATGGAAGACATTGATGGTTCGTGGCACTCTATCATGGGTTGGTTGGATCAGAATGCGAGTTCGAAAAAGACGGAATACATTGTAGGTAAGCTAGTCATTGCGGCTTCTGCTTATTTTGTATGGCAAGAGCGGAACAATCGGTTGTTCTCCAACACGAAGGCAAATGTGGAGGTCATTTCGGAGAAGATCATAGGGACTGTTAGGCTACGGCTGATGGGGTTCAGGTTCAAAAGTGGAGCGGGTAATCAGAGATTGCTGAAGAAGTGGAACATTGTTCCTAGTGAAGCCGTGATCGACCCAGGCTAGATATAGGGCTCGGTTTTTATAGTTTTTTGATGTGTTAAGGCTGTGCTTTCTGGTTGCTTTTTGTATGGTTTTGTTTGTGGTCGTTGTTTGTTTTGGTTCCTAGGTTTTGGTATGTCAAGCCTAGTTGGTATGATCACTCTGACATACCCTTGTACTTATTTGGTTGATTTATAAAATTCACCTGGGGTAACCCTTTACCCAAAAAAAAAAGTCCATGTTTAAACCAACCATCAAATGTTCTTGTCTAAACCATTGTCATATGTTTAAAAAGTCCCAAAATGTAGTCATGTATATGTAACAAATGTCATGTATGTTAAGTAAATATGTATTCACTTAAACCAAATGTAAAAATGTACAAAACAAAGTATTTTGAGTATATCAAAAAGTTATGTTTTGCAAAGTAAAAGCATGTTTTAAATGATACAAACATTTATGTGGTAAGTTAACGCATACATTCAAGCCTTGAGACAGACGGATAACCTTAAGTAAAGGTTATCAAAAGAAATGTTTTCGGATTCAGTCATTCCTTATATCCAAACCAACCCAGGATGTCAGGAACGGGATTTGTCAAGTCCTATGGTACCATTACTTACTACCGAGCGGCGTAGCTAATGTTAATGAATGTATATAAGTCCCGTTTATGCAAACCAAATGTCATACCAAATGTAAACATGTTATATGAAAACAATGTACTAAGTATGCTAAGTTAACATACAAAGCAGAAAAGTCATTTAAATCAATGTGCTAGTATGCTCAGTCAACATACATAGCAGAAAATGTAATGTAAAACAATGCGCTAATATGCCAAGTAAACATATGTAGCAAAGCAACGTAATGTAAATCAATGTGCTAGCATGCTCAGTCAACATACATAGCAAAACAATGTAATGAAATCATGTACTATAAGTGTACTAAGAACATAGCAAGCATATGATGTGAAAACAAGAAAGCACGAAAGTAACAAGTAGGCACATGTGTTTCACCCCAAAATGTTTGGAAAACAGTAAAAGAGGGGTCTATATACTCACTTGAGATTGCTTAGAAGTCGTAGGATAACCATCAAGCAATGCTAGAAGATCACGGAATCAAACGGCACCTATATAGGTATCTACATTAATAAACGGACCTATCGGAGGATCGGGTAGTACGAGGGTTCGTAAACCAAATAAGTAGGGGAACTTATGTAACATGGTTTAAAAAAGCCTACGTACTAAAACGAAACCTATCCTAAGTGCTTTTGACCCGTTACGACTCATTTAGGTAGCTTATGCTACTTTAACGTGTCGTTCGCGTAAAACGCATTCGGAATGCTTAACTAGTCCTATGACAAGCAAGATATGCCTTAACACGCTTAATATTGTTGCTAAATCAGTTTAGATGTCAAAAATTATGTTACATAGGTTTAAAATGAATTTTGGCGCAAAAAGGGTATTTTGGTAATTTACCTAAGGCATAAGAACTACTTATCATACAACTATTTAAACGTCGTGACCATAAGGTATAACCTCGGAAGGTTATTCCCTACACAACTATGGTCACCTAAAATGTTTGGTCGGATCCTAATGATCGACCAAATGGGTCGGGTTCGTATGCATAAGCGATTGATTAGATCGCTTACCTTTACGACCCTAAATAAGCACAAATCTAAAAGCGACGAGCTAAACATGATAGAACATGTTTAGTAATATTAGAAAACAGGTTTGGTATTAAAACAAACGGTTTTAATACCCTAGGGTAGTTTGGTTACAAAATACGCGAGAAAACGCATTTTGGCCGAAACTACGACTCGTCACTGAGCCTAGATAACGTGGTAATCAGTAGGTATAGTCGCTAGGGACTATAACCATCGTGATTACGCTCACGTTATGAAGTTCAAACGAACTTCGCATTGACCACAAACTGGTCAATGCAGAAAGTCAAACAAAGTTTGACTTTCGGACTCGAAAAGCAATAAAAGAACAAAGGAACACTTACAAAGGGTCCCTGCAAGATTGAACTTCCGAGTATTCTCAGGTATGAAGTGTTAAAGCACCCTAACTTAGAGAACAAACTCAGAATTCAAGTGGGTTTTGCAATGGAGATGGATGGGTATATATAGGAAACATGGAACCGTTAAGATCGTTTCTTGTTTCCCAAGCGTTTAATCTGAGCCGTACAACACACACCCACTGAATTACAAACCCATGGGAGCCCCTAGGATTTATGTATATTTCTGTCTAGTTTGATGTTTTGATATTGAATATTGATGATGGGAAAATTGTTGATTGAATTTTGAAAAGAAAATGATACGCTAGTAAGCGTGGCCACCTCCAGTTACAGAGGAAACTCTGGCGAAATTTTTCCAGAAATATAACACTTGGAAATATTTTTGTAACAAGTGTTGTGAATATATTCTTAACTTGTTTTCCAAAATAAAATTCGCCATGATTTTTATTACAAAACTTCCAAGTGTCGGAGGTGGAATTTTCATAAATGAAACTTGTTAAATATATGTTTAGAATATATTTTTCATAATAACACTTGTGAGAATTTTATGATTATTTTGTGAACTACATAAATATTATTTTTAGGGTAAAAATAATATTACTGGAATACACTGAACAGTAACGACTCCAAAATAATACTGACGTCCTCACAATAAAAAAATTAAGTTACAACGGTATTATTATTACCACACAAACTCTAAAAGTGTAACTTATGTATTTTTGGGAAAAGTACTCGTAAGTGTGTATTTTGATAAAAGTATTATTTTGGAAAATTGTATGGAATAAAATATAATATTTTTGGGAAAAATATATATATTTTGGAGATAGAATATTTTAGACAAATGAATTAAAATATATTTTATTAAATGAGACTTAATAATATATTTTGAAATTATATAAACGCACATGTATTAAAACCCCCATCCTTGGGAAGGAATATAAGTAATACATAATTACGAAGTGTAAATACGAAATAGTTGTCTAACTATTTCCCAAAAACGTTAAACCTTAAGCCAAGGCACGGTCGTCCGTCTAATAGAAGTTAGCACGTGTAGGTCGTCACGCAGCAGGTTGATTGGGAGATTACTATTTCGAGACGCACTTCAGTGAGTTCATGTCGCCCCCCCCCCCTTTTCTCTTAACTGTTTTCAGTTTTTATACTTCGGGGGTGAAATACATGTTACTATTACGAATACTTTTTACATGGTATGGTTAGCGTAAGGACGGTTACTACTTAGATCATGTGAGTGGGTAGGCGGGAACTGGAGGCCATTAATCCTCATTGTAGGACCGAGGGTCTTTAGCGGTAGATCTATCTGGGTGTAGCGAGCCCAGCCCCAGGCCCAACATTACGGACCTCGGGGTGACTTTGAGCCCGACGCAAAAATCTGCTAGGTTTGAGTCTTCCTACTGCACTTCACACATATCAATGGCCTTGCAAACTATTGGTGATCACTTTATTTCCTTATTTGCTACATACCAGGGATTTTCATATTACAAAGGTTTTACATACTCACTTACACATGAACTTGTTCAACATTTTTGTTGATTTTTCCAACTTACATGCATTTCAAGGAATTAAGGATCTAGCACGGTATGCTACGTTTTCACGCTGCGTAAGAGTTATGGGGTCATCCAAGTTTAGGGGCTGTGGCTTTTACCTGGACGAGTCACAGTTCTTAAACTACGTCTGTTTCATGTTTGTGGTTATGTCTTCTGAACAATGTTTTTGTATTGTTATGTTGTAATTCCGTTGCATGTGTCGACATTTTAAAACTATGTTGTGGTACTTTTATTTTAAAACATGAACCAATGGATGATCTGCATGGTTTTAGTTTCATATAGCTTTGTTGTGATTAAGCTATGGTATTAAGAAGTCACACCAAACAAATCCACGCTTCCGCAAAGCCAGGGTGTGACATTGATCACTCATCGGATGAAGAGAGTGATGATGACAGTGAAGAGATTCGAAAACTTGAATTTTATGCAAGAAAATTTTCATCTGATAACGATAATTTGTGTTATGCAGGTAAAACGGAAAAGATCAAAGAAAAACAAGCTGCGAAAAAGAAGAATCATAAAGCAGCAACTATTAAAGAAAAAGATGATAGTGATGACGATAATTCGTATTATGCAGGTAAAATGAAAGAGAACAAAAAAATACAAGCTGCGAAAGATGACAGTGATGATGAAAATGTTCGAGTGATAAAAAAGCAGGTTAAAAAACAAGATGACAGTGATGATGAAGATGTTCGAGTGATAAAGAAGCAGGTTAAAGAAATTCCAGCTTTCAAGGTTGAAAAGAAAGCTGATGCAGAAAAGATACCTGAGAAATGTGAAAATTGTGATACTGTGAAAAGGCACAACTATAAATTGATTCATAACATGAACAGACTGAAAGAATCTTATGATGTTTTAAACAAAGCTACGAATCAATACAACATGTCAAGCAGTGAACAAGCGTTAGCTATGAAGACACTCAATGGAGCGTTCATGACAAAGTAGAAAATCATCAATAATTACATTGAGAAATGTGTTGTACTTGAACAACAATTGAAAACCCGGAGGATAAACTGAGAGGGTAAACAGGTTATTGAGAAGTTACTCGTGTGCTTCTTATGTGATTGACAGGATTTATCCTACAATAGAAGGCATGAAAGCATTTGAAGAATAGGATACTGAAGTAAAGGGTACTGGTAAGAAACATAGTACTGATTATACCAAGTGTCCACCGCCGCTTGAAAATGGATATTCTCCATGAAATCCTATTTCAGAAAGAGTCAAAAAGGCAACCAATTTAAAGTGGGAAAATGAACCTTCAGATGGATTGCCAGATAACATTGACGTCACATTCACATCGTCCGACACTGATCATGAGTCTGAGTTAATAAAGAAAGTGGTCGATCAGGTGTTGGATAAGGATGAGGAGTCAGAGTCAAAGTCTGAATCTAAGAATTCAAGTTCATCAGACAAAAGTTCGAGTCCAACAGTGGAAATAGTCAAACGGGTTTACAATAAAGATTTTCTGATGTCACAAAATAATTTGAATGACGAAACATTCAAAGTAGCATATACTTTGAATGATTCTGACAAATTATTTTCTGATGAAGAATTTCCAATAAGAGGTGTTAAAACTGAAATGATTAACAAGGTTTTCAAATTGACAGAAATTAATATTTCTGAAATAAAAGATGTAAATCTTACTGAAAAACCTAAAAAACACACCTCAAGAGTTCAACAAAGGTTAAACAAGAAAAAAGGTTACAGTTCTGGTTCTGGTGATCGAAAGAAACCAAACCATAACAGTAATTTCAAAAAGAAGGGATTAGGTTTTACTCCACCAGAAAATCATAAAAATGAGAAAATTAATAAACCAAAAACTGTATTTGTTTCAGAGTCAAGTTCGGAAGAAGAGGAAAAGAGCTCATTCTGGAAGCAGACAAACAAAGAATTCCTTGCTAAGAAGCAAGAAGGAATGAAGAATGAAGTTGTTCAGAAAAAGGAGACGAGAATCTGTTATCAATGCAAAGTAGTTGGTCACATCGCCTTGAAATGTCCAAAGGCAACCAACACAAAACAGGGAGTCTCTGAAAAACTGAAAGAAAAGATGGCTGATAATGAACCACCAACCGAACAATTTATAGTGTTAAAAAATTCAAAATTTGAGGTTGGTGAGAGTTCAAAAAGATTTTACAAAAGAAAAGTGAAGCTTAACAACCAAAAGTGGGTTGTTAAGAAATCAGATGTTAGTTCTGGCGATGAATCTGATTCGTCAAAGTCAGAGGAGGCACCAGTTGAGCTAAAAGAAGAAAATTCAGTTCCGCCAATGGATGACGTCAACTTTCCACCATTGCGGGCTGAAAATTTAAAATCAAAAGTTGGAAAAGTTGAGATTTCAAATCAATTTTTTTGTGAAAAGAAAGAATTTGATGTTGAAAAAGCCTTTAACCCTACAGTTCAAAATATTTTCGGAAAAATGGTTGACAAAAAGGTCAAAGGGGTAAAGGAATTTTATGAAAAGAAAAAGAAAGGAAAGAAACCGAGTGTTGATGACTCGGAAACTCCCAAGGACCGTCAGGCTTGGGAGAATCTCTATATCTAAAAAACCTAACTTGCCGGAACTCCCAGGTTGGTAATTGGGGAGTAGGAATCGGCATCTTTCTTGAAAAATTCAAAATTGTTATATTTCAACTTACAAGTGGTATTTGGGTTGATAAGAACCTGCAAGTGGTTAATCAAGGTCATTAAGTTGAACTTGTTTTAACTTTCATTCATGTCACACCCCGACCACGTAAAACATCAAATCGTGGCGGAAACGTCGGGGAGTGTTGTAACAGAATTATTGTTCCACAACCAAGGTAATTAAAATAATATTTTATTCATCACCCAAGGGTGGAATACATCGTTCAAAACAAGAACCAACATGTTACATTGTCTTAAAACTACTGAAATAAAGAGTACATAACGAAATTAAACTAAGTCTAGCTCTGTTTTATGTCACTAAGGCCCGAGTCCACCCTAGCGTGTCACGATCGTCCTATGCATTAGCTCCTGAAACACATGTGAAAATAGGTACGTCAGCATAAAAATGCCTGTGAGTAACATAGGTTTTTGTTGATGTAGGATTCATGACTTAAGTTTAAGAAAAGTGTTTAATAAAAGTTAGTCATGAACCTTGTAAAATGTTTTGTTTTGTAAATCATTTGAAAAGCGATAAAATCAAATGATATGTATAAATAGAAGAATAACGTATGGTTAAAAGAATAACCAAGTAAAAATAAGTTGTATAAAGCAAGTTGTTTTTGTAAAACGAAGTCTTGTGAAAATGTGTTATTTGTGTAAAAATGTATAAGTCCAAACTAAATGATTTAAATAACGCTATGACATGTAATACGATACAAGCACTTATATATAGGAAGTACCAGCGGCGTATCCACCATGCTTGTATCATACTACACACATATCGTTACTTAAGTCATTAAACAAACCACCAATGTATAAAGTCCATGTTTAAACCAAACATCAAATGTTCTTGTCTAAACCATTGTCATATGTTTAAAAAGTCCCAAAATGTAGTCATGTATATGTAACAAATGTCATGTATGTTAAGTAAATATGTATTCACTTAAACCAAATGTAAAAATGTACAAAACAAAGTATTTTGAGTATATCAAAAAGTTATGTTTTGCAAAGTAAAAGCATGTTTTAAATGATACAAACATTTATGTGGTAAGTTAACGCATACATTCAAGCCTTGAGACAGACGGATAACCTTAAGTAAAGGTTATCAAAAGAAATGTTTTCGGATTCAGTCATTCCTTTCATCCAAACCAACCCAGGATGTCAGGAACGGTATTTGTCAAGTCCTATGGTACCATTACTTACTACCGAGCGGCATAGCTAATGTTAATGAATGTATATAAGTCCCGTTTATGCAAACCAAATGTCATACCAAATGTAAACATGTTATATGAAAACAATGTACTAAGTATGCTAAGTTAACATACAAAGCAGAAAAGTCATGTAAATCAATGTGCTAGTATGCTCAGTCAACATACATAGCAGAAAATGTAATGTAAAACAATGCGCTAATATGCCAAGTAAACATATGTAGCAAAGCAACGTAATGTAAATCAATGTGCTAGCATGCTCAGTCAACATACATAGCAAAACAATGTAATGAAATCATGTACTATATGTGTACTAAGAACATAGCAAGCATATGATGTGAAAACAAGAAAGCACGAAAGTAACAAGTAGGCACATGTGTTTCACCCCAAAATGATTGGAAAACAGTAAAAGAGGGGTCTATATACTCACTTGAGATTGCTTAGAAGTCGTAGGATAACCACCAAGCAATGCTAGAAGATCACGGAATCAAACGACACCTATATAGGTATCTACATTAATAAACGGACCTATCGGAGGATCGGGTAGTACGAGGGTTCGTAAACCAAATAAGTAGGGGAACTTATGTAACATGGTTTAAAAAAGCCTACGTACTAAAACGAAACCTATCCTAAGTGCTTTTGACCCGTTACGACTCGTTTAGGTAGCTTATGCTACTTTAACGTGTCGTTCGCGTAAAACGCATCCGGAATGCTTAACTAGTCCTATGACAAGCAAGATATGCCTTAACACGCTTAATATTGTTGCTAAATCAGTTTAGATGTCAAAAATTATGTTTTTTTTTTGGGTAAAGGGTTACCCCGGTGATTCTATATATTCACAACCAAAAAAGCACAAGTAGTGTAGAGAGTCTACACTAGATGTCAAAAATTATGTTACA
Source organism: Helianthus annuus (assembly GCF_002127325.2). Classification (NCBI taxonomy): domain Eukaryota; kingdom Viridiplantae; phylum Streptophyta; class Magnoliopsida; order Asterales; family Asteraceae; genus Helianthus; species Helianthus annuus. The sequence continues at coordinate 14,877,882 of NC_035433.2, read as the reverse complement.
TAGGTTTAAAATGAATTTTGGCGCAAAAAGGGTATTTTGGTAATTTACCTAAGGCATAAGAACTACTTATCATACAACTATTTAAACGTCGTGACCATAAGGTATAACCTCGGAAGGTTATTCCCTACACAACTATGGTCACCTAAAATGTTTGGTCGGATCCTAATGATCGACCAAATGGGTTGGGTTCGTAAGCATAAGCGATTGATTAGATCGCTTACCTTTACGACCCTAAATAAGCACAAATCTAAAAGCGACGAGCTAAACATGATAGAACATGTTTAGTAATATTAGAAAACAGGTTTGGTATTAAAACAAACGGTTTTAATACCCTAGGGTAGTTTGGTTTCAAAATACGCGAGAAAACGCATTTTGGCCGAAACTACGACTCGTCACTGAGCCTAGATAACGTGGTAATCAGTAGGTATAGTCGCTAGGGACTATAACCATCGTGATTACGCTCACGTTATGAAGTTCAAACGAACTTCGCATTGACCAAAAACTGGTCAATGCAGAAAGTCAAATAAAGTTTGACTTTCGGACTCGAAAAGCAATAAAAGAACAAAGGAACACTTACAAAGGGTCCCCGCAAGATTGAACTTCCGAGTATTCTCAGGTATGAAGTGTTAAAGCACCCCAACTTAGAGAACAAACTCAGAATTCAAGTGGGTTTTGCAATGGAGATGGATGGGTATATATAGGAAACATGGAACCGTTAAGATCGTTTCTTGTTTCCCAAGCGTTTAATCTGAGCCGTACAACACACACCCACTGAATTACAAACCCATGGGAGCCCCTAGGATTGCTAGAAACTAGTTGCAAGTGGTTTTGAAGTGTTAAACAGCTGTAAACAGCTGTTTGCAACAAAATTGCATATCTGGGGAGGCCATGCGGCCCGCATCAGGATACACACAAACTCAGGCGGACCGCCTGAGCTTGTCTGATCAGCACAACTTTCAGAAATGACAGTTTTAGGCCCTGCATGATTTTATGTCCATTTTTGGCACGTTTAAGCCCCGTTAACCTCATTTCAAGCCTCTAAAATGAAGTTAAAGTATAGGGAACTCAAAACATGTTCAAAAATATGCCGGATGTCGGTTCGTTTGGTCGTACGATCGCGATGTTCGCTTAATTACGACGGAATGCGCATAAGCGCGAAAGACGATCCAAATCGCGCGATGAATGGATTTTTCTTATGCCAAACACCAAAATAAAATATTTTAATGCTTAAATAAATTTTTGGATGTCCGGATGTATTCAGAACGTAAGTTATGCGCGAAAATGCAAACTTATGCACTTTTTGACGCTTTTAGTCCCTAAATGACCCAAAAGTTTATTTTAGCACACCGAACCCCTCAAAGCCTATTTCTAAGCTATGCAAAGGATATTTAAGGTGTGTTTAACTTATGATCATGTTCCGGAATGTTCATTATAGTTCAAATCGGGATACTTTCGCAGTTTGTCAATTTTAGTCCCTGTAGGCGAATAAACTTGAATTTTGCCATACCAAAGCCTTCAAAACTTATTTCTAAGTTATGTAAAGGTTATTTAAGGTATGTTAAGCATAAATTGATGTTTCGGAGTATTTGTCGCGTTAAACTGCTTGCGTTTTCGCACCAGTTTGCGTATAATTCTCCAGAAAGCGATATAGAGTTTGAAATCGAATAAAAGTCAAAACATGAAAAACATCAAACACAAATAAACAAACATTGGGATCAAATAACTTTATTTCATTGATAACTGAACTGTTTACAATGATTACAAGTACAGATGTCACAGTCTCCCCTACTTGTGGAAATTTCGTCCCGAAATTTGTTTAGAGGAAACTCGTGGGAAAAGATGTGGATATTTCGCCTTCATTTGATCTTCACGTTCCCAAGTAAACTCAGGTCCACGTTTAGATCCCCAGCGAACTTTAACCAATGGAATGCCCTTGCGTTTAAGCCATTTGACTTCACGATCCATAATTTCCACAGGTTTCTCAACAAAATGTAGTGTTTTATCAACACGGATTTCGTCAAGTGGTATGTGGAGGTTCTCATCAGCTAGACACTTTTTGAGATTGGATACGTGGAAAGTTGGATGAACATTTCCAAGTTCGGGAGGTAATGCAAGTCTGTAGGCTACCTTACCGATTCTTTCGACGATCTTGAATGGTCCAACGTATCTAGGTGCAAGTTTTCCTGTCTTTCCAAATCTGATCACACCTTTCCAAGGTGAGACCTTAAGTAATACACGATCACCGACCTGGAATTCCAAGGGCTTGCGTCGTCGGTCCGCGTAACTCTTTTGACGGCTTCGAGCTGTCTATAGGTTATCACGAACTTTCTTAACCTTGTCAGTTGTCTTTAGAATGAGGTCAGGTCCAGTAAGCTGAGCCTCACCTATTTCATTCCAGCAGACTGGTGAATGACATTTTCGACCATAGAGAGCCTCGAAAGGAGCCATGTTGATGCTGGAGTGATAACTATTGTTGTAGGAGAATTCAATCAATGGAAGATGTGAATCCCAACTACCACCAAAATCGATCACACAAGCTCTAAGCATATCCTCCAAAGTCTGGATTGTTCTTTCAGTTTGGCCATCTGTTTGTGGATGATAAGCTGTGCTCAGATTGAGTTGGGTCCCCATAGCAGATTGCATGGTTCTCCAAAATCGAGAAGAGAAGCGAGCATCTCTATCAGAAATAATGTTCGAAGGAACACCATGTCGAGATACAATTTCATCCACGTATATTTTGGCCAGTCTTTCAGCAGAAAAATCCTCACGGATTGGCAAGAAATGCACTGACTTTGTAAGACGATCAACAACTACCCAGATGGCATCGTGACCTTTCTTTGTGCGCGGAAGTTTGGTAACGAGATCCATAGCAATGCTTTCCCATTTCCAAACTGGAATCTCTAGTTGCTCCAGAAGACCATACGGATGCTGGTGTTCAGCCTTAACCTTGAGACAAGTAAGGCATTTTGAAACGTACAAGGCGATGTCTTTCTTCATACGAGGCCACCAATACTGAGTACGAAGATCCTTATACATTTTATCTGAGCCAAGATGAATAGAATAACGAGACTTATGGGCCTTATCCATAAGCAAAGTGCGAAGATCATCTTGGCTTGGGACCCACAAACGGTCCATGAAATAATATGATCCATCTTCCTTCAGCACAAGATCAGGCTTAATGTGATAGGGTACTGTGATGGAGGAATACTGTGATGAAAGAGGTATACTGCATGAGTTTAGTGCTCCGTACACTCCTCAGCAAAATGGATTTGCAGAACGCAAGAACCGGACGCTAATCGAGACAGCCAGAGCGATGCTTGCAGATTCCAAGTTACCAATTAATTTCTGGGCTGAAGCTGTTTCTGCTGCATGCTATACTCTCAACAGAGTTCTTACTGTGAAGAAGTTCAACAAGACGTGTTTTGAGCTAATCAATAAACGCAAGCCGAATTTGAAGTATCTAGAACCGTTTGGGTCACCCTGTACGGTGATAGAGCCTAATGGCAAGTTTGGTTCAAAGAACTTTGAAGGAATATTTGTTGGATATTCAGGTCCTACACGGCGTGTCTTTGTTCCAAGTGAAAAGCGTATTATTGAAGCAGCAAATGTTGAATGTCAGGGTTACACTATGCCGCCTCAGAATCCTGGTGATTCATGGCGTTTTCATTATGACAAACTTTGGGAATCGTTTGACATGAGAGAAGAATCAGAGGAAGAGGAAGATTTCTTTGATGAGCTGGATATTTTACGAGAGTATGAATCGTCGCTCAGGTTTCCAACAGAGTATTCTAGAAGACCTCATGAGACTTCAAATGATGATGAAGCAGGTCCTAGTAACGCTGGTGAAAATGATGATGAAGTTGCTCCTGGTAATCAGTGGGAGGTGAATGATGATCAAGAAGCTGAACATATGCCAGTTTTTTACCACGGTGATTCAGATCTTGAGGGGGAGCAGATCCAGTTGTCAAGTCAAACAAACCAAGTTGGTGAACAAGATGCAGAGCAGAATGTTACTAATCTGGAAGGAAATGTAGATGTTCCAAGCGAAGTGATGCCGCGAACTCTTTCGTATCATCCAGAGGAGTTGATAATAGGAGAATTGCAATCGGGCGTTCGCACGAGACGTCAAATTGACCAGGGCTTAACATGTTTTTATTCTACAGTAGCACCTTTACAAACTGAATTTTCATTAAGTTGTTTTATCTCGCAGGTCGAACCGCGAACTTACAAAGAGGCGCTTACTGAAGACTCTTGGGTTATCGCGATGCAAGAAGAATTAAGTCAGTTTGAGAAGTTAGGTGTGTGGAAGTTGGTTGATTTACCGGATGGTCAAAGAAAAATCAATACAAAATGGGTTTTCAAATGTAAGAGGGACGACAGAGGAGTGGTTGTAAGAAACAAAGCTCGACTCGTTGTTCAGGGCTTTAGTCAACAGGAGGGGATTGATTTTACCGAAGTCTATGCTCATGTCGCACGACTAGAGGCTATCAGAATTTTCCTAGCATTTGCGTCTTGGAAGAATTTCAAAGTATTTCAGTTAGATGTTAAATCAGCGTTTCTTTATGGGAAGGTCAAAGAGGAGGTTTATGTTGGTCAGCCGCCGGGCTTTACTGACCCAGTCCACAAGAACAAAGTTTATCTGCTGGACAAAGCGTTGTATGGTCTACATCAGGCGCCGAGAGCCTGGTACGAGACTTTGTCTCAACACCTACTCGCTAATAAGTTCATACGTGGAAAAGTAGATGCCACTCTCTTCACTAAAGTCGTTGATGGTCATCTTCTGATAGTACAAATTTATGTAGATGATATAATTTTTGGGTCAACAAATGAGAAATTATGCAAAGATTTCGAACAGGTGATGAAGCAGAAATTTGAAATGTCTTCAATGGGGGAGATGAAATTCTTTCTGGGATTACAAGTTGAACAACTTCCTGAAGGAATTTTCATTAATCAAACGAAGTACGTGCATGATATTCTGGAGAAATTTGGAATGTCAAGTTCTACTCCAGCTGCTACCCCACTTGCGACTAATCATGGGATTCACCCAGATCTCACCGGAGACAGGGTTGATGAGACACTTTATCGATCCATGATAGGTTCTTTGATGTACCTAACTGCTTCACGTCCTGACATCATGTACCCAACGTGCCTCGCAGCAAGATTTCAGTCTAACCCGAGAGAATCGCACATGATTATTGTGAAGAGGATTTTACGTTACCTGAAAGGCACACCCACATTGGGGTTGTGGTATCCTCGCAAAGGCGATTTTACACTCGAAGGGTTCTCCGATTCAGATTTCGGATGCTGCAAAATTAACGCGAAATCAACAACTGCAGGATGCCAATTCTTTGGTCCGAGATTGGTTACTTGGCAGTGTAAGAAACAAACATCTGTGGCACTATCTACATGTGAAGCGGAGTATGTTTCTGCTAGCAGTTGCTGCTCTCAGATCCTGTGGATACAGCAACAGATGCGCGACTACGGTTTGCAGTTTCTTAACACACCTCTGTTTGTTGATAATGAGGCCGCAATTAATATAACTAAAAATCCAGTACATCACGCTAAAACTAAACATATTGAGATTCGTCATCACTTTATTCGCGATAGCTTCGAGAAAAAGTTGATACGAATTGAGAAAATCCACACTGACGAACAAAAAGCTGATTTGCATACCAAAGCTTTTGATAAAAATTGGTTTCAATATTTGTTAAAACTTAATGGTATGAAATTGCTTTCGGTGTCGGATGGGGTTGTGAGCGTTAATGAGAGTACTGTTGCGGATGAAGATGAGAAACAATCTGCGATGGTTTGTCGATTTTTTACGTGTTTTGGTATTTAGGGGGAGATAGATAGTTGTACATAGTTTATTTTGAGAAAAATACAAAAACAGTAAAAAAAATGAAAAAATCCAAAAACATGATAAAATTGAAAAAGAGCTTGTGTATATAGGGAAAATGATAGTACATCAGCTAGACAATTACAGTATGCTAAAGATTTGGAAAGACAAAATGAGTTAAACAGTCTCACTAATGATGTGTCGATAGGTTTTTGTACATTTAGTAGATTTATTCGGGATATAAACCTAAAATTTCAAACTTGTGAAATTCGTGGGGAACACTACTTGGATATATAGGTAACCCCTGAAATCTCGTTTGAAAGGTCTCGTATTCTGATATACTAGGTGGTTATACTCTATGATGTCTGGGGTATTATTCCGGGACTTCTGCTGAACGGTGGTTCTGACCTAGTCCCTGGCTAATACTTTCACCAATATGCTTGAAATATAGCATAAAGCCCTCAGCTGATTAGACAATAAAATTGATAATCAGTTGTTGTAGCTGAAAAGATTCTCTAAAGGGAACACACTGCAAAGTCGAAGCTGATATCTCTCTGCTGAACGGAAGTTCTGACCTGAGATCCCTCAGTTCTCGCATACCCTAATTTATGTACAGACACCATTGTAGTATTTTTGCCTGTAAGACTGAATATTGGGATTCTGGATACGAGAGTATATTCAAGAGGTGGGACACATGAATTGATCTATGTTCTTAAAACACTTAAAACAGTATCCTGAATAGATTGAAGTTTGTATGAAAATTTAAGATGGATCAGTATATCGACAATCGAGGTGAATTGTTTAAATCTGAGTATGTAATGTAGCTTAACGGTACTTGTAATCTGTCTGAAAAGCTGATATGATTCCCTGACACGCTCGCCAAAAACAAATCTGTAAATAGTTTATTTTTTGCAATTTTAAGTTTTCTGTTATTTCATTTCTTAGTTTAGATCATTTTAAAATCCAAAAAGATTTTATTTCTGCTTTATTTTAGACAAACCAGAGTGGAAAGTTGATTGTCGGATTCTAGAAAGATGAAGCAGATGCAAGAGATTCTGAGCTGAAGAATGAGGAGAGCTTACATTGTTGGAAATGTGTTTGTTTTCAAAGTCACAAACAAGTTCATTAAGTTGATACTTGTTATTTTCAGAAAGAAAATTGGAAAAGTGTTTTACTAAATCAGTTTGTTTCGTCAAAAGATCAACCAGGGTCATTAAATTGAACTTGGTAGATTAATCAAGTATTCAGGGTCATTAACTTGAACTTGAAAACTTGAGTGGATTTCTAAAACTGATTGAATTGTGTTTGTTGTTTGAAAAGATAGATTGTAATGTTATTGATTGAGTAACAGGTTTGGACAATATTTCCCAACGGAGGCAAATTGCAAAAGCTTGAACCAGATATCTCAAGATTCCAGCATAATGAGAGGGGGAGTCAGTGAGAGGGGGAGTCTGGGACAAGAGCTAATGGGAAGTATGGAGTCAGTTCTAGAACCTGTGAAAAATGCTGATGAAAGATAGACAGAGTTGGTGAAAAGACAAAGACTGAAGACTATGGATTTGAAGATGCTAAAAGACTACGTCAACATCCAAGGGGGAGTCTGTTGATGCACGGAATGTCTGTTGACTGCGTCTACAAGAAGTCTAAAGTCAAGATTGGTCATTAGGGGGTCAAAGTGTAAATTTTAGGCTAAGTATAATTAGGATCGCTTTTTAGTCAAAAATGTAATGTGGACCGCTTATTTGTCATACTCTGGATCGCTTATAGGAACAAGTGATCTGGATCGCTTATTTGGCATGTCACATTAGCGACCCAGAAACACTATATATAGGCATGAGCGGTTCATATGTTGTAACGTTGTATGTGTGTGCTACGGTGCTGAAACTCTGCTGAAATTTTATCAGAAAGCAATATAAACACAAGGAATTGAAAGGATTAGCTGTTGTTACTTTACTTACGTTGATTCCGCCTTCGTATGTGAAGATGAACTACTTCGACTGACTTTTCGGGTCATAGATCGGTCCAACATCTCTCGATAGCCTTGTCGAGTGGGGTGACCATTGTTGGGCATAACAAACTCAACTCTTCGTACCTATCAGTATATGCCCGGTGCTCACCACTAAACTGCTTTAGATCGTCAAACTCCCTTTCCAACGCTCGTAGTTCATGACGAGGACAAAACTCACTCATCATGAGAGTCCTTAACTCAGCCCATGTCTGTGCTAAAGCAATTTCAGCACCACGATCTCTCATGACCCCGTTCCACCATGTTAAAGCCCTCTTTTGAAAAACACTAGAAGCAAACTCGACTTTGCGATTATCAGGACACTGAACATGACGAAAAGTATTCTCAATGCTCTCAAACCATTGAAGGAGCCCAGTTGCCCCCCTCAGTACCACTGAACTTGAGTGGTTTAGCCGAATTGAAGCTCTTGAAGTTACAAGGAGCATTATTGTTGTTGGCTTGGTTTAACTGAGCAATAAGATTTGGGAATGCAGCAGCCATCTGCTGCGCGATGATTTCCGCCAGTTCGGCATTCGGTAGCGGATTTTCGCGTCGACGAGGCATGCTAAAAAGAGGAAAACATGAGAGGAAACGAGTGAGATGATTAGATGAAAAGAACGAGACGAAACAAAATCAACAAATCAAGGATGGTGGTCATTCGTCCGTATCACAAAGCAAACAAATGACACACGGTGACTAATCAAAGTAAATGGGTCCATAAATAATGCTTAGCGAAGACATGCTCGCCTATAAGTGAACACTCACCCCAGGAGTTCCCAGGTAAGAGTGACTAGTCCGATTATGTGGATTTGTACGAACACTCTAGCCTTAGACAGAAAACCCAGGGTACAGGCATTCACTCTTCCAGTTTGCACGTGTTCACACTATTTAGAACCCAAAACTTTGACGAGATTTTGAAAACTTGGAAGGCACAAGGCCAAAAATCAAACTGGAAGGGTTCAAAATCATATAATAAATCATTTGAAAACAGAGGATTGTTTTTCAAAAATCGTTTTAGAAAACTGGGTTCTTGTTTTGGTGATCACCTAAGGATAGGTGAAGTGCATGTTTTAAAATCTAAACACAAGACAACTTGTGTTGGGGTCCTAGAAAGGTTATAGTCTAGGTCAAAGCATTACTAATAACCTAATTCCCTATAACCATTGGCTCTGATACCAACTCTTCTGTCACACCCCGACCACGTAAAACATCAAATCGTGGCGGAAACGTCGGGGAGTGTTGTAACAGAATTATTGTTCCACAACCAAGGTAAATAAAATAATATTTTATTCATCACCCAAGGGTGGAATACATCGTTCAAAACAAGAACCAACATGTTACATTGTCTTAAAACTACTGAAATAAAGAGTACATAACGTAATTAAACTAAGTCTAGCTCTGTTTTATGTCACTAAGGCCCGAGTCCACCCTAGCGTGTCACGATCGTCCTATGCATTAGCTCCTGAAACACATGTGAAAATAGGTACGTCAGCATAAAAATGCCTGTGAGTAACATAGGTTTTTGTTGATGTAGGATTCATGACTTAAATTTAAGAAAAGTGTTTAATAAAAGTTAGTCATGAACCTTGTAAAATGTTTTGTTTTGTAAATCATTTGAAAAGCGATAAAATCAAATGATATGTATAAATAGAAGAATAACGTATGGTTAAAAGAATAACCAAGTAAAAATAAGTTGTATAAAGCAAGTTGTTTTTGTAAAACGAAGTCTTGTGAAAATGTGTTATTTGTGTAAAAATGTATAAGTCCAAACTAAATGATTTAAATAACGCTATGACATGTAATACGATACAAGCACTTATATATAGGAAGTACCAGCGGCGTATCCACCATGCTTGTATCATACTACACACATATCGTTACTTAAGTCATTAAACAAACCACCAATGTATAAAGTCCATGTTTAAACCAACCATCAAATGTTCTTGTCTAAACCATTGTCATATGTTTAAAAAGTCCCAAAATGTAGTCATGTATATGTAACAAATGTCATGTATGTTAAGTAAATATGTATTCACTTAAACCAAAGGAAAAAATGTACAAAACAAAGTATTTTGAGTATATCAAAAAGTTATGTTTTGCAAAGTAAAAGCATGTTTTAAATGATACAAACATTTATGTGGTAAGTTAACGCATACATTCAAGCGTTGAGACAGACGGATAACCTTAAGTAAAGGTTATCAAAAGAAATGTTTTCGGATTCAGTCATTCCTTTCATCCAAACCAACCCAGGATGTCAGGAACGGGATTTGTCAAGTCCTATGGTACCATTACTTACTACCGAGCGGCGTAGCTAATGTTAATGAATGTATATAAGTCACGTTTATGCAAACCAAATGTCATACCAAATGTAAACATGTTATATGAAAACAATGTACTAAGTATGCTAAGTTAACATACAAAGCAGAAAAGTCATGTAAATCAATGTGCTAGTATGCTCAGTCAACATACATAGCAGAAAATGTAATGTAAAACAATGCGCTAATATGCCAAGTAAACATATGTAGCAAAGCAACGTAATGTAAATCAATGTGCTAGCATGCTCAGTCAACATACATAGCAAAACAATGTAATGAAATCATGTACTCTAAGTGTACTAAGAACATAGCAAGCATATGATGTGAAAACAAGAAAGCACGAAAGTAACAAGTAGGCACATGTGTTTCACCCCAAAATGTTTGGAAAACAGTAAAAGAGGGGTCTATATACTCACTTGAGATTGCTTAGAAGTCGTAGGATAACCATCAAGCAATGCTAGAAGATCACGGAATCAAACGGCACCTATATAGGTATCTACATTAATAAACGGACCTATCGGAGGATCGGGTAGTACGAGGGTTCGTAAACCAAATAAGTAGGGGAACTTATGTAACATGGTTTAAAAAAGCCTACGTACTAAAACGAAACCTATCCTAAGTGCTTTTGACCCGTTACGACTCGTTTAGGTAGCTTATGCTACTTTAACGTGTCGTTCGCGTAAAACGCATTTGGAATGCTTAACTAGTCCTATGACAAGCAAGAAATGCCTTAACACGCTTAATATTGTTGCTAAATCAGGGTAGATGTCAAAAATTATGTTACATAGGTTTAAAATGAATTTTGGCGCAAAAAGGGTATTTTGGTAATTTACTTAAGGCATAAGAACTACTTATCATACAACTATTTAAACGTCGTGACCATAAGGTATAACCTCGGAAGGTTATTCCCTACACAACTATGGTCACCTAAAATGTTTGGTCGGATCCTAATGATCGACCAAATGGGTCGGGTTCGTAAGCATAAGCGATTGATTAGATCGCTTACCTTTACGACCCTAAATAAGCACAAATCTAAAAGCGACGAGCTAAACATGATAGAACATGTTTAGTAATATTAGAAAACAGGTTTGGTATTAAAACAAACGGTTTTAATACCCTAGGGTAGTTTGGTTACAAAATACGCGAGAAAACGCATTTTGGCCGAAACTACGACTCGTTACTGAGCCTAGATAACGTGGTAATCAGTAGGTATAGTCGCTAGGGACTATAACCATCGTGATTACGCTCACGTTATGAAGTTCAAACGAACTTCGCATTGACCACAAACTGGTCAATGCAGGAAGTCAAACAAAGTTTGACTTTCGGACTCGAAAAGCAATAAAAAAACAAAGGAACACTTACAAAGGGTCCCCGCAAGATTGAACTTCCGAGTATTTTCAGGTATGAAGTGTTAAAGCACCCCAACTTAGAGAACAAACTCAGAATTCAAGTGGGTTTTGCAATGGAGATGGATGGGTATATATAGGAAACATGGAACCGTTAAGATCGTTTCTTGTTTCCCAGGCGTTTAATCTGAGCCATACAACACACACCCACTGAATTACAAACCCATGGGAGCCCCTAGGATTGCTAGAAACTAGTTGCAAGTGGTTTTGAAGTGTTAAACAGCTGTAAACAGCTGTTTGCAACAAAATTGCATATCTGGGGAGGCCATGCGGCCCGCATCAGGATACACACAAACTCAGGCGGGCTGCCTGAGCTTGTCTGATCAGCACAACTTTCAGAAATGACAGTTTTAGCCCCTGCATGCTTTTAAGTCCATTTTTGGCACGTTTAAGCCTCGTTAACCTCATTTCAAGCCTCTAAAATGAAGTTAAAGTATAGGGAACTCAAAACATGTTCAAAAATATACCGGATGTCGGTTCGTTTGGTCGTACGATCGCGATGTTCGCTTAATTACGACGGAATGCGCATAAGCGCGAAAGACGATCCAAATCGCGCGACAAATGGATTTTTCTTATGCCAAACACCAAAATAAAATATTTTAATGCTTACATAAATTTTTAGATGTCCGGATGGATTCAGAACGTAAGTTATGTGCGAAAATGCAAACTTATGCACTTTTTGACGCTTTTAGTCCCTGAATAACCCAAAAGTTTATTTTAGCACACCGAACCCCTCAAAGCCTATTTCTAAGCTATGCAAAGGATATTTAAGGTGTGTTTAACTTATGATCATGTTCCGGAATGTTCATTATAGTTCAAATCGGGATACTTTCGCAGTTTGTCAATTTTAGTCCCTGTAGGCGAATAAACTTGAATTTTGCCATACCAAAGCCTTCAAAACTTATTTCTAAGTTATGTAAAGGTTATTTAAGGTATGTTAAGCATAAATTGATGTTTCGGAGTATTTGTCGCGTTAAACTGCTTGCGTTTTCGCACCAGTTTGCGTATAATTCTCCAGAAAGCGATATAGAGTTTGAAATCGAATAAAGGTCAAAACATGAAAAACATCAAACACAAATAAACAAACATTGGGATCAAATAACTTTATTTCATTGATAACTGAACTGTTTACAATGATTACAAGTACAGATGTCACAGTCTCCCCTACTTGTGGAAATTTCGTCCCGAAATTTGTTTAGAGGAAACTCGTGGGAAAAGATGTGGATATTTCGCCTTCATTTGATCTTCACGTTCCCAAGTAAACTCAGGTCCATGCTTAGATCCCCAGCGAACTTTAACCAACGAAATGCGCTTGCGTTTAAGCCATTTGACTTCACGATCCATAATTTCCACAGGTTTCTCAACAAAATGTAGTGTTTTATCAACACGGATTTCGTCAAGTGGTATGTGGAGGTTCTCATCAGCTAGACACTTTTTGAGATTGGATACGTGGAAAGTTGGATGAACATTTCCAAGTTCGGGAGGTAATGCAAGTCTGTAGGCTACCTTACCGATTCTTTCGACGATCTTGAATTGTCCAACGTATCTAGGTGCAAGTTTTCCTGTCTTTCCAAATCTGATCACACCTTTCCAAGGTGAGACCTTAAGTAATACACGATCACCGACCTGGAATTCCAAGGGCTTGCGTCGTCGGTCCGCGTAACTCTTTTGACGGCTTCGAGCTGTCTATAGGTTATCACGAACTTTCTTAACCTTGTCAGTTGTCTTTAGAATGAGGTCAGGTCCAGTAAGCTGAGCCTCACCTATTTCATTCCAGCAGACTGGTGAACGACATTTTCGACCATAGAGAGCCTCGAAAGGAGCCATGTTGATGCTGGAGTGATAACTATTGTTGTAGGAGAATTCAATCAATGGAAGATGTGAATCCCAACTACCACCAAAATCGATCACACAAGCTCTAAGCATATCCTCCAAAGTCTGGATTGTTCTTTCAGTTTGGCCATCTGTTTGTGGATGATAAGCTGTGCTCAGATTGAGTTGGGTCCCCATAGCAGATTGTATGGTTCTCCAAAATCGAGAAGAGAAGCGAGCATCTCTATCAGAAATAATGTTCGAAGGAACACCATGTCGAGATACAATTTCATCCACGTAGATTTTGGCCAGTCTTTCAGCAGAAAAATCCTCACGGATTGGCAAGAAATGCGCTGACTTTGTAAGACGATCAACAACTACCCAGATGGCATCGTGACCTTTCTTTGTGCGCGGAAGTTTGGTAACTAGATCCATAGCAATGCTTTCCCATTTCCAAACTGGAATCTCTGGTTGCTCCAGAAGACCATAAGGATGCTGGTGTTCAGCCTTAACCTTGAGACAAGTAAGGCACTTTGAAACGTACAAGGCAATGCCTTTCTTCATACCAGGCCACCAATACTGAGTACGAAGATCCTTATACATTTTATCTGAGCCAGGATGAATAGAATAACGAGACTTATGGGCCTCATCCATAAGCAAAGTGCGAAGATCATCTTGGCTTGGGACCCACAAACGGTCCATGAAATAATATGATCCATCTTCCTTCAGCACAAGATCAGGCTTAATGTGATAGGGTAATTCCTTACCCATCAAGTCTTGTGAAACACAAGCCTGTTGAGCCTGAGTAATGCGTGCTTGGATATCAGATCGAGCTTGAATAGCAGATTGAACACGAACACAATGAAGCACCGTACGTTCCTTACGACTTAATGCGTCAGCCACAACATTCGCTTTACCAGGATGGTAGCGAATTTCGCAATCATAGTCGTTTAGGAGTTCGACCCAACGTCTTTGCCTCATGTTGATTTCTTTCTGAATGAAGATATGCTGAAGACTTTTGTGGTCAGTGAAAACCACGCATTTTGTACCGTACAAATAGTGTCTCCAGATTTTGAGAGCGAAGACAACTTCACCCAACTCAAGATCATGAGTGGTGTAGTTTCTCTCATGTACCTTCAATTGCCTTGATGCATAGGCTATGACTTTGTTCCTTTGCATCAGAACACAGCTAAGACCCAATTTTGATGCATCACAGTAAACAACAAAATCATCATTGCCCTCAGGCAAAGTTAGAATAGGTGCATCACAAAGCTTCCGCTTCAAGGTCTGAAACGCTTCTTCTTGCTTTGAACCCCATTCAAAGGGTTTGTTCTTCTGAGTTAGAGTAGTTAGAGGAACTGCAATTTTTGAGAAGTTCTCGATGAAGCGACGGTAATAACCCGCAAGACCAAGAAAAGAACGAATCTCAGTAGGAGTAGTAGGCGTATCCCAATCCTTAATCGCACTGATCTTGGAGGGATCTACATGAATACCTTGTTCGTTGACAACATGTCCCAAAAATTGAACTTCCTTAAGCCAAAATTCACACTTGGAGAACTTGGCAAAAAGTTGCTCTTTCTTTAGGAGTTCCAGAGTAAGACGAAGATGTTGCTCGTGATCAGCTCGCGTCTTAGAGTAAATCAAGATGTCATCAATAAAAACGATGATGAACTTATCCAAATAAGGCTTGCAGACCCTATTCATCAAGTCCATGAAAACAGCAGGAGCATTGGTCAAACCGAATGGCATGACTTTGAACTCATAATGCCCATATCGAGTGCGGAATGCTGTTTTGGGAATATCCTCTTCATGCACACGAAGTTGATGATACCCAGAACGAAGGTCGATCTTCGAAAAGCAAGTAGCACCCTGTAATTGGTCAAAGAGATCATCAATGCGAGGTAGGGGATATCGATTCTTGATGGTAAGCTTATTCAGCTCACGATAATCGATACACATTCTGAAGGATCCATCCTTCTTCTTGACATAAAGAACGGGAGCACCCCAAGGTGAAAAGCTAGGATGGATGAAACCTTTGTCAGAAAGCTCCTGAAGCTGCTTAGATAGCTCTTGCATCTCAGACGGTGCAAGACGATATGGAGCTCTGGCAATAGGATTTGCACCTGGTACAAGATCAATACGGAATTCGACTTGGCGTGCTGGAGGTAGACCAGACAACTCTTCAGGAAACAACTCCGGATAATCCCGAACAACAGGAATATCTTGCATAGACTTACCTTGGTCTTTATCTGCTGTAACATGTGCCAAGAAGGCCACATAGTTCTTTCGCAGATACTTCCGAGCTTGAAAACAAGACATAAGCTTGAGGCTACTAACAGGTTTCTCACCACGAACCTGTAGTATCTCACCTGACGAAAGCGGCACACGAACGATCTTCTCAAAACAAACTACCTCTGCGCGATGCTTAGCTAACCAATCCATACCCACAATAATGTCGAAGCTTCCAAGTTGCATAGGCGTGAGGTCAATAGGAAACAGATGGTCGTTAAGGTTCAACTGGCAGTTGCGAAGAACAGAATCAAGAACAATGGGTTCACCACTCGTAACTTCAACTGTCAAAGGCTTACCTAGTTCTGTTCTAGACACGCGAAGCAAGGGCTCAAAAGATAACGACACAAAACTCTTATCGGCCCCTGAATCAAAAAGAACAGACGCAGGTTGATTATTAACAAAGAACGTACCGTTCACCACCTCGTTGTCTGCTTGCGCCTCAACATCATTCATGTTTAAAGCTCGTCCACGAGCCTGAGCTTGAACCGGGTTCGCATTCACCAATCTTGGACACTGATTACGGTAGTGGGCCAGATCCCCACAGTTGTAACAAGAACCTGGTGGGAAGTGAGGTCGTGCTGCTTGACCTTGTTGCTGAGCAAGAGGCTGAGCAACTTGTTGAGCCGGGTTCTGAGTTGCCCGATTCAAATTAGCAGGAATGCGGCAGGTGGCAGCAAGATGACCAGGTCTTCCGCAGTTAGTACATTGACGGCACTGAAGATGTGGCTGGTGATGGCCGTTACACTTGTTGCACAAAGGTGCGTTGCCAAGATAAGGCCTCTTGGCAGGTTGTTGTGCAGGTTGATTCGTCTGTGTAGTAACGGCAAAATTTTGGGAAGCCTTCCGCTTCCTAGACCCCTTCGAAGAACCCGCATCACTCCCCTTCTTGTCAGACTCCTGCTTCTTACCCTTCTTGTCACCCTTCTTGTGCAACTTACCCTTTCGAATCTACGACTCAGTCAACGTTGCCGATAGTTCGATTGCCTGACGAACAGTGGTAGGTTTACTACCAGTAACTATGTCTTGCACAGAGTCAGGTAGACCATCGATGTATCTCTCGATAGCCTTGTCGAGTGGGGTGACCATTGTTGGGCATAACAAACTCAACTCTTCGTACCTATCAGTATATGCCCGGTGCTCACCACTAAACTGCTTTAGATCGTCAAACTCCCTTTCCAACGCTCGCAGTTCATGACGAGGACAAAACTCACTCATCATGAGAGTCCTTAACTCAGCCCATGTCTGTGGTAAAGCAATTTCAGCACCACGATCTCTCATGACCCCGTTCCACCATGTTAAAGCCCTCTTTTGAAAAACACTAGAAGCAAACTCGACTTTGCGATTATCAGGACACTGAACATGACGAAAAGTATTCTCAATGCTCTCAAACCATTGAAGGAGCCCAGTTGCCCCCCTCAGTACCACTGAACTTGAGTGGTTTAGCCGAATTGAAGCTCTTGAAGTTACAAGGAGCATTATTGTTGTTGGCTTGGTTTAACTGAGCAAAAAGATTTGGGAATGCAGCAGCCATCTGCTGCGCGATGATTTCCGCCAGTTCGGCAATCGGTAGCGGATTTTCGCGTCGACGAGGCATGCTAAAAAGAGGAAAACACGAGAGGAAACGAGTGAGATGATTAGATGAAAAGAACGAGAAGAAACAAAATCAACAAAGCAAGGATGGTGGTCATTCGTCCGTATCACAAAGCAAACAAATGACACACGGTGACTAATCAAAGTAAATGGGTCCATAAATAATGCTTAGCGAAGACATGCTCGCCTATAAGTGAACACTCACCCCAGGAGTTCCCAGGTAAGAGTGACTGGTCCGATTATGTGGATTTGTACGAACACTCTAGCCTTAGACAGAAAACCCAGGGTACAGGCATTCACTCTTCCAGTTTACACGTGTTCACACTATTTAGAACCCAAAACTTTGACGAGATTTTGAAAACTTGGAAGGCACAAGGCCAAAAATCAAACTGGAAGGGTTCAAAATCATATAATAAATCATTTGAAAACAGAGGATTGTTATTCAAAAATCGTTTTAGAAAACTGGGTTCTTGTTTTGGTGATCACCTAAGGATAGGTGAAGTGCATGTTTTAAAATCTAAACACAAGACAACTTGTGTTGGGGTCCTTGAAAGGTTATAGTCTACGTCAAAGCATTACTAATAACCTAATTCCCTATAACCATTGGCTCTGATACCAACTCTTCTGTCACACCCCGACCACGTAAACCATCAAATCGTGGCGGAAACATCGGGGAGTGTTGTAACAGAATTATTGTTCCACAACCAAGGTAATTAAAATAATATTTTATTCATCACCCAAGGGTGGAATACATCGTTCAAAACAAGAACCAACATGTTACATTGTCTTAAAACTACTGAAATAAAGAGTACATAACGTAATTAAACTAAGTCTAGCTTTGTTTTATGTCACTAAGGCCCGAGTCCACCCTAGCATGTCACGATCGTCCTATGCATTAGCTCCTGAAACACATGTGAAAATAGGTACGTCAGCATAAAAATGCCTGTGAGTAACATAGGTTTTTGTTGATGTAGGATTCATGACTTAAGTTTAAGAAAAGTGTTTAATAAAAGTTAGTCATGAACCTTGTAAAATGTTTTGTTTTGTAAATCATTTGAAAAGCGATAAAATCAAATGATATGTATAAATAGAAGAATAACGTATGGTTAAAAGAATAACCAAGTATAAATAAGTTGTATAAAGCAAGTTGTTTTTGTAAAACGAAGTCTTGTGAAAATGTGTTATTTGTGTAAAAATGTATAAGTCCAAACTAAATGATTTAAATAACGCTATGACATGTAATACGATACAAGCACTTATATATAGGAAGTACCAGCGGCGTATCTGTGACAATCGAGTTTCCAAGATTCCACTCTCGCATTTATTGCACGTTCATTGTTTGTTTAGCTATTTATTTGCACAAGTAGTTTGCTATGAAACTGTATACGTTTTAATACAATGAAGTGTATTGTGTGATTATGCATGGTTATGTGTTAATTGTGATAGACTTGTCAAATGCATAAACTTGGTGGTGAAACTGTTTGAGATGGTGTACTATTGTAAAATATAGTAATTAAGGGTGTGTAGAGTTATTAGTGAAACTTATATGATACTTAACCCTAATCCTTCACTAAACCTCACACAAGAAACCAAAGCACGTACTTCACATTCTCTGGCAATCATCACCAAATCATTGGCAAGACATTCGTCACTTTTGTTTCCACATTCTCTCTAGAATCATCCAAGGTAAATTGTTAATGATTGATTGTTGTTTGTATTCTTGATTGCGTGTTTCATGAAAACCCTAGTTCATCATATGCTATTCTTTGTTAATTGATTCTGATTTACTGTGAAAGAATGTTAATGATTGTGTAATCATTGCTAGATGATTAAGATCCTTGATTTAGATGATTGTTTTGTCAAACTATTGAAGATTTAATTGATTCTGCATTGAGAAGTATGATTTAGGGTTTTGGATCGTAGAAACCAAGAAACTGTTGAATGTATGAAACATAACTGTTCTGATTCTTTTGATCCTGTGCAATGACTGGAATTCACGCATTGTTTATTGTCAGAGTTTTGTAACCCTAAACATTTGTCTGAGCTTTGTGAACGAATGATAAAAGACTGAGTTTTGTGTTATGCATTAAAGATCCGATTTTTAGTAGATGTGCCATGGAGTCCGAGCTTTAATATGTTGCTAGGGTCCGATCTTTATGTGGTTAACCTAGTGTCCGAGTATTACTTGTTCACACGTGGTCCGAGTTCCTTAATATTGATGAGTCCGACTTTTAAACAAGTAGTTGTGTCCGAGTTTCATATATATAACATGGGTTGTCCGAGTTTTGTAAAGTTAAAGTTGTCCGACCTTTTAACCCTGCAATGGAGAGTCCGAGTTTTTGTAATGATGTCTAAGGGTCCGAGTTTTGGCCCATACCCTAGTCCGACTTTGTGGCCCAATTCCCTTTGGTCCGAGTTTAAACCCCCAATCCCCCATGTCCGACTTTTGACACCCACATCTCCCTTATCCGAATTTTAAAAGGGATTAACCCCAACACTTATGTCCGAGTTTTAAGAAGGGAAGCCCCTTGATTCTGTCCGAGTTTTGAACAGGGGAAACCCCCCCCCCCACACACACACACACTTGTCTGAGTTTTAAGAAGGGCAAGGCCCTATCTATTTTGTGTATGATTAATATGAGGCCATGTATTGTATGTTAATTTATGATTGGATCTGTTAGATGTGTATGCTACTGTGTTTTGCCACAAACTCTGATTAAGCTTGATAACGATGTTAATATGTTAAGTATGTTAACTTTGGCAATTAGGTTAAATATTCACGATAGATTAAACAGTGAAAATCAAAGACCTGACGCATGAATTATGTGAATACGATTAACTGTTTACGTGATGTATGATTCTATATAATCGCATGATACTGAATGCAACTGTATGATCCCGTATGTATGAACATTCGATGTGATATCAGACTGTACACAATAAGCACACAAAACACAGTTGCTTGAATGCCAATGATTTGCAAACCTTAATTTGATGCAAACACTTACATCGTATCATATGCAACATATCCTAGGTCGTGTGTAACGGACTTAGACTTTTGATAAACCCTAGAGCATAGCATACCGAGCAAACCAAGGTGAGTTCACACAGCCAAGGCATGGGGTTCCCAGGGTGGGAATGGGATTGATTTATTTATTTGTACTTCTCTAGATAATGGAACGTAATGATATGATCCTCGGGTGAGGAAGGTGATTGGTTAAGATACTGCTAGACTAGTGATGCTTATAGAACTGATCTTCGCACACATGCCAGGGTTGGCTGCGATAATATGACTGATCTTCGCACACATGCCAGGGTTGGCTGCGATAATATGACTGATCTTCGCACACATGCCTAGGAAGGCTGCGAACTATATGCTAAAACGTCGCACAGGTGCCGGGTGGCCGCGATACAAACATACCTAGTCTAGAATACTTGAGAACTTTTCATAATCTTCGCATACATGCCTAGATGGGCTGCGATACGAACTATTACGATACATGACTTAATGAACGAACACAAAGCTTACTATACTATTACAATTACTGAACTATGAACTGTGAACTCGCTCAACTAGTTGTTGATCCTCTGTTACATGCCTTGCAGGTCGTTAGATACATGGAGCTTGCACAGGGAGGAGCGGGTCGTTGTGGAGCATGGATCCTGGATGCCATGTTAAAACATTTAGACATTTGAACTTATGTTATACATTGGGTTTTCAAACTTATGCTTTCGCTACACTTTTAAACTATAATTATGTTTTGAACACCTATCGTATTGAATGACTGGTTTGTATTTATTTCACCTGATGTTAATTACATGTTCAATATGATTGGTGGCTTGATCCTGGTCAGTCACGCTCCCAAGCGGTGATATTCCGCGTGTGGATTTTGGGGGTGTGACAGATTGGTATCAGAGCCATTGGTTATAGATAACTTGGTTTTAATATGGGGAAACGTTTTTATTAAAACCAGACTATAACTGGTACAGTGCTCTCAACGATCAACAACGACGCTTCGCTCCACGTGCAAGACTCAACCTCCTAGGTAATAAGGTTTATGTTTATTGCCTACATGCTAGAATTACATAGAACTCTGCTCGTGGTATGTTTAGATTACATTACTTGCTATTCGATATTACATGAGAACACCTATGTGCTTACACTCTTCTGTCATCGCACTACTCGCGAACCATTCTCACTTACGTTACATTTGCTATGAAGATCATGGCCGGATATATCAACATGACACAAGCCCAGTGCACGGCTCTCATTAACGAACGAATTGTTGCGGCACTTGCAGCCATACAAGAAGAAGGTAAACCCTGCAGTCGTAACTAGGATCTTTAGATCCTACACTCCTAAAACAACTCTTGTGTTTAACCTTGCCCTATTCTCTTACACAATAGGTCAACACGCTCAGTCACCTGTTTACACCTTCAAAAACCTCAAGGATTGTCGATCTAGCACCTTCAGTGGTACTGAGGGAGTTATAGGCCTCCTCCATTGGTTCGAGAGGCTCGAAACTGACATCGAGGTGCATGATTGCCCTAAGTCACGTAGGGTAAAGTTTGCTACTGGAACACTCGAAGGTGATGCATTAACCTGGTGGGAAGCACAGGTTCAGATGTTAGGGCTGGCAGCTGCTAATGCCACCCCCTGGAACGAGTTCAAGGACCCAATTAAGGAAGAGTTTTGCAGTAGAGAAGATATCCACGAACTAGAAGTGGAGTTTCTCAACTTACAGATGGTGGGGTCGGAAATTGAAGCTTATACAAAGAGATCGAATGAATTAGCCACATTTTGTCCCACTATGGTAGACCCTCCCACCAAACGCATCGAACTATATCTCAAGGGTCTGGTGCCCGAAATTCAGAGTCATATGACCGCAGCTAATCTTGACACTATCCAGCAAGTCACTCGGCTTGCTCATCGACTCACAGACCAAGCAGTAGAACAAAACAAACTACCGAAACGTGTTAAAGCTGATACTACATGTGCTTCTAGTGATAACAAACGCAAGTGGGATGAAAGCCTGAGCAAGGGATTAATTTTGATCCAGCCTCTGGCGCAGCAGCAAAGGATAGATGACTACCAGAGCCCAAGACAGCAGTTTCCTAGTAGTCATGGGCAGAAAAGATATCGAGGAATTCACCCATGGTGCAACAACTGTAACAGACACCACAGTGGCCAGTGCAATAAGGGTCGTTGTCAGAGGTGTCTCAAGATTGGTCATGAAGCTAAGGATTGTCGAAACTCACGTCCTGTAACTCAAGAACAACAGCAACCGCCTCAACCTCCGGAGGGTCAGCAGCAACAACAGAGTTTTAATGAGTGTTTTCAGTATGATGCTAAAGATCACTACAAGAGGCATTGCCCACAAATAAACCAGGACCAGACTCAGAACCACGACCATGAAAGCAATGACGCCGGGGCAACGTGTACATGATTCGTCAGGGTGACGCAATGAACGATCTTAACGTAATAATGGGTAAGTTTCTCCTTGTCGACTTCTATGTTACTGTCTTGTTTGATTTGGGTGTGGATACCCATTTATATGTCCTTGAAAGTTAGTCAAATATTAAAATGTGCACCAACTACCTTGAACACCAAACCTGTCGTAGTGTTAGCATATGGTACAAGTCTAGAGGCCATTCATAGTTCAGGATTGTAATCTTATCCTCGCTGGCCAGACGTTCCCTATCGACCTCATTCCTATAGTTTTGGACATCACCTATATCTCACGCACCGTATCGCTTAGCTCCACCGGAATTGGAAGAACTATCGACGCAGCTACCAGAACTCTTGGATAAGGGCTTTATTCATCCAAGCTCTTCGCCTTGGGGAGCTCCAGTACTATTCGTGAAAAAGAAGGATGGCACTTTCAGGATGTGCATCGATTATCGCAAACTGAACAAGGTCATAGTGAAGAACCGCTATCCTCTTCCACGCATTGACGACTTATTCGACCAGTTGCAAGGGTCGAGTTACTATTCCAAGATTGATCTAAGGTCAGGGTATCATCAGCTGAGAGTCCGGGATGAGGACGTCTCCAAGACAGCATTCAGAACTCGCTACGGTCACTACGAGTTCCTAGTCATGTCATTTGGGCTTACGAACGCGCTGGCAGTTTTCATGGATCTTATGAATAGGGTGTGCAAACCCTATCTAGACAAGTTCGTCATTGTCTTCATCGACGACATTCTGATCTACTCCAAGAGTCAGGAGGAACACGAGCAGCACTTACGTCTTATCTTAGAACTTCTTCGTAAGGAACAATTGTACGCCAAGTTTTCTAAATGCGACTTCTGGCTTCGAGAAGTCCACTTCCTAGGCCATGTGGTGAACAGGGATGGGATTCATGTCGATCCATCCAAGGTAGATTCGATCAGGAACTGGCCTGCACCGCGTACACCAACGGAAATACGCCAATTCTTGGGTTTGGCGGGGTATTACAGACGATTCATCAAAGACTTCTCGAAGATCGCACAGCCGCTTACTATGCTGAAACAGAAAGGTGTTACCTACCGTTGGGGAGATTCCCAGGAAACCGCTTTTCAGTACTTAAAGGATAGGCTTTGCAGCGCACCTATTCTCTCACTGCCAGAGGGCATGGATGATTTTGTGGTCTATTGTGACGCATCGATACAGGGGCTTGGTTGTGTATTGATGCAGCGGGATAGAGTTATTGCCTACGCTTCGTGACAACTTAAAGTTCATGAACGGAACTACACGACGCACGATTTAGAGCTGGGAGCTGTTGTTTTCGCGCTCAAGATATGGCGACACTACCTGTACAGTACCAAGTGCACTATCTACACCGATCACAGGAGTCTCGAGCATATCTTCAAGCAGAGGGAATTGAATATGCGTCAACGACGATGGGTCGAGTTACTTAACGATTACGAAAGCGCCATCAAGTACCATCCAGGCAAAGCCAATGTTGTGGCTGACGCTCTCAGTCGAAAAGACACTCTACCTAGGCGTGTACGAGCTCTCTAGCTTACTATTCAGTCTGATCTTCCTGCACAGATACGAAATGCT
This sequence comes from Helianthus annuus, assembly GCF_002127325.2. NCBI lineage: Eukaryota > Viridiplantae > Streptophyta > Magnoliopsida > Asterales > Asteraceae > Helianthus > Helianthus annuus. The sequence goes on along the minus strand of NC_035433.2, from coordinate 14,853,585 downwards.
CAGGTACAAGCATTGAACCCAGAGAACGTCAGGGCTGAAGCCTTACGCGGCTCAAAGCAACGATTAGAACGAAGGGAAGACGGCGCCTACTATGTAACAGGACGCATTTGGGTTCCACTGTATGGCGGTTTACGAGAACTTGTGATGGATGAAGCTCATAAGTCTCGCTACTCGGTACACCCAGGTTCAGATAAAACGTACCACGACATCAGAACTGCATATTGGTGGCCTAGCATGAAGGCCCACATTGCTACTTACGTCGGCAAATGTTTGACTTGTGCGAGAGTCAAGACAGAGTACCAGAAAACCTCAGGCCTACTGCAACAGCCCAGGATACCACAGTGGAAATGGGAAGAAATTTCCATGGATTTTGTTACTGGCCTGCCTAGATCTCAGCGTGGGAATGATACTATATGGGTGATCGTGGATCGACTCACCAAGTCTGCACACTTCCTGGCTATTAAGGAAACGGATAAGTTCTCCACCCTCGCAGACGTTTATCTTAAAGAAGTTGTTTCGAGGCACGGGGTGCCCACCTCCATTATTTCGGATCCGGATGCACGATTCACTTCAGAACTGTGGCAAGCAATGCACAAAGCTTCTGGCTCTCGATTAGACATGAGCACAGCTTATCACCCTCAGACGGATGCGCAGTCTGAGCGCACGATTCAAACTCTAGAAGACATGCTTCGGGCATGTGTCATTGATTTCGGCAATAGCTGGGAAAAGCATCTCCCTCTGGTGGAGTTCTCATACAATAACAGTTATCACACCAGCATACAAGCCACTCAATTCGAGGCATTGTACGGACGTAAATGCCGGTCACCGCTCTTTTGGGCAGAGGTGGGGGATAGTCAGATCACGGGTCCAGAAATGGTAGTTGACGGTACTGAACGAATAGCACAAATACGACAACGCATGGCGGCAGCACGCGACCGTTAGAAAGCCTACGCGGATAAGCGTAGGAAGCCATTGGAATTTCAGGTCGGGGACCGGGTTTTACTCAAAGTCTCACCCTGGAAGGGTGTGGTTCGTTTTGGGAAACGGGGCAAACTCAATCCGCGGTATGTCGGGCCGTTCGAGATCATTGAAAAGATAGGCAAAGTGGCCTACAGACTAAACCTACCAGCTGAACTCGGTGCAGTTCACAATGTATTCCACGTGTCGAATCTGAAGAAGTGCCTGTCAGATGAGACCCTCATAGTTCCTTTTAAGGAACTCACTATCGACGAGAGGAACCAGTTGAAATCACGGACCGGGATGTTAAGGTCCTGAAGAACACTAGAATACCTCTTGTACGAATTCGTTGGAACTCCCGTCGTGGCCCAGAGTATACCTGGGAACGCGAAGATCAAATGAAACTCAAGTATCCCCAGTTATTCGCAAACCGTGCAACCACTACTGAGGCTGAAGCTACTACTACAGAATTTCAGGACGAAATTCCAAATCAACGGGGGGATGATGTGACACCCCAGGGAAACCAGTAAACGATATAACTTACCTAGCTTCCTCAGTAACCGCATGCTAAATTTCGGGACGCAATTTCTTTCAAGTTGGGGATAATGTGACAACTCGAGTTTCCAAGATTCCACTCTCGCATTTATTGCACGTTCATTGTTTGTTTAGCTATTTATTTGCACAAGTAGTTTGCTATGAAACTGTATACGTTTTAATACAATGAAGTGTATTGTGTGATTATGCATGGTTATGTGTTAATTGTGATAGACTTGTCAAATGCATAAACTTGGTGGTGAAACTGTGAAACTGTTTGAGATGGTGTACTATTGTAAAATATAGTAATTAAGGGTGTGTAGAGTTATTAGTGAAACTTATATGATACTTAACCCTAATCCTTCACTAAACCTCACACAAGAAACCAAAGCACGTAGTTCACATTCTCTGGCAATCATCACCAAATCATTGGCAAGACATTCATCACTTTTGTTTCCACATTCTCTCTAGAATCATCCAAGGTAAATTGTTAATGATTGATTGTTGTTTTTATTCTTGATTGTGTGTTTCATGAAAACCCTAGTTCATCATATGCTATTCTTTGTTAATTGATTCTGATTTACTGTGAAAGAATGTTAATGATTGTGTAATCATTGCTAGATGATTAAGATCCTTGATTTAGATGATTGTTTTGTCAAACTATTGAAGATTTAATTGATTCTGCATTGAGAAGTATGATTTAGGGTTTTGGATCGTAGAAACCAAAAAACTGTTGAATGTATGAAACATAACTGTTCTGATTCTTTTGATCCTGTGCAATGACTGGAATTCACGCATTGTTTATTGTCAGAGTTTTGTAACCCTAAACATTTGTCTGAGCTTTGTGAACGAATGATAAAAGTCTGAGTTTTGTGTTATGCATTAAAGATCCGATTTTTAGTAGATGTGCCATGGAGTCCGAGCTTTAATATGTTGCTAGGGTCCGATCTTTATGTGGTTAACCTAGTGTCCGAGTATTACTTGTTCACACATGGTCCGAGTTCCTAAATATTGATGAGTCCGACTTTTAAACAAGTAGTTGTGTCCGAGTTTCATATATATAACATGGGTTGTCCGAGTTTTGTAAAGTTAATGTTGTCCGACCTTTTAACCCTGCAATGGAGAGTCCGAGTTTTTGTAATGATGTCTAAGGGTCCGAGTTTTGGCCCATACCCTAGTCCGACTTTGTGGCCCAATTCCCTTTGGTCCGAGTTTAAACCCCCAATCCCCCATGTCCGACTTTTGACACCCACATCTCCCTTATCCGAATTTTAAAAGGGATTAACCCCAACACTTATGTCCGAGTTTTAAGAAGGGAAGCCCCTTGATTCTGTAACACCCCCAAAATACCACCTGCGGAAACCCCGCGAGGCATGTTACACATCAGAGTCTGAGCCACCAATCACATTGAACCAGCGATAAATATTTAAATAAAACATGTCATTAATTGCCAAGATTAAATGTCAAACATAATATCATTTCATAAGAGTTATATAGCGAAAGCATATGATAAGTCGTTTAGCAGTTGTTTCATAATAAAACTCAAAACCAATGTATCAATTATAAGTAATCCAATAGCTTCGATCCATGACCACTCCAGCACTCCCAGATAACAAGTCCATGTTCCAAGGTTAACGACCTACAAGCATGCAAACAAGTGTGTCAGACTACGCTGGTGAGTTCAAGGTTTTGCTAACATGATTTGTTACCAGATGTATATTAATGCGATTCAATGTTGCGTTACGATGTTGCTCATGTTAGATACCCTAGGGAGTGTGCCCATAAGTATCCGGGGAGTGGGTACCCCTTATCGACCGATGCTATGTTGCCTTCGTTAGATACCCTAGGGAGTGTGCCCATATGTATCCGAGGAGTGTGCCTCTAACAACCATAGCCATACCCAGATAATTAGTTCACGCCCGTCCTTACGGCCCGGTGTGAGGTTTCCCACCTAATAGCGCTATCAACTAATTACCCCCATTGCCCTCCAGGCAATCCGATGATAGATCCCATGTTCAATAACCAAAACCGATTAAGTTGTTTACCCAAAGTTTCCCTTCCAAATGTTTACCAGTTGTCCCAAACCACCGGGACGCATGCTTGAGAAAATGCATTGAACTCACCTGGGGTTGCTCGGTATGATACACGAAGAGTTCAGTTAAGCTACAATGTGATCAACCACGTCCTAGCACGTTTATCATACAAGTCAGGTTCGGTTCACGTAAAGCACGTATGGTTACATAGAGTTAACAAGTTACAAGCATACATAGTTCATGGCACATACACAATTGTCGAATATATCATCACTGATTTATGCGGTTCATAAGAATGGGCTCGCACAAGTCTTAGCAGCCTTGTGCGAGTCACTCGTTGAGGCCCAATGATACTCGGCCCAAATAGCTAAGATTGTCCAACAGATATACACGGCCCAATCACTAAACAGGTAAGTCAAACTTGTGCGGTTCATACACCTTGTGCGACGGAGGATCAGGTTGTGCGATTGGACTGAGTGGTGTGCTAGTGATTTGGGCTTTTAAGGCCCAACAGTTAAACAGACCTCATCCCATGTGCGGTCCAGTAACCCGAGTGAAAACACCTTGTGCGACTGACAAGGCTTGTGCGATTAGGGAGCTTGTGCGGTCGACTAGCTTATACGTTTGGGCTCTTGTGCGATCCAGTTGCCTTGTGCGACTTGACACTTGGGCTGTCCGGCCCAACCGTAACATTTATATGTGACCTTGTGCGATTAGGGTCCCCTTGTGCGACTGTATTTAAGTTCCGGAAATTATGTTCAATCGGTTACATCATGCAACAAGTTTCCTGTTTTATCTCAATCAATTAACATAATTTCTATCTATTTGATTAACATTCTTTCGATCAAACAAGGTTTTTGTTATGTGTTTCTTATGAACCCTAACCGGCTTAATCAAGAACAAACATCCTAATCATTCTATTCACCAACCCAATTCAACGATACCCATTCAACAACCCACTCAAGTTCACGTGTAACATAATCGATCAGTTGATTAATTTAGCAATCAAGTATCAATTCATCATATAAACCACACACAACATATGGCCAGTTACATGCATTCCTTCGGTTCTTAGATGGATATTATGGTGTCCGATTTACATCAATATCAACACATAAACATCATTCAATCTATCATACACCAAGTATCAATCATACTAGAATCAAGTAAGGATATAACACTAACCGATTGAAATCAAACAAGGGGAGGTGAGCCGAATGAAAGGCAAGATCTTCGATCACCAAGAGTTGTTGCCGTCGGGTGTTGAGAGAGAGAGAATAAGCACTAGGGTTTTGTGTGAATGAGTGTTGTAACAAGAAATGGGAGAACAACCCTAGAGGTGGGTGTTTGTACGTACAAGAGAAGTGGGCCGACCCTCACTTGGGCTGCCCCTTGTCCGATTACTAGTGCAAAGCCCAATCGGCTTGTGTAGTTGTGTGTAGTGTTGTGCGATTGGTTCATGTTGTGCGGTTTCGGGTCAAGTAACATAATCACATAATCATAACACAACACATACAAAATAACATTCCATTACACACAACACAAAATCATAACAATCAATAATTATAATAGTTCACATAAGCATGTATCGTTACACAAAATAGGTTCGAATTACGAGTTGTCACAGTATCCCCAACTAAAAGGAAATTTCGTCCCGAAATTTGGTACGCACTCACTGAGGAAGCTAGGTAAGTTATATCGTTCGTTTACTGGTTTTCCCGAGGTGTCACATCATCCCCCACTTGAATGGGAATTTCGTCCCGAAATTCACTAGTTGCATCAACACTGGGTTTGCTAGGTCTTGACTGGTCTTCGGGGAACAAATGTGGATACTTAAGTTTCATCTGGTCCTCGCGTTCCCACGTGAACTCTGGACCACGTCTTGAGTTCCAACGAACTCTCACAATCGGTATACGGCTGTGTTTCCGAACTTTAACTTCCCGATCCATAATCTCAATTGGTTCTTCGACAAACTGCAATTTGTCATCTATCTTCAGCTCTTGAAATGGTACAATAAGTGTTTCATCAGCCAAACACTTCTTTAATTGTGATACGTGAAACACATCATGGACATTACCCAACTCAGCGGCTAATTCCAACCTGTAAGCCACCCTTCCAATCCGTTCCAGAATTTTGAATGGCCCTACATAGCGAGGGTTTAGTTTGCCGCGTTTCCCAAAACGCACCACACCCTTCCAGGGTGAGACTTTTAACATAACGCGATCATTAACTTCGAATTCTAACGGTTTACTACGCTTGTCAGCGTAGCTTTTCTGGCGGTCGCGAGCTGCGGCCATACGGTTTCGGATCTGCACAATGCTTTCTGATGCCTCAAGCACAAACTCGGGCCCTGTGATCTGACTATCACCCACCTCATGCTAACAGAGAGGTGAACGGCATTTTCGTCCGTATAGTGCTTCGAACGGGGCTGCCTTAATACTTGAATGGTAGCTGTTGTTGTAGGAGAATTCTATCAACGGTAGGTGCTTCTCCCATCCTTTCCCAAAGTCGAGTACGCATGCCCGAAGCATATCTTCAAGTGTCTGGATGGTGCGCTCGCTTTGACCACCTGTCTGCGGGTGATAAGCGGTACTCATGTCGAGTAGGGAACCGAACGACTTATACATTGACTGCCATAACTCTGAAGTGAAACGCGGATCTCGGTCTGAAATGATAGAAGTAGGCACCCCATGCCTAGAAACCACCTCCTTAAGATACACTGCTGCCAGCTGAGAAAATTTGTCTGTTTCCTTGATTGCCAGGAAATGTACTGACTTCGTGAGGCGATCAACAATCACCCAAATAGTGTCATTCCCAGCCTGAGTTCTTGGTAGTCCTGTTACGAAATCCATGGCGATCTGTTCCCACTTCCAAGTGGGTATCTCTGGTTGCTGCAGTAGACCTGAGGGCTTTTGATGTTCGGCTTTGACTTTAGCACAAGTCAAACATTTGCTGACGTAGGTTGCTATATGAGCCTTCATGCTGGGCCACCAGTACGTAGTTTTTAAGTCATGGTACATCTTATCTGATCCAGGATGTACGGAGTAACGTGACTTATGTGCCTCTTCCATTACAAGTTCCCGTAAGTTGCCAAAGAATGGGACCCAAATGCGTCCAGTTACGTAGTAAGCACCGTCTCCCTTTCGTTCTAGTCATTGCCTCGAGCCACGCAGAGCTTCAGCTCGAACGTTCTCTGGTTTCAACGCTTCTAACTGAGCGTCTCGTATCTGGGAAGGAAGGTTGGACTGGATTGTGAGTTGCAATGCTCGCACACGCCTAGGTGCATTATCCTTCCTGCTGAGGGCGTCGGCTACGACGTTTGCCTTGCCCGGATGATACTTGATGGCACATTCATAATCGTTCAATAATTCCACCCATCGTCGTTGTCGCATATTCAACTCTTTCTGGTCGAAGATGTGCTGGAGACTCCTATGGTCGGTGTAGATGGTGCATTTGGTACCGTACAGATAGTGCCTCCAAATCTTCAACGCAAATACCACCGCTCCTAACTCCAAGTCGTGTGTCGTGTAGTTCTTCTCGTGCACCTTCAGCTGACGAGAAGCATAAGCTATCACCTTCTCGCGTTGCATCAACACGCAACCGAGACCCTGAATCGAAGCATCACAATAAACCACAAAATCTTCGGTACCCTCTGGTAACGACAAGATCGGTGCACTGCAAAGTTTCTGCTTTAACAACTGGAAGGCCTCTTCCTGCTTCGTCCCCCAAGAGTACGCCGTGTTCTTCTGTGTCAGCGAGGTGAGAGTGTCACACCCCCAAAATCCACCTGCGGAGTATCACCGCTTGGGAGCGTGACTGACCAGGATCAAGCCACCAATCATATTGAACATGCATTTAATATTAAATAAAGTAAATGAAAACCATCCATTCAATACAAAAGGTGTTCAAACATTAAATCGTTTCAAAAGTGTTGCGGAAGCATAGTAAATAAACCAGTATCAATAGTTTTAAGTATCACAATAGTAAAGCGGAAGAGCCACGATCCTTGTCCACAACGACCCGCATCTCCAGTGCAAGCTCCAAGTACCTAGCGATCTGCAAGGCATGCAACAGAATGATCAACAAACTAGTTGAGCGAGTTCACATAAAGAGAATGCGTAATAGTAAGTTCATTTGTAATAGGTGGCTCTACTGGGCCGTTTGTATATTTTACTGTGGTGGGTTCCACGTTTTCCTGTGGTGGTGTTCCACGTTTTCCTGTGGTGGGGTTCCACGTTTTCCTGTGGTGGTGTTCCACGTTTTCCTGTGGTGGGGTTCCACGTTTTCCTGTGGTGGTGTTCCACGTTTTCCTGTGGTGGTGTTCCACGTTTTCCTGTGGTGGTGTTCCACGTTTTCCTGTTAGTTCGCGACCATAGTCTTTACCGACCAGGGTGTGTGCGAAGGCAATTTATCAGTTCGTTCGCGACCATAGTCTTTACCGACCAGGGTGGGTGCGAAGGCAGTTGAGTAGTTCGTAAGCATCAACAGTTTAATCGTTCGTTACAGTATCAAAGTATGCACAATTAATCATCCAACCCATTCCCACCCTGGGAACCCATGCCTTGGCTGTGTGAACTCACCTTGGTTTGCTCGGTATGCTAAGTTATGCGCTCACTAGTAATTAATCACGTCCTACTGTACGCACGTATAACAAATCAGTTCATGTTCACAATGATTCGCATGCAATATAATGTTCACGTAACAGTCAGTTTGTACATCGGCGCAACACGTACCATTTCCTAGTTACTCATCAGCTAGTGCACACAATTACAAATGTAAACATTCATCATCAAGCATGGCATGTCAAATAGTTCATGTATACATTCCATCCTTCGAAGGATGTTTATAATTGCTACTATCCTTCGATCCACTGTTAACTTTCGACACATCAGTGATCTTTCGACACTTACAAGTTTTCACAGTTATCTTTCGGACTAGTTGGTATGTTTCGTACCATCAGTCATCTTTCGACCTAAGGTATCTTTCGGTCAACTTAATTATGTTTCGGTCATATCTATCCTTCGGTCAATGCTATGTTTCGACTACAAGCATCTTTCGATCAATCAACAGTTACGTTTTCACAATCAGTTACGTTTTCACAGGAACAGCAACCCTAATCATCTGTACAGCCGTCATCATCATTACCAAAACATCAGAATCATTTAGCACATCTAATCATAACGCAATCATCCAGAAATCATTGTCTAGCATGAACCTAGTTTAAACGTATCACGAAACCGGTTAACGCACATTAACACATCATCAAACCCTATGTGAAATCTATATCGATATTCAATCGTATTCAAAATCATAATATTCAGGCATGTATCAGTTCAGGTTACATCAACAATCAAGAACACACTACACGTGAACACATACGCATATAAACGAACGATCGAATCAAATAGATTTTACTAACCGAAATGAGGGTTTGGTCGCAAGGGTCTCCTGTGGTTACTAGCTTGCCGTCACAGTTTGGAGAGCTCTAGGGTTGGGAATATGATAGAAAATGACAGCCGATACATGCTGATACGTATTTATACGTATTACAGAAATGGGCCAAGCCCATCTGAAAGACTGGGCCGAAGGATCTGGGTTCCAGTCGAAGGATATGGTCTTGGTTCGAAGGATATGTTTCGAGATCCTTCGAACCGGCAGTTGATCCTTCGAATCGAAGGATATCTTTCGGGGTCCTTCGATTGGCATAACATGTTTCGATCTAAACTAAGTGTTTTAATAATATTCTAATAATAACTTTAATACCACAGCAAGTAATCACATATGTGCAACACGACAATTCATTTCATCAAAACACAACGTGTACAATTACAAGTCCATAATCCAAACAACTAAACAGTCAAAGTCAACGCGCATTTAATGCGAAAGTGAAAGTCAGAAACTCGAGTTGTCACATTATCCCCAACTAATTGGAAATTTCGTCCCGAAATTTGGTATGCACTCACTGAGGAAGCTAGGTAAGCTGTATCGTTTACTGGTTTTCCTGGGGTGTCACATCATCCCCCCGTTGATTTGGAATTTCGTCCCGAAATTCAGTAGTAGTAGCTTCAGCCTCAGTAGTGGTTGCATTGGTTCCGAATAACTGGGGGTACTTTTCTGTCATCCTATCTTCGCGTTCCCAGGTGTACACTGAGCCACGTTTGGAGTTCCAACGAACTCGAACAAGAGGGATTCTCTTGTTTTTGAGGACCTTCACATCCCGGTCCGTGATTTCTACTGGTTCCTTGACGAACTGTAACCGCTCGTCGATAGTGGGTTCCTTACAAGGAAAGATAAGGTTTTCATCTGATAGGCACTTCTGTAAGTTCGATACATGAAAGACATTGTGAACTGCCCCGAGTTCAGTTGGTAGATTCAATCTATAGGCTACCCTGCCTATTCGTTCTATGATCTAGAATGGTCCGACATACCGTGAATTTAGTTTGCCCCGTTTGCCAAAACGTACTACACCCTTCCAGGGTGAAACTTTTAGTAAAACCCGGTCCCCGACCCGAAATTTCCAATGGCTTTCTACGCTGGTCCGCGTAGGCTTTCAGACGGTCGCGTGCTGCCGCCATGCGTTGTTGTATCTGTGAAATCTTTTCTGTGGCGTCCACTACAATCTCTGGACCCGTGATTTGACTATCCCCCACCTCTGCCCAACAGAGAGGTGACTGGCATTTACGCCCGTACAATGCCTCGAATGGAGCGGCTTGAATGCTGGTGTGATAACTATTATTGTACGAGAACTCCACCAAAGGGAGGTGCTTTTCCCAGCCGTTGCCGAAATCGATAACATACGCTCGAAGCGTGTCTTCTAGAGTTTGAATAGTTCGCTCAGACTGCCCATCCGTCTGAGGGTGATATACTGTGCTCATGTCTAATTCTGAGCCGAAGGATTTGTGCATCGCTTGCCAAAGCTCTGTCGTGAATCGTGCATCGCGATCCGAAATAATAGAAATGGGCACCCCGTGCCTCGAAACAACTTCCTTGAGGTAGATATCTGCGAGAGTGGAGAACTTATCCGTTTCCTTAATAGCTAAGAAGTGTGCAGACTTGGTGAGTCGATCCACGATCACCCATATTGTGTCGTTCCCACGCTGAGATCTCGGTAGGCCTGTAACAAAGTCCATGGAAATTTCTTCCCATTTCCACTGTGGTATCGTAGACTGTTGAGGTAGGCCAGCTGGTTTCTGATATTTGACCCTGACTCTCGCACAGGTCAAGCATTTTCCAACGTACGTAGCAATGTGGGCCTTCATACTAGGCCACCAATATGCAGTGCTGATGTCGTGGTACATTTTATCCGACCCTGGATGTACCGAGTAACGAGACTTGTGTGCTTCGTCTATTACGAGTTCGCGTAAACCGCCATAGAAAGGGACCCAACTCCGGCCCGTGACATAGTAGGCGCCGTCCGCCTTTTGTTCCATTTGTTGTCGTGAGCCGCGTAAGGCTTCAGCCTTGACGTTTTCGGGCTTCAGGGCTTCTGTCTGAGCAGCTCGTATCTGAGCAGGAAGGCTAGACTGAATCGTAAGCTGTAGCGCTCGCACGCGCCGTGGTAAAGTGTCCTTTCGACTAAGGGCATCCGCCACAACATTGGCTTTGCCTGGATGATACTTGATAGCGCATTCGTAATCGTTAAGTAACTCGACCCATCGTCGTTGACGCATATTCAAATCCTTCTGCTTAAGGATATGCTCGAGACTCCTGTGATCGGTGTAAATCGTGCACCTGGTACCGTACAGGTAGTGTCGCCATATCTTAAGCGCGAAAACAACAGCTCCCAGCTCTAAATCGTGCGTCGTGTAGTTGCGCTCGTGAACCTTGAGTTGACGAGAGGCGTAAGCGATAACCTTGTCGCGCTGCATTAACACACATCCCAGTCCCCGAATGGATGCATCACAATAAACCACGAAGTCGTCTGTGCCCTCTGGCAATGAGAGGATAGGTGCACTGCAAAGTCTATCCTTTAGGTGCTGAAAAGCAGTCTCCTGGGGCTCTCCCCAGCGATAGGTAACACCCTTCTGTGTCAGTAGCGTAAGTGGTTGCGTGATCTTTGAAAAGTCCCTAATAAACCGTCTGTAGTAACCTGCCAGACCCAAGAATTGACGTATTTCTGTCGGTGTACGCGGTGCAGGCCAGTTTCTGATCGAATCTACCTTGGATGGATCGACATGTATCCCATCCTTGTTCACTACGTGGCCTAAGAAGTGGACTTCACGAAGCCAGAAGTCGCATTTTGAAAACTTTGCGTACAGTTGCTCCTTTCGAATAAGTTCCAAGATAAGACGTAAGTGTTGCTCGTGCTCCTCCTGACTCTTGGAGTAGATCAGAATGTCGTCGATAAAGACAATAACGAACTTGTCAAGATAAGGTTTGCGCACCCTGTTCGTAAAGTCCGTAAATACGGCAGGTGTGTTCAATAATATCAACCCATCCATCACATCAAACATAAAATATAGTAGTTAAAATAATTCATAAAACCCAAGACATTTGATGTTCAAACCAAACTTTGTTCGAATAGCGGAAACATAATAATGAAAAACCCAAAAAGAAGTTATAAGTTCAAATATCGTTCATTGCGTCTCCCTGACCAATCATGTACACGCTGCCCCGGCGTCATGGTTTCCATTGCTTCCCCCAACACTTTCCCCGTTGTCATCCCTGTTTCCATGGTCGTGGTTTTGAGTCTGATCCTGGTTTAATTGAGGGCAATCGCGTTTAAAATGACCTTCAGCCCCACACTGGAAACATCCCCCGTTTCCACGCTGTGGCTGCTGCTGTGTGCTCTGTGGAGCTGGTAGTTGCAGTTGCTGGTTCTGTGAAGGTTGAGGCAGTCGTTGTTGTTCTTGGGTTACAGGACGTGAGTTTCGACAATCCTTTGCTTCATGACCAATCTTGAGACACCGCTGGCAACGACCCCTGTTGCACTGGCCACCGTGGTGTCTGTTACATTTGTTGCACCATGGGTGAATTCCTCGATATCTTTTCTGCCCATGACTACTAGAAAACTGCTGTTTGGGGCTCTGGTAGTCATCTATCTCTTGCTGCTGCGTCAGAGGTTGGACCAAAATTAATCCCGTGCTCAGGTTTTCATCCCACTTGCGTTTGTTATCTCTAGAAGCACATGCAGTATCAGTCTTAGCTCGTTTCGGTAGTTTGTTCTGTTCTACAGCCTGGTCTGTGAGACGATGAGCCAATCGAGTGGCTTGCTGGATAGTGCCAAGGTTAGCTGTGGTCATATGATTCTGAATTTCGGGCACCAGACCCTTGAGATACAGTTCGATGCGTTTGGTGGGAGGGTCTACCATAGTAGGACAAAATGTGGCTAATTCATTCGATCTCCTCGTATAAGCTTCAATTTCAGACCCCACCATCTGTAGGTTGAGGAACTCTACCTCTAGTTTGTGGATGTCTTCACGACTACAAAACTCTTCCTTAATCAGTTCCTTGAACTCGTTCCAGGGGGTGGCATTAGCAGCTGCCAGCCCTAACATCTGAACCTGTGCTTTCCACCAGGTAAATGCAGCACCTTCGAGTGCTCCAGCAGCAAACTTTACCCTACGTGACTCAGGGCAATCATGCACCTCGAAGTCAGTTTCGAGTCTCTCGAACCAATGGAGGAGGCCTTCAACCCCCTCAGTTCCGCTGAAGGTACAAAGCTGGCAATCCTTGAGATTTTTGAAGGTGTAAACAGGGGACTGAGCGTGTTGACCTCCCGCTTGTATGGCTGCAAGTGCCGCAGCAATTCGTTCGTTAATGAGAGCCGTCAACTGGGCTTGTGTCATGTTGATATATTCGGCCATGACCTTTATGGCAAATGTAACGTAAGTGAGAATGGTTCGCGAGTAGGGCGATGACAGAAAAGTGTAAGCACATAAGTATTCTCATGCAATGACAAGTTGTGAGCAAAGTAATGTAAGCATACTACGAGCAAAGTTCTATGCAATTCTAGCATGTAGGCAATAAACATAAACCTTATTACCTAGGATGTCGAGTCTTGCACGTGGAGCGAAGCGTCGTTGTGGATCGTTGAGAGCACTGTTCTGGTTATAGTCTGGTTTTAATAAAAACGTTTTCCCATATTAAAACCAAGTTCTCTATAACCAATGGCTCTGATACCAATCTGTCACACCCCCAAAATCCACCTGCGGAGTATCACCGCTTGGGAGCGTGACTGACCAGGATCAAGCCACCAATCATATTGAACATGCATTTAATATTAAATAAAGTAAATGAAAACCATCCATTCAATACAAAAGGTGTTCAAACATTAAATCGTTTCAAAAGTGTTGCGGAAGCATAGTAAATAAACCAGTATCAATAGTTTTAAGTATCACAATAGTAAAGCGGAAGAGCCACGATCCTTGTCCACAACGACCCGCATCTCCAGTGCAAGCTCCAAGTACCTAGCGATCTGCAAGGCATGCAACAGAATGATCAACAAACTAGTTGAGCGAGTTCACATAAAGAGAATGCGTAATAGTAAGTTCATTTGTAATAGGTGGCTCTACTGGGCCGTTTGTATATTTTACTGTGGTGGGTTCCACGTTTTCCTGTGGTGGTGTTCCACGTTTTCCTGTGGTGGGGTTCCACGTTTTCCTGTGGTGGTGTTCCACGTTTTCCTGTGGTGGGGTTCCACGTTTTCCTGTGGTGGTGTTCCACGTTTTCCTGTGGTGGTGTTCCACGTTTTCCTGTGGTGGTGTTCCACGTTTTCCTGTTAGTTCGCGACCATAGTCTTTACCGACCAGGGTGTGTGCGAAGGCAATTTATCAGTTCGTTCGCGACCATAGTCTTTACCGACCAGGGTGGGTGCGAAGGCAGTTGAGTAGTTCGTAAGCATCAACAGTTTAATCGTTCGTTACAGTATCAAAGTATGCACAATTAATCATCCAACCCATTCCCACCCTGGGAACCCATGCCTTGGCTGTGTGAACTCACCTTGGTTTGCTCGGTATGCTAAGTTATGCGCTCACTAGTAATTAATCACGTCCTACTGTACGCACGTATAACAAATCAGTTCATGTTCACAATGATTCGCATGCAATATAATGTTCACGTAACAGTCAGTTTGTACATCGGCGCAACACGTACCATTTCCTAGTTACTCATCAGCTAGTGCACACAATTACAAATGTAAACATTCATCATCAAGCATGGCATGTCAAATAGTTCATGTATACATTCCATCCTTCGAAGGATGTTTATAATTGCTACTATCCTTCGATCCACTGTTAACTTTCGACACATCAGTGATCTTTCGACACTTACAAGTTTTCACAGTTATCTTTCGGACTAGTTGGTATGTTTCGTACCATCAGTCATCTTTCGACCTAAGGTATCTTTCGGTCAACTTAATTATGTTTCGGTCATATCTATCCTTCGGTCAATGCTATGTTTCGACTACAAGCATCTTTCGATCAATCAACAGTTACGTTTTCACAATCAGTTACGTTTTCACAGGAACAGCAACCCTAATCATCTGTACAGCCGTCATCATCATTACCAAAACATCAGAATCATTTAGCACATCTAATCATAACGCAATCATCCAGAAATCATTGTCTAGCATGAACCTAGTTTAAACGTATCACGAAACCGGTTAACGCACATTAACACATCATCAAACCCTATGTGAAATCTATATCGATATTCAATCGTATTCAAAATCATAATATTCAGGCATGTATCAGTTCAGGTTACATCAACAATCAAGAACACACTACACGTGAACACATACGCATATAAACGAACGATCGAATCAAATAGATTTTACTAACCGAAATGAGGGTTTGGTCGCAAGGGTCTCCTGTGGTTACTAGCTTGCCGTCACAGTTTGGAGAGCTCTAGGGTTGGGAATATGATAGAAAATGACAGCCGATACATGCTGATACGTATTTATACGTATTACAGAAATGGGCCAAGCCCATCTGAAAGACTGGGCCGAAGGATCTGGGTTCCAGTCGAAGGATATGGTCTTGGTTCGAAGGATATGTTTCGAGATCCTTCGAACCGGCAGTTGATCCTTCGAATCGAAGGATATCTTTCGGGGTCCTTCGATTGGCATAACATGTTTCGATCTAAACTAAGTGTTTTAATAATATTCTAATAATAACTTTAATACCACAGCAAGTAATCACATATGTGCAACACGACAATTCATTTCATCAAAACACAACGTGTACAATTACAAGTCCATAATCCAAACAACTAAACAGTCAAAGTCAACGCGCATTTAATGCGAAAGTGAAAGTCAGAAACTCGAGTTGTCACAGAGAGGCTGTGCGATTTTCGAGAAATCTCTAATAAACCTCCGATAATATCCTGCGAGACCAAGAAATTGTCGCACCTCAGATGGAGTCTTTGGTGCCGCCCAATTCTTAACTGCATCCACCTTCGCAGGATCCACATGTATCCCTTTCTCGTTAACAACGTGCCCAAGGAAATGCACTTCTCGAATCCAAAAGTCGCACTTTGAAAATTTCGCATACAGCTGTTCTCTTCTCAAAAGTTCCAAGATGAGACGTAGGTGGCGCTCGTGATCTTCCTTGTTCTTGGAATAGACTAAGATGTCGTCAATAAACACTATAACAAACTCGTCAAGATATGGCTTACATACGCGGTTCATGAGAGCCAGGAAAACCGCTGGTGCATTGGTTAATCCAAACGGCATGACCAAAAACTCATAGTGTCCGTAGCGTGTTCGAAAAGCCGTCTTGGGAACATCCTCTTCCCTAACCCTTACCTGGTGATACCCCGATCTTAAGTCGATCTTGGAATAGAAACTTGACCCTTGCAGCTGGTCAAACAAGTCGTCGATGCGTGGTAACGGATATCGGTTCTTAATGGTCACCTTGTTGAGCTCTCGATAGTCGATACACATACGGAATGACCCGTCTTTCTTCTTTACGAACAAAACTGGGGCTCCCCAAGGCGACGAACTGGGTCGAATGAAACCCCTATCCAACAACTCCTGTAGTTGATTGGACAACTCCTGTAACTCTCCAGGTGCTAGCCGGTAAGGAGCTCGAGCAATTGGAGCCGCTCCCGGCGCAAGATCAATCTGAAATTCTACTTGACGGTGAGGAGGTAACCCTGGCAGCTCCTCTGGGAACACATCAGCGAATTCTCGCACCACTGGTAGATCCTCGATCTTACTTTCTTCAGACTGAGCGTTGGTAACTAACGCTAACATTGCAGGATACCCCTTTTTCAGATATTGCTGTGCACGCATGGCCGAGATAATACCAACCATCGTCCCACTACGATGCCCTTGAACTAGTAATGTCTCCCCATCAGGGAGAGGGATACGCACGATTTTCTCTTTACACAAAATTTCTGCTTGGTGCTTAGACAGCCAATCCATGCCTACTACTATATCAAAACTACCGAGCGTAACGGGAAGGAGGTCAATATCAAACACCTGACCCACGAGATCTAGTTTGCACCCGAAAAGGACATTCGAGGCTTCTATCGTCTTACCATCTGCTAATTCTACTACTTGTTTAACTTCTAAAGGTGTTGGGGTTATCCATAATCGTTGACTAAACTCTAGGGACACATAACTCCAATCGGCACCCGAATCAAATAATACAGAAGCAATACGATTGTTAACAGGAAACGTACTAGTTACAACGTTGCCGTCATTCCTCGCATCCCCTGCTCCAAGCTGGAACACTCTGCCTCGAGCACCATTTCCCCCATTGTTGCCGTTGTTGTTGTTGTTGTTTCCAGCATTGTTGTTATTCGGGCGGTTGTTGTCGTTAGCGTTCTGGTTTAACTGAGGGTAATCCCGCTTAAAGTGACCCTCGTCACCACACTGATAGCACCCCTTCCTGAAACCCTGGTTCTGCTGGGGTGGTTGTCCCTGTTGTCTCTGATTCTGCTGGTTTTGTTGCTGCTGGTGTTTGGGCTGTGGGGCCCTACAATCCCTGGCCTCATGGCCTGCCTTACCACACCTGTTACACATCCGACTACACGCCCCGAAATGATGATAGCCACACTTGTTACATCGTGGCTTCTTCCCTGCATACGAACCCTGGCTGTGGCCACTTCCCTGGCCTTGATTGACAGAAGACGACTGGCTGATGCTGCAGTTGTTGTTGTTGTCTGGCCTTTTCTGAGTATGACCAGCACTGGATGCTTTGTCGTAGTCGCTCCACTTCCGTTTATTATCATTAGCAGATGTAGTATGTGACACCCCAGGAAAATCAGTGAACGATGTAACTTACCTAGCTTCCTCAGTGAGTGCGTACCAAATTTCGGGACGAAATTTCTTTTAAGTTGGGGATAATGTGACAACTCGAATTTCCAAGATTTCTATTTTCGTATTTATTGCACGATCATGTATTGATTGCCATGAAATTATATATGTTTGATTGGTTGATTATGCATAGTTGTTTGTCATTTGTGAAACTTGTCAAATGTGTAAACTTGGTGGTGGAATTATGAAATAGTTATGAGATGGTGTACTATTGTAAATTATATTAGTTAGGGGTGTAGAGAGCCATTAGTGAATTTGATTATACTTAAAACCCTAATCCCCTCTCTAATCATTCACTAATCACTTTCACCAAAACCAAAGAACGTACTCTCATTTCTTGGGCTCTAGCAATCATCACCATCATCATCACCAAGATAATCATCACGAGTTTGATCACCCTACTCCTCTAGAATCATTCAAGGTAATTGTTAATGATTTGTGCTTGATTATCTATTGATTTCTTGATTCTTGTGTTCTTTGAAAACCCTAGTTCTTCATGTGATAGGTTGTGATTTTGGTTTGATTCTAAACTATTGATGATAATGATTAGTCATATGATTGATAGATGGTTCCTATAATGATATAGTTTGATTGTTGTTGAGCATGAGTGGATTGATTATGATTCTGCCGTCATATGTTTTGATTTAGGGTTTGTTGAATGAAATACGTAACTGGCTTGATTCTCTTGACGTTGTATTGGAATTCTTATGTTATGATTGTCTGAGTTTGCTAAGTGAAACTATGCCTGAGTTTAAATCAATGGACTAGAGGTCCGAGTTTAATCAATGGACTAGAGGTCCGAGTTTAAACATACTTAAAGTGGTCCGAACTTAATTTTTGAATGGGCCGAGTATAGTGGTGATTAAAAGGTCCGAGTTTAATTCCTTCATGTTGTCTGAGTTTAATTGATTGATTGAAGTCTGAGTTTAGTCTTTGTTATATGTCCGAGTTTAATCACATGTAAAGGGGTCCGAATTTAATGTAATTGAAAGTGGTCCGAGTTTAATTTCACTACATCAAGTCCGAGTATAAATGGACCCTAGTGGACCGAGTTTAATTGATGTGTAAGTGTCCGAGTTTATATGCTTTGTATATGGTCCGAACTTAATGCTTTGTATATGGTCCGAGAATAATGTGCTCCCTATGGTCCGAACTTGATGTGTAACACATGATCCGAGTTTAAAGTGATGAAATATGTCCGAGTTTAATGTTGTTGAGTGGTCCGAGTTTATTGTTGTGTAAATGGGCCGAGTTTAATGAAGGTATGTTGGACCAGTTTAATTCATGACCAACCATGTCCGAATTTATATACTGATTGTATGTCTGAGGTTGTATGATGATTATATGTGATATACGAGTTCTGAACAGGGGAGACCCCCCCCCATATTTGTCTGATGCATGATCCTGTATATGTCAGTAGGAATTACGCGAATTATATGAGCTACGTGTATTGTATGGATGAGTTAACTGTTACATGATACATGATTGATACATGAGATTGACTATTAAGCACAATGTGACATTAGTTTTGCATGCGCATTCTTTGAACATGAACTGATTTGTTATACGTGCATACAATAGGATTTGATTAATTACTTGTGAGTGCATAACATAGCATACCGAGCAAACCAAGGTGAGTTCACACTCTTACCAAGGCATGGGGTTCCCGGGGTGTTGGGAATGGGAATGAATGGTTGATTAGATACTCTATTGACACTATGACTAGACTACCACATCACTATCCTCGGTTGTAAAGGATACCTATAGTTACGAGTAGTCTAGTGGTTGAGGAAAACGTGGAACACCACCACAGGAAAACGTGGAACACCACCACAGGAAACGTGGAACACCACCACAGGAAACGTGGAACACCACCACAGGAAAACGTGGAACACCACCACAGGAAACGTGGAACACCACCACAGGAAAACGTGGAACACCACCACAGGAAACGTGGAACACCACCACAGGAAACGTGGAACACCACCACAGGAAACGTGGAACACCACCACAGGAAAACGTGGAACACCACCACCAGTAAAATATACAAACGGCCCAGTAGAGCCACCTATTATAATGAACTTACTATTACGCATTTCCTTTATGTGAACTCGCTCAACTAGTTTGTTGATCATTCTGTTACATGCCTTGCAGATCGCTAGGTACTTGGAGCTTGCACTTGAGAAGCAGGTCGTTGTGGACGAGGATCGTGGCTTTTCCGCTTTACTATTGTGATACTTAAAACTATTGACACTGGTTTACTTACTATGCTTCCGCAACACTTTTGAAACGATTTAATGTTTGGACACCTTTTGTATTGAATGGATGGTTTTCACTTACTTTATTTAATATTAAATGCATGTTCAATATGATTGGTGGCTTGATCCTGGTCAGTCACGCTCCCAAGCGGTGATACTCCGCAGGTGGATTTTGGGGGTGTGACAGATTGGTATCAGAGCCATTGGTTATAGAGAACTTGGTTTTAATAAGGGGAAAACGTTTTTATTAAAACCAGACTATAACCAGAACAGTGCTCTCAACGATCCACAACGACGCTTCGCTCCACGTGCAAGACTCAACTTCTTAGGTAATAAGGTTTATGTTTATTGCCTACATGCTAGAATTTGCTTAGAACTTTGCTCGTAGTATGCTTACATTACCTTGCTCACAACTTGTCATAGCATGAGAATACTTATGTGCTTACACTCTTCTGTCATCGCACTATTCGCGAACCTTTCTCACTTATGTTGCCTTTGATGTGAAGATCAATGGCCGCACGAATTACCATGACTCAAGCCCAGCTAGAGGCTCTCGTTGCTGCGGCAGTTGCAGCCGCCCAAGCAGGTAGTATACCCTGCAGTATAGACACTAGGATCTTTAGATCCTACATTAATTCTCGTACTTAACTTTGCCCTATTCGTACACAATAGGTCAACCCGCTCAGCAACAACCTGGGTGCACATTCAAGAATTTCATGGACTGTCGTCCTAGCTCGTTCAGTGGCACGGAGGGGGCAGTTGGACTCCTCCACTGGTTTGAAAAGCTCGAGTCGGTTTTTGAAATGTGTGAATGCCCTGAGGCTCGCAGGGTGAAGTTCGCCACTGGCACTCTTGAAGGGATTGCGCTCACCTGGTGGAATGCGCAAGTACAGATCTTAGGGT
Source organism: Helianthus annuus (assembly GCF_002127325.2). NCBI lineage: Eukaryota > Viridiplantae > Streptophyta > Magnoliopsida > Asterales > Asteraceae > Helianthus > Helianthus annuus. Next base: position 14,832,637 of record NC_035433.2, on the reverse strand, counting down.
TGGCAGCTGCTAACGCCACACCCTGGAATGAATTCAAAGAACTGATTAAGAGGGAATATTGCACAAGAGAAGACATCCACAAGTTGGAGGATGAGTTGTACAATTTGAAGATGGTGGGTTCAGAAATCGAAGCTTACACCAAGAGGTCGAATGAGTTGGCTGTGCTGTGTCCAACCATGGTAGACCCACCATACAAGCGCATTGAGTTGTATCTCAAGGGTTTGGCGCCAGAAATCCAGAGCCACGTGACGTCGGCTAACCTCAACAACATCCAGGAAATTCAGCGCCTTGCACACCGCATCACAGATCAGGCAGTAGACCAGGGCAAACTGCCAAAGCGTATCAGTGCTACCACTACCGCTACTGCTTCTACTACGCTTGCTACTCCCAGTGAAAGTAAAAGAAAATGGGAGGGGGATTCTAGCAAGGGGTCAGCTTCAGTGCAGTCGCAGTCTCAGCAGCGAAAGACAGACAGCTACCAGAGTCCAAGTCAGCACTCCTCTAGCAGCCATAAACAGGGAGGGTATCGAGGAAATCTCCCAAAGTGCAACACCTGCAACAAACACCACAGCGGCCAGTGTAATAAGGTTCGTTGTCAAAGATGCCACAAAATGGGTCACGAGGCTAAAGATTGTAGAAGCGCTCGTCCTGCAAACCAGAATCAGCAGCAACCTCAGGCACAGCAGAATCAGCAGCAGGGTAACAGAGGGTGCTTTCAGTGCGGTGCAGAGGGACACTTTAAAAGGAATTGCCCTCAGTTGAACAGAAATCAGAACAACAACAACCGCAACAACAATCAGGGTAATGGCAACAACAACAACGGGGGAAATAACAACAACAACGGCAATGAAGCTCGTGGTCGGGCATTTGTGTTGGGTCGAGGGGATGCAGTGAATGATCCTAACGTGGTTATGGGTAAGTTCCTTCTCGACGATATTTACGTTACTGTCTTATTTGATTCGGGTGCTGATACAAGTTATATGTCCATGAAAATGAGTAACTTATTAAAACGTACACCAACACCTCTAGACACTAAACACGTCGTAGAACTAGCGAATGGTAAAAGTGTAGAAGCCGCTCATGTAGTCAAGGGTTGTAGCATTGTTCTAGCGGGTCAGACTTTCACGATTGATCTTATACCCATAGTCTTGGGTAGCTTCGACGTCGTCATCGGCATGGATTGGTTATCTCAACATCACGCAGAGATCTTATGCAAGGAAAAGGTTATTCGTATTCCTCGCTCCAGTCAAGAACCTCTCGAAGTTCAGGGCGACAAGAGTGGTGCTGTGGTTGGTATCATCTCTTACTTGAAGGCGCAGAAATGTTTACGAAAGGGGCATACTGCCATTCTGGCTCTCGTTACTGATGCATCAGCAAAGGAAAAGAAGCTGGAGGTTATCCCAGTTGTACGTGACTTCCCTCAGGTGTTTCCTGAAGATTTACCAGGCTTACCGCCTCATCGTCAAGTCGAGTTTCAGATCGAATTGGCACCTGGAGCAGCGCCAATAGCCCGCGCACCATATCGTTTAGCTCCAACCGAACTGGAAGAACTGTCGAAACAGCTGCAAGAGCTCTTGGAAAAGGGCTTTATTCGTCCAAGCTCTTCGCCTTGGGGAGCTCCAGTGTTATTTGTGAAGAAGAAAGACGGTACGTTCAGGATGTGCATCGACTACCGTGAACTCAACAAGGTGACGGTGAAGAACCGTTATCCTCTTCCACGCATAGATGACTTATTCGACCAGTTGCAAGGGTCGTGTTACTATTCCAAGATCGATTTGAGGTCAGGGTATCATCAGCTGAGAGTCCGGGATGAGGACGTCTCCAAAACTGCTTTCAGAACTCGTTATGGTCACTACGAGTTTCTGGTCATGCCATTCGGGCTTACAAACGCACCTGCAGTCTTCATGGATCTTATGAACAGGGTGTGCAAACCGTATCTCGACAAGTTCGTCATCGTTTTCATCGACGACATTTTGATTTACTCCAAGAGTCAGGAGGAGCACGAGCAGCATCTACGTATTATCTTGGAACTTCTTCGAAAAGAGCAACTGTACGCAAAGTTTTCAAAATGCGACTTCTGGCTTCGTGAAGTCCACTTCTTAGGTCATGTGGTAAACAAGGATGGGATTCATGTCGATCCATCCAAGGTTGATTCGATCAGAAACTGGCCAGCACCGCGTACACCGACAGAAATACGCCAATTCTTGGGTTTGGCAGGTTACTACAGGCGATTTATTAAAGACTTCTCCAAGATCGCGCAACCACTCACTATGCTTACACAGAAAGGTGTCGTTTACAGATGGGGTAATACACAGGAGACCGCTTTTCAGTACTTAAAGGATAGGCTTTGCAGCGCGCCTATTCTCTCACTGCCCGAGGGCACGGATGACTTCGTGGTTTATTGTGACGCATCGATACAAGGGCTTGGTTGTGTATTGATGCAACGGGATAAAGTTATTGCATACGCCTCTCGGCAACTCAAGGTTCATGAACGGAACTACACGACGCACGATTTAGAGCTGGGAGCTGTTGTTTTCGCGCTTAAGATATGGCGACACTACCTGTACGGTACCCGGTGCACGATTTACACCGATCACAGGAGTCTCGAGCATATTCTTAAGCAAAAGGATTTGAATATGCGTCAACGAAGATGGGTTGAACTTCTGAACGACTACGAATGCGCCATCAAGTATCATCCAGGCAAGGCCAATGTTGTGGCTGATGCCCTTAGTCGGAAAGACACTCTACCTAAGCGCGTGCGAGCGCTACAGCTTACTATTCAGTCCAGTCTTCCTGCACAGATACGAGCTGCTCAGATTGAAGCACTAAAACCCGAAAACGTCAAGGCTGAAGCCCTACGCGGCTCAAGGCAACGCATGGAACAAAAGGAAGACGGCGCCTACTATGTAACGGGCCGTATTTGGGTCCCACTTTATGGCGGTCTACGCGAACTTGTGATGGATGAAGCGCACAAGTCTCGCTACTCGGTACATCCAGGGGCAGATAAAATGTACCACGATATCAAAACAACATACTGGTGGCCAAGTATGAAAGCCCACATCGCTACCTATGTTGGCAAGTGTTTGACCTGTGCGAGAGTCAAGGTCGAATATCAGAAACCAGCTGGTCTACTTCAGCAGCCCAAGATACCGCAGTGGAAATGGGAAGAAATTTCCATGGATTTCGTTACGGGCTTACCTAGATCCCAGCGTGGGAATGACACTATTTGGGTAATCGTTGATCGACTCACAAAGTCTGCTCACTTCTTGGCTATCAAAGAAACGGATAAGTTTTCTACCTTAGCAGACATTTACTTGAAAGAAGTTGTTTCGAGGCACGGAGTGCCAACCTCTATTATTTCGGATCGCGATGCACGATTCACGTCAGAGCTTTGGCAAGCGATGCACAAATCCTTCGGCTCACGATTAGACATGAGCACAACATATCATCCTCAGACGGATGGGCAGTCTGAGCGAACTATTCAAACTCTAGAAGACATGCTTCGAGCGTGTGTTATCGATTTCGGCAACGGCTGGGAAAAGCACCTCCCTTTGGTGGAGTTCTCGTACAATAACAGTTACCATACCAGCATTCAAGCCGCTCCATTCGAGGCATTGTACGGACGTAAATGCCGGTCACCTCTCTGTTGGGCAGAGGTGGGGGATAGTCAGATTACGGGTCCAGATATTGTTGTGGACGCCACAGAAAAGATAGCACAGATACGACAACGCATGGCGGCAGCACGCGACCGTCAGAAAGCCTACGCGGACAAGCGTAGAAAGCCATTGGAATTTGAGGTCGGGGACCGGGTTTTATTGAAAGTTTCACCCTGGAAGGGTGTGGTTCGTTTTGGTAAAAGAGGCAAACTGAATCCGCGGTACGTCGGACCGTTCGAAATCTTAGAAAAGATTGGCAAGGTAGCCTACAGATTAAACCTACCTCCTGAACTCGGTGCAGTTCACAATGTATTTCACGTGTCGAATCTGAAGAAGTGCCTGTCAGATGAGACCCTCATAGTTCCTTTTAAGGAACTCACTATCGACGAGCGGTTGCAGTTCGTCGAGGAACCAGTTGAAATCACGGACCGGGATGTTAAGGTCCTCAAACACAAGAGAATCCCTCTTGTGCGAGTTCGTTGGAACTCCCAGCGTGGCCCAGAGTATACATGGGAACGCGAAGACCAGATGAAAGAAAAGTACCCCCAGCTATTCGAAACCAATGCATCCACTTCTGAGGCTGAAGCTACTACTACTGAATTTCGGGACGAAATTCCAAATCAACGGGGGGATGATGTGACACCCCAGGAAAATCAGTGAACGATGTAACTTACCTAGCTTCCTCAGTGAGTGCGTACCAAATTTCGGGACGAAATTTCTTTTAAGTTGGGGATAATGTGACAACTCGAATTTCCAAGATTTCTATTTTCGTATTTATTGCACGATCATGTATTGATTGCCATGAAATTATATATGTTTGATTGGTTGATTATGCATAGTTGTTTGTCATTTGTGAAACTTGTCAAATGTGTAAACTTGGTGGTGGAATTATGAAATAGTTATGAGATGGTGTACTATTGTAAATTATATTAGTTAGGGGTGTAGAGAGCCATTAGTGAATTTGATTATACTTAAAACCCTAATCCCCTCTCTAATCATTCACTAATCACTTTCACCAAAACCAAAGAACGTACTCTCATTTCTTGGGCTCTAGCAATCATCACCATCATCATCACCAAGATAATCATCACGAGTTTGATCACCCTACTCCTCTAGAATCATTCAAGGTAATTGTTAATGATTTGTGCTTGATTATCTATTGATTTCTTGATTCTTGTGTTCTTTGAAAACCCTAGTTCTTCATGTGATAGGTTGTGATTTTGGTTTGATTCTAAACTATTGATGATAATGATTAGTCATATGATTGATAGATGGTTCCTATAATGATATAGTTTGATTGTTGTTGAGCATGAGTGGATTGATTATGATTCTGCCGTCATATGTTTTGATTTAGGGTTTGTTGAATGAAATACGTAACTGGCTTGATTCTCTTGACGTTGTATTGGAATTCTTATGTTATGATTGTCTGAGTTTGCTAAGTGAAACTATGCCTGAGTTTAAATCAATGGACTAGAGGTCCGAGTTTAATCAATGGACTAGAGGTCCGAGTTTAAACATACTTAAAGTGGTCCGAACTTAATTTTTGAATGGGCCGAGTATAGTGGTGATTAAAAGGTCCGAGTTTAATTCCTTCATGTTGTCTGAGTTTAATTGATTGATTGAAGTCTGAGTTTAGTCTTTGTTATATGTCCGAGTTTAATCACATGTAAAGGGGTCCGAATTTAATGTAATTGAAAGTGGTCCGAGTTTAATTTCACTACATCAAGTCCGAGTATAAATGGACCCTAGTGGACCGAGTTTAATTGATGTGTAAGTGTCCGAGTTTATATGCTTTGTATATGGTCCGAACTTAATGCTTTGTATATGGTCCGAGAATAATGTGCTCCCTATGGTCCGAACTTGATGTGTAACACATGATCCGAGTTTAAAGTGATGAAATATGTCCGAGTTTAATGTTGTTGAGTGGTCCGAGTTTATTGTTGTGTAAATGGGCCGAGTTTAATGAAGGTATGTTGGACCAGTTTAATTCATGACCAACCATGTCCGAATTTATATACTGATTGTATGTCTGAGGTTGTATGATGATTATATGTGATATACGAGTTCTGAACAGGGGAGACCCCCCCCCATATTTGTCTGATGCATGATCCTGTATATGTCAGTAGGAATTACGCGAATTATATGAGCTACGTGTATTGTATGGATGAGTTAACTGTTACATGATACATGATTGATACATGAGATTGACTATTAAGCACAATGTGACATTAGTTTTGCATGCGCATTCTTTGAACATGAACTGATTTGTTATACGTGCATACAATAGGATTTGATTAATTACTTGTGAGTGCATAACATAGCATACCGAGCAAACCAAGGTGAGTTCACACTCTTACCAAGGCATGGGGTTCCCGGGGTGTTGGGAATGGGAATGAATGGTTGATTAGATACTCTATTGACACTATGACTAGACTACCACATCACTATCCTCGGTTGTAAAGGATACCTATAGTTACGAGTAGTCTAGTGGTTGAGGAAAACGTGGAACACCACCACAGGAAAACGTGGAACACCACCACAGGAAACGTGGAACACCACCACAGGAAACGTGGAACACCACCACAGGAAAACGTGGAACACCACCACAGGAAACGTGGAACACCACCACAGGAAAACGTGGAACACCACCACAGGAAACGTGAAACACCACCACAGGAAACGTGGAACACCACCACAGGAAACGTGGAACACCACCACAGGAAAACGTGGAACACCACCACCAGTAAAATATACAAACGGCCCAGTAGAGCCACCTATTATAATGAACTTACTATTACGCATTTCCTTTATGTGAACTCGCTCAACTAGTTTGTTGATCATTCTGTTACATGCCTTGCAGATCGCTAGGTACTTGGAGCTTGCACTTGAGAAGCAGGTCGTTGTGGACGAGGATCGTGGCTTTTCCGCTTTACTATTGTGATACTTAAAACTATTGACACTGGTTTACTTACTATGCTTCCGCAACACTTTTGAAACGATTTAATGTTTGGACACCTTTTGTATTGAATGGATGGTTTTCACTTACTTTATTTAATATTAAATGCATGTTCAATATGATTGGTGGCTTGATCCTGGTCAGTCACGCTCCCAAGCGGTGATACTCCGCAGGTGGATTTTGGGGGTGTGACATAGTAGCAGTGGGTGCCGCAGCAGCAGTGGCTGAAATGCGCGGGGGTAACGAATTGCTCTCGACCTCTTGGTCCACAATCTTATGAGTCAGTCGAACAATCTGTGTTAAATCATTGAGATGGGCTGCAGTGACCAAACTCTTCACACGCGGAGGCAACCCTTTGATGAATAACTCAATCCTCCGAGACATAGGCCGGGACAAGTTCGGGCACATGTCGGCCAATTCATACGATCGCTTCACATACGCTTCGACCTCAGATCCAACCATCTTCAGGTCGTAGTACTCGTTTTCCAACTTCTGGACTTCATCCCGAGGACAGTACTCCTCCCTGATCAGTTCTTTAAAGTCTTCCCAAGTTGTAGCATTCGCTGCCTCGATGCCCAACAACTGTACTTGGGCGTTCCACCATGTTTGGGCACCATCTGCCAAGGTACCCGCAGCATATTTCACCCTGTCCCCAGCGGGGCAGTTACAGATAGCAAACACAGACTCTGCTTTCTCGAACCATCTCAGAAGTCCCACAGCCCCTTCAGTCCCGGTGAAGGTCTGTGGCTTACAGTCCATAAACATTTTGAACGTACACGCAGGCTGGTTGTTGTGGGGTTGCGCTTGCTGACCAGCTTGATAGGCTGCTAAGGCCTCAGCCACACGGGTATTGATTAAGTCAGTCAACTCAGCCTGAGTCATGTTGATGTTGCCACGTCCGTGTCCTCGTCCACTCATGATTCTATATGTGGAGATGAACCGATTTAGAAATTCGAAACGAGATGGAAGTCAAGTATCATACTAATATCTATGTACTACCAAGTTTACACATAGTAAGGCAGAACCCTTCTCACGCTCGATAAGCCTCACTGGGACTTGCATGCACCCCGCATTATTATTAAGTGTGCACCCATAATAATAAGGCAATTTGCATGCTTATCTCAGTGCCTCTTAGCTTGCGCTCAAAGTTTCCCCCCGTTCAAACAACACAACAGATGGTATCACAGGTCTATGGTTCACATGAGTCGAAGAGTAGTGTCACACTATCAAGTCACTATGATGTTTAATGTCTCATTTCATATATATGTTGTGAGTGTGTGACTGCTAAGCAAGTAATGTATAAAGTGAGAGGGACGAACCTTGCAATCTGGAGCTGAGTGTCATGATCGATTTTCGAAGGTGTTCGGTTATAGTCTGGTTTTACAAAACGTTTTAAAAACCTAGTTCACTATAACCAGTGGCTCTGATACCAAACTGTAACACCCCCAAAATACCACCTGCGGAAACCCCGCGAGGCGTGTTACACATCAGAGTCTGAGCCACCAATCACATTGAACCAACGATAAATATTTAAATAAAACATGTCATTAATTGCCAAGATTAAATGTCAAACATAATATCATTTCACAAGAGTTATATAGCGGAAGCATATGATAAGTCGTTTAGCAGTTGTTTCATAATAAAACTCAAAACCAATGTATCAATTATAAGTAATCCAATAGCTTCGATCCATGACCACTCCAGCACTCCCAGATAACAAGTCCATGTTCCAAGGTTAACGACCTACAAGCATGCAAACAAGTGTGTCAGACTACGCTGGTGAGTTCAAGGTTTTGCTAACATGATTTGTTACCAGATGTATATTAATGCGATTCAATGTTGCGTTACGATGTTGCTCATGTTAGATACCCTAGGGAGTGTGCCCATAAGTATCCGGGGAGTGGGTACCCCTTATCGACCGATGCTATGTTGCCTTCGTTAGATACCCTAGGGAGTGTGCCCATATGTATCCGAGGAGTGTGCCTCTAACAACCATAGCCATACCCAGATAATTAGTTCACGCCCGTCCTTACGGCCCGGTGTGAGGTTTCCCACCTAATAGCGCTATCAACTAATTACCCCCATTGCCCTCCAGGCAATCCGATGATAGATCCCATGTTCAATAACCAAAACCGATTAAGTTGTTTACCCAAAGTTTCCCTTCCAAATGTTTACCAGTTGTCCCAAACCACCGGGACGCATGCTTGAGAAAATGCATTGAACTCACCTGGGGTTGCTCGGTATGATACACGAAGAGTTCAGTTAAGCTACAATGTGATCAACCACGTCCTAGCACGTTTATCATACAAGTCAGGTTCGGTTCACGTAAAGCACGTATGGTTACATAGAGTTAACAAGTTACAAGCATACATAGTTCATGGCACATACACAATTGTCGAATATATCATCACTGATTTATGCGGTTCATAAGAATGGGCTCGCACAAGTCTTAGCAGCCTTGTGCGAGTCACTCGTTGAGGCCCAATGATACTCGGCCCAAATAGCTAAGACTGTCCAACAGATATACACGGCCCAATCACTAAACAGGTAAGTCAAACTTGTGCGGTTCATACACCTTGTGCGACGGAGGATCAGGTTGTGCGATTGGACTGAGTGGTGTGCTAGTGATTTGGGCTTTTAAGGCCCAACAGTTAAACAGACCTCATCCCATGTGCGGTCCAGTAACCCGAGTGAAAACACCTTGTGCGACTGACAAGGCTTGTGCGATTAGGGAGCTTGTGCGGTCGACTAGCTTATACGTTTGGGCTCTTGTGCGATCCAGTTGCCTTGTGCGACTTGACACTTGGGCTGTCCGGCCCAACCGTAACATTTATATGTGACCTTGTGCGATTAGGGTCCACTTGTGCGACTGTATTTAAGTTCCGGAAATTATGTTCAATCAGTTACATCATGCAACAAGTTTCCTGTTTTATCTCAATCAATTAACATAATTTCTATCTATTTGATTAACATTCTTTCGATCAAACAAGGTTTTTGTTATGTGTTTCTTATGAACCCTAACCGGCTTAATCAAGAACAAACATCCTAATCATTCTATTCACCAACCTAATTCAACGATACCCATTCAACAACCCACTCAAGTTCACGTGTAACATAATCGATCAGTTGATTAATTTAGCAATAAAGTATCAATTCATCATATAAACCACACACAACATATGGCCAGTTACATGCATTCCTTCGGTTCTTAGATGGATATTATGGTGTCCGATTTACATCAATATCAACACATAAACATCATTCAATCTATCATACACCAAGTATCAATCATACTAGAATCAAGTAAGGATATAACACTAACCGATTGAAATCAAACAAGGGGAGGTGAGCCGAATGAAAGGCAAGATCTTCGATCACCAAGAGTTGTTGCCGTCGGGTGTTGAGAGAGAGAGAATAAGCACTAGGGTTTTGTGTGAATGAGTGTTGTAACAAGAAATGGGAGAACAACCCTAGAGGTGGGTGTTTGTACGTACAAGAGAAGTGGGCCGGCCCTCACTTGGGCTGCCCCTTGTCCGATTACTAGTGCAAAGCCCAATCGGCTTGTGTAGTTGTGTGTAGTGTTGTGCGATTGGTTCATGTTGTGCGGTTTCGGGTCAAGTAACATAATCACATAATCATAACACAACACATACAAAATAACATTCCATTACACACAACACAAAATCATAACAATCAATAATTATAATAGTTCACATAAGCATGTATCGTTACACAAAATAGGTTCGAATTACGAGTTGTCACAGATTCTGTCCGAGTTTTGAACAGGGGAAACCCCCCCCCCCCCCCACACTTGTCTGAGTTTTAAGAAGGGCAAGGCCCTGTCTATTTTGTGTATGATTAATATGAGGCCATGTATTGTATGTTAATTTATGATTGGATCTGTTAGATGTGTATGCTACTGTGTTTAGCCACAAACTCTGATTAAGCTTGATAACGATGTTAATATGTTAAGTATGTTAACGTTGGCAATTAGGTTAAATATCCACGATAGATTAAACAGTGAAAATCAAAGACCTGACGCATGAATTATGTGAATACGATTAACTGTTTACGTGATGTATGATTCTATATAATCGCATGATACTGAATGCAACTGTATAATCCCGTATGTATGAACATTCGATGTGATATCAGACTGTACACAATAAGCACACAAAACACAGTTGCTTGAATGCCAATGATTTGCAAACCTTAATTTGATGCAAACACTTACATCGTATCATGTGCAACATATCCTAGGTCGTGTGTAACGGACTTAGACTTTTGATAAACCCTAGAGCATAGCATTCCGAGCAAACCAAGGTGAGTTCACACAGCCAAGGCATGGGGTTCCCAGGGTGGGAATGGGATTGATTTATTTATTTGTACTTCTCAAGATAATGGAACGTAATGATATGATCCTCGGGTGAGGAAGGTGATTGGTTAAGATACTGCTAGACTAGTGATGCTTATAGAACTGATCTTCGCACACATGCCCGGGTTGGCTGCGATAATATGACTGATCTTCGCACACATGCCAGGGTTGGCTGCGATAATATGACTGATCTTCGCACACATGCCTAGGAAGGCTGCGAACTATACGCTAAAACTTCGCACAGGTGCCGGGTGGCCGCGATACAAACATAGCTAGTCTAGAATACTTGAGAACTTTTCATAATCTTTGCATACATGCCTAGATGGGCTGCGATACGAACTATTACGATACATGACTTAATGAACGAACACAAAGCTTACTATACTATTACAATTACTGAACTATGAACTGTGAACTCGCTCAACTAGTTGTTGATCCTCTGTTACATGCCTTGCAGGTCGTTAGATACATGGAGCTTGCACAGGGAGGAGCGGGTCGTTGTGGAGCATGGATCGTGGATGCCATGTTAAAACATTTATACATTTGAACTTATGTTATACATTGGGTTTTCAAACTTATGCTTTTTTTTTTGGGTAAAGGGTTACCCCGGTGAATTTTATATATCATCAAAAAAAACAGAACAGGGTGTGACAAGAATTGGCACACACTTCTAGACTTGGCATACCAAGCCTAGGCAATCCAAAAACAAACACAACCAACTACAGAAACAACCCAGAACAACAAAACAAAAAACGGCCACAACTAAACTAGACAACTCAATACTCTAGTTAACTCATTTAGCCTGGATCATTAAGTTGATTCTCTGTAGAGATCTTCCATTTCTCTAAAATTCTCCTGTTCACCGGATTGCTGTCCTTTTTGAACCCCATCACTTTTAACCGGACCGTATGAAGTATCACCTGCGCCACCTGTTCTGGAGTTCGGCAATTTTGAGAGAATAATCGGTTGTTTCTCTCTTGCCAAACAAAATACGAAGATGCAGCTATAAGAATCTTGCAAATAACATGAACCAACATCTTCGAATCAGCATATTTAGCCATCCATACCATAATAGAGCTCCATTGGTCAGAAACACTATCCAAATCCACCATTGTCTTCACATTGTTCCAAATTTTAGACGCATAGGAACATTGAAAGAAAAGATGATCACGCGAGTCCCGGCCGTACCTGCAAAGAGGACAACACATTAACCTTAAGTTAGTTTCGCTTCCTGCTTCCCATGCCGCCAATCTGTCTTGCGTCTTTAGCTTATCTTTGCAAACAAGCCACATATGAAACGAATGTCTCGGGATACACTGAGCGAACCACACCATGTTAGCCCACGAAACGATTCCTTCCCTGTTGCGTATAGAGTCCCACACCACCCCGGATCCGAAGCTACACTTGTTTCCATCCCGGTCCTTCCAACTGATTCTATCCTCCATATTTTGATCTAGAGTCGGAACCGGTAAGTTAATTAAAACCGGGTACAAGTCGTTCCAAGCTTGAGGCCATTTCCATTGAGAGTGATCATCAATCAGATCCGCAACCGAAGACTGGAGGTTAAAACCTGCATTGGCAATGTGTCTCGGCGTAATAAAGGATCTGAGCGGGCTGAATTCACTCCAATTATCGCTCCATGCATTTGTTTGCGTCCCACTTCGAATAGTAAACCAAACATGCGGCCGAACCAGCTCGCGAATGGAGAGGATTTTCCTCCACCCCCAACTCATGTTTCCTCGACTCGGAATATCCCAAAAAGACTTGCCTTTCAGCTTATAAGAGTGAATCCAACTTTTTCAAACTTATGCTTCCGCTACACTTTTAAACTATAATTATGTTTTGAACACCTATCGTATTGAATGACTAGTTTGCATTTATTTCACTTGATATTAATTACATGTTCAATATGATTGGTGGCTTGATCCTGGTCAGTCACGCTCCCAAGCGATGATACTCCGCGTGTGGATTTTGGGGGTGTGACAGTATCCACCATGCTTGTATCATACTACACACATATCGTTACTTAAGTCATTAAACAAACCACCAATGTATAAAGTCCATGTTTAAACCAACCATCAAATGTTCTTGTCTAAACCATTGTCATATGTTTAAAAAGTCCCAAAATGTAGTCATGTATATTTAACAAATGTCATGTATGTTAAGTAAATATGTATTCACTTAAACCAAATGTAAAAATGTACAAAACAAAGTATTTTGAGTATATCAAAAAGTTATGTTTTGCAAAGTAAAAGCATGTTTTAAATGATACAAACATTTATGTGGTAAGTTAACGCATACATTCAAACCTTGAGACAGACGGATAACCTTAAGTAAAGGTTATCAAAAGAAATGTTTTCGGATTCAGTCATTCCTTTCATCCAAACCAACCCAGGATGTCAGGAACGGGATTTGTCAAGTCCTATGGTACCATTACTTACTACCGAGCGGCGTAGCTAATGTTAATGAATGTATATAAGTCCCGTTTATGCAAACCAAATGTCATACCAAATGTAAACATGTTATATGAAAACAATGTACTAAGTATGCTAAGTTAACAAACAAAGCAGAAAAGTCATGTAAATCAATGCGCTAGTATGCTCAGTCAACATACATAGCAGAAAATGTAATGTAAAACAATGCGCTAATATGCCAAGTAAACATATGTAGCAAAGCAACGTAATGTAAATCAATGTGCTAGCATGCTCAGTCAACATACATAGCAAAACAATGTAATGAAATCATGTACTATAAGTGTACTAAGAACATAGCAAGCATATGATGTGAAAACAAGAAAGCACGAAAGTAACAAGTAGGCACATGTGTTTCACCCCAAAATGTTTGGAAAACAGTAAAAGAGGGGTCTATGTACTCACTTGAGATTGCTTAGAAGTCGTAGGAAAACCACCAAGCAATGCTAGAAGATCACGGAATCAAACGACACCTATATAGGTATCTACATTAATAAACGGACCTATCGGAGGATCGGGTAGTACGAGGGTTCATAAACCAAATAAGTAGGGGAACTTATGTAACATGGTTAACAAAGCCTACGTACTAAAACGAAACCTATCCTAAGTGCTTTTGACCCGTTACGACTCGTTTAGGTAGCTTATGCTACTTTAACGTGTCGTTCGCGTAAAACACATTCGGAATGCTTAACTAGTCCTATGACAAGCAAGATATGCCTTAACACGCTTAATATTGTTGCTAAATCAGTTTAGATGTCAAAAATTATGTTACATAGGTTTAAAATGAATTTTGGCGCAAAAAGGGTATTTTGGTAATTTACCTAAGGCATAAGAACTACTTATCATACAACTATTTAAACGTCGTGACCATAAGGTATAACCTCGGAAGGTTATTCCCTACACAACTATGGTCACCTAAAATGTTTGGTCGGATCCTAATGATCGACCAAATGGGTCGGGTTCGTAAGCATAAGCGATTGATTAGATCGCTTACCTTTACGACCCTAAATAAGCACAAATCTAAAAGCGACGAGCTAAACATGATAGAACGTGTTTAGTAATATTAGAAAACAGGTTTGGTATTAAAACAAACGGTTTTAATACCCTAGGGTAGTTTGGTTACAAAATACGCGAGAAAACGCATTTTGGCCGAAACTACGACACATCACTGAGCCTAGATAACGTGGTAATCAGTAGGTATAGTCGCTAGGGACTATAACCATCGTGATTACGCTCACGTTATGAAGTTCAAACGAACTTCGCATTGACCACAAACTGGTCAATGCAGAAAGTCAAACAAAGTTTGACTTTCGAACTCGAAAAGCAATAAAAGAACGAAGGAACACTTACAAAGGGTCCCCGCAAGATTGAACTTCCGAGTATTCTCAGGTATGAAGTGTTAAAGCACCCCAACTTAGAGAACACACTCAGAATTCAAGTGGGTTTTGCAATGGAGATGGATGGGTATACATAGGAAACATGGAACCGTTAAGATCGTTTCTTGTTTCCCAAGCGTTTAATCTGAGCCGTACAACACACACCCACTGAATTACAAACCCATGGGAGCCCCTAGGATTGCTAGAAACCAGTTGCAAGTGGTTTTGAAGTGTTAAACAGCTGTAAACAGCTGTTTGCAACAAATTGCATATCTGGGGAGGCCATGTGGCCCGCATCAGGATACACACAAAGTCAGGCGGGCCGCCTGAGCTTGTCTGATCAGCACAACTTTCAGAAAGACAGTTTTAGCCCCTGCATGCTTTTAAGTCCATTTTTGGCACGTTTAAGCCCCGTTAACCTCATTTCAAGCCTCTAAAATGAAGTTAAAGTATAGGGAACTCAAAACATGTTCAAAAATATGCCGGATGTCGGTTCGTTTGGTCCTACGATCGAGATGTTCGCTTAATTACGACGGAATGCGCATAAGCGCGAAAGACGATCCAAATCGCGCGACGAATGGATTTTTCTTATGCCAAACACCAAAGTAAAATATTTTAATGCTTACATAAATTTTTGGATGTCCGGATGTATTCAGAACGTAAGTTATGCGCGAAAATGCAAACTTATGCACTTTTTGACGCTTTTAGTCCCTGAATGACCCAAAAGTTTATTTTAGCACACCGAACCCCTCAAAGCCTATTTCTAAGCTATGCAAAGGATATTTAAGGTGTGTTTAACTTATGATCATGTTCCGGAATGTTCATTATAGTTCAAATCGGCATACTTTCGCAGTTTGTCAATTTTAGTCCCTGTAGGCGAATAAACTTGAATTTTGCCATACCAAAGCATTCAAAACTTATTTCTAAGTTATGTAAAGGTTATTTAAGGTATGTTAAGCATAAATTGATGTTCCGGAGTATTTGTCGCGTTAAACTGCTTGCGTTTTCGCACCAGTTTGCGTATAATTCTCCAGAAAGCGATATAGAGTTTGAAATCGAATAAAAGTCAAAACATGAAAAACATCAAACACAAATAAACAAACATTGGGATCAAATAACTTTATTTCAACTTTACCCAAAAAAAAATAACTTTATTTCATTGATAACTGAACTGTTTACAATGATTACAAGCACAGATGTCACAGTTCAAAAGGTTGAAAGAACAATGTGATGAATCCCCGTTCCTAATGAGTGGTATCAACATAACTAATTTTCCAGAAAAACCATTTTGATTAAAACAAACTTAAGTGTTTTGAAATCATAATGGGAAAATAGTTTGTTGTCAGGGGGAGTTCTGATTGTTTTTTTTTTTTTTGGGTAAAGGGTTACCCCGGTGATTTTATATATTCACAACCAAAATAAAACAAGTAGTGTAGAGAGCCTACACTAGTTCAATCATGAGACATGCCTCATGAAAGTTTACCAGCAAAAGCAAATACAATACAAGAAACCAAAACAACCACTAGTCTAAGGAACTAGAATCTCTACTTCGAGTCTCTAATCAGCCACCTTCGGATCCATCATCACGAATATCCCAATCCTGCAACAGCCTTGCCACTCTATCAGTTCTCTTCAACCGAACTCCCATGAGTTTATACCGAACCATATCCAATATTACTTGACACAATTGCTCCGGAGGTCTTAACTGATTCTTGAATAATCTAGAGTTTCTTTCTTGCCAAATAAAATAAGCAGTAGCCGCTACTAAAATCCTGCTGACATACATACCAGCCGCTTTGGAGTTAACACGCATCAAAAGCCATCCCACCACATCATCCCACTTTGGATCAACATCTTCCATACCCACTTTTTGTCTAACCGTACTCCGTATTTTCGATGAGTACTTGCACTCAAAAAATAAGTGATTGTGAGAATCATGATTTTCATAACAAAGCAAGCAACACATCATATTCATATTCTTCCTGCGAGATAAATCCCACTGTAGAATAATGTCTTGGGTTAGCAATTTCTTCCTCATAATCAGCCACATGAGAAACGCATGCCTAGGAATACATTTAGCACACCAAACTAACTTGCTCCAATCCACTTCCGCTTCATTATGTCGAACCGTTTGCCACATATTCGAAGCAGATACCTCCAACATCGTATTCCCATCCTTCCATTTGATTGTATCTCTCTTATTAGGACTTAACTGGATCATTTCAGGGAGTTCTGATTGTTTATGTCAAGTGAATGGAGAATTGAAGCAATTCACATCAGTTTGTCAAATTTTTCTTTAAATGGTTTTGAATTTTAAAGGGAGTAAGAAATTTCAGAAAATCCAAAAACATTAGAAAATTTGAAAAATCCATAAACATGATAAAATCTAAAATCCAAAAACATCGAAAAATTAAAAATGAGTTATGTTGTGAAAAAGAGGAAATGACAGTACATCAGTAGATGATCACAGCACGCTAAAGAATTGAAAAGTCAAATGTGATAAACGATCTCACTGCGGATATGCAAGTAGGTTTTTACACACTTAGTAGATTGTTTTCGAGATATAAACCTAAATACGAATAGCTTACTTATCTCGTGGGGAACATCTCTCAGATATATAGGTAACCCCTGAAATCTTGTTTGAAGGGCTTTCTATTTCTGACATACTAGGTCTTTGTGCGTGATGATATCTGGGGTCTTATACCAGGACTTCTGATTTTGCGGGAGCAATAGCCTAGTCCTCGTATAATGCTCTGCACTGCTTTAATCATAAAGCCCACCCTCAGCAAATGATGAAACATTGAAAAATGCTAATCATGTGTTGTTGAAGAAAAGATCCATAAACGGGACACACCTAAAGACGAGCCATCATCTCTTTGTCTGAACGGAAGTTCTAACTTGAGCTCTCATGGTCTCGCATTACCTGTTTACAAATATCATTAGTGTACATTCACCTGTAAGACTGAATATAGGAGTCTGGATACGGGGGTATATTCTGAGGTGGGACACGCGAATAGGTTAAGTCCATTAAAACACTAATTCTCGTATCTCGAAACAATTGAACTTTGTGTGAAAATTTAAGTGGATAAGTATACTGACAATCTAAGTGAGTCGTTTTGAACTTAAAGTGTTTAAAGCTCAACGGTGCTAGTGATTTGTCATAAACTGATATGCTCCTCTTACACAAACTCACAAAAATATTGTCTGTAAATATTTCTTTACTGCTTTTCTTTAAAAACAAAAAATCCAAAAAGAATGTGTTTTAGCATAAAATTTTGAAAAATCAAAAAGATTTTATTTCATTTTATTTTCGAAAACTGATGGTGAACAGCTGATTTTCAAAATGCCGAGTGCTAAACATGATGAACAACAATGGATTGGGAGAGTGTGTTTGAGATGAAAAATGAAGTTAAAAGTTTGAGATAACTTGAGAAATGTCATAATCTAACAAGTAATGTTTTGAGATTGATTTAACAAGTGGTTAAGCAGAGTTTAAAATTGTTATAAAAAAGTAATACCCAAAAGTAGAGTGTTGATGTTGAATGATATCTACCAGTGATTTCTAAATTTGTTAAATTTTTAAGAATTGAGAAGTTTACTTTTAGGTGGAGTTTGTGCAGGCAGAAGCAGCCAGGTTACGATTCCTGAGAATAGGCAGACTCGAGCCAGGTTCTAGATCCTGTGGCTACGGAGAGCCAGTCAACGGTCCTGAATCTGTGAAAGCTGCAAAGCGTGAGCAGAGTTTGAGCCAGGTTTCAATTCTAGAATGAGAGCTATTCCAAACCGCGATCCCAGCTTATCAAAAGGGGGAGTCTGAAGACATTAAAGCCAGGTTCGAATCTTGACTGCTAATATTGAAGATTTTGGATCAACATCCAAGAGGGAGTCTGAAGATGTAAGAGCCAGTTTCTGATCCTGGAATTGTGTTCAAGATAGAAGCTGCAGATGCTGATAAGTGAGAAAAAGAAAGAGGATGAAGGATGCTTACATTGTTAGATACTTTGGAAAGAGCAAGAAGACTGATCAAGATTGAAGACTCGATGTACTGAAGACTCGTACTGAAGACTTCATCAACATCCAAGGGGGAGTTTGTTGGTGCATATGTCTGTCGACTTCGTCTTGTATCGAGTCATGTAATTGAATAGATAGACCAGAAAGCACGAACTGCCAGAGTGCATGAAACAACAGTTTCGTAGGGACTGGCCAGAAAGCATGAAACAGTAGTTTCGTAGGGACTGGCATTCCTATAAATAGAGGTGTTGAGTCTTTCATTTGGAACTTTGTCATTCCGGTAGCGAAGCTCTGCCGAAGTGTCTCCAGCCATTGTAAAGTCTTCAAATCAATACAAGAGACAGTTTAAGTGATTCTAGTGTTTATCCAGCTGAAATAACTTCGATACGTCTGATTCCGCCTTTCGTATTGGACGAGATCTCTTCTGAACGACTCATTTGGTCGTAACAACTATCCTACACTAGTCATTTCACGTTTTTATCTAAAATGCTTCTCAGTAAATAAAACCAAAAATATATCATATAAACCATATCTCATTTCATCCATCTTTAAACTCTCTCCCTTTCTAGATTAAAACAACCACCACCGCTAGCAACATCACCACCGTCACCACCACCGGTTACGATTACCACTACCGCCCCGCCTCTACAAACACCGTCACTTATTTAAACTCTCTGTATAAACTAAAACCACCGCCAATCGACAATCGGATTCCCAACAACAATAAAACAAAACAAACGATTAAACAAGTTAGTTACCAGGTTCAATCAAGAAATGGTTAAACATTTATTCGGTATCAATCTCCCGGAAACACATTTCGTTCAAATAATCCATCCAAAGAAAGCACAAACTTGTTTATTCTCAGAAACCTTAAGGTCGACTGGAGGTACTCACCTGCCACCGCCACTCCCCTGCCGCAACAACACTTCTCCTCCACCCTCTCGACAAATCTGCGATTTACAGATCTGGCTTCTTAACGTCCCCATCAACATCGCCTCTCCTCCACCCTTTGATAAATATCTTCCTCCTATGGCAACCAATCACTATTCAACTGCCGTAAATCAAACAAGAAAATAGAAAAATTAAGGTCGACTGGTGGTACTCGTGGTGTTGGGATGGTTGACGGAAAAGAAGGACGTATAGAGAGAGAGAGAGAGAGAGAGAGAAATAAAGAATGTTACGGTGGTGGTGGTGCTAGGGCGGTTGTGCAGATGGTAGTGGGTTTAGGGTTTCTAGATCGTCATTCAGATTTGTGTGAGGGTGGTTAGTGGTGGTTGCAGGTGGTGGTTAGTGCTAGTTGTGTGATGGTGGGTAGTGGTGGTTGTAAGTGGTGGGCGCAGGACTTCAGGTAGGGAGAGAAAGATGAGTTTCATTTGAAAGGGGTTTTAACACATATATGGATTAATGTTTTGTTTGTTATTTTTTTTTAATAAACAGGTAAAAAGACGATTATACCCTCATGTGCAACGCACATGGCTAGATTTAATCATGAAAAGTAACCAAGTTAGGATTAAAGGACTTAGAGTGTAATGAGTTTTGCAAATAAATGATTGTAACTATAAGTATTGAAGTTAAAGGCTATCTATTACAATCTGATACAAACATAAAGGACGAAAAGTGTAACTTACCCTACTTTTTATTATGCATTCTTGATTCATGTGACATTTGAGCCTTTACGACCATTGTACAATTCCGAGCATTTTCAAATCTGATGAAATCTTGTGTTTCATTCCTGGGATTTGCGTAATTACATATGCCAATTACACATTTCAATCCTTGTATGATTTCGAACTCACAAAAGCTTTTCTAGAAGTTTTATGTAAACTATTACGCAAACGTAATCAGATTAATGCAACGTACACTCCAGAATAGTGACATAAGCTAAACATACCCTAAATATCCTTTACATAACTTAGAAATAAGTTTTGAAGGGTTCGTTGTATCAAAAACAAGTTTATTCGATCACAGGGACTATTTACGACAAACTACGAAAGTCTGCCGATTCTCGTAGCGACGTACACTCTGAAACAAGGTCATAAGTTAAACATACCCTAAATACCCTTAACATAGCTTAGAAATAAGTTTTGGAGGGTTCGGTGTGTGAAAAATGTTTATTTGATCATAGGGACTAAAAGCGTCAAAATTGCGAAAGTATGCAAATTTGCGCATATTCTGTGTCCTGACCATATCCGTACATCCAAAAATTTTTGTAATCATTAAAATATTATATTTTAGTGGTGGGAATGCAAAAATACCATTCGTTGCGTAATTTGGATTGTTTTCGCGTCCGTTCGAACCTTCGTCGTAATTAACCGAAATACGCGACTGTAGGGCTAAAAGAACCGACATCCATGATATTTCTAAGCATATTTCAATTCCCCTAAGCTTTAACGTCCTTGTATAGCCTGAATTATGGGTTAACAGGGGTTAATTGCGTCGAAAATGCATTTAAAAGGCCGCATGGACCATTTTTGACAATTTTCAAAAGTTCTGGTAAAGGGTGGTGGTGGCGTCACGCGAGAGCAACCCTCTCCCCCTCCTTGTCACACGACGCGACGCCTCAATTTCGATAGAATTCTCTTAACCAGTTGCTGCACATGTTTTCTAAGCTAGTTTTCAATGTTGTGGGCTATTTTTGAGTGATTACCAACGCTTTGATTCATAACCACACACTTGTAATGATCTTGTTGATCCTTGGTGATCACACAATCCACATGTCAAGATCTTGTGGCATCCCTACAACTATAAATAGCAAGCGTCACATCCTCCATTCTAGCTCAATTATTTCATTCTTATCTCCTATGCTCTAAGTGGAGGCTACCATCTTTTGGATGCCTCGTACCTGAGTTTTCTAGTCTTCTTTTCATCCTAGAACACTTGTAAGTGTTCTTCCTAGTCTTGTTTATTTATTTTTAGCTATTTCAAGCTAAAAGTCAAACAGTGTTTGACTTTCGGCTTTGACCATTAATTGGTCAAGACAAAGTTTAATTGAACTTTGCAACGTGATCGTAATCACGATGGTTATAGTCCCTTGCAACAATACCTACTGATTACCATGTTAACTAGTCGAAGCGAAGAGTCAAAGTTTCAGTCAAAATGCACGATTATGTGCATTTTGCGACGGAACTATTTTCGGGTATCAAAACACTTTGTTTTGATACCAAATCAGTTTTCTAACTTAGTTAAACATGTTTTAACATGTTTAACTCATCACTTCTAGTCTAGTGCTTGTTTAGGGTCGTAAGTCAAGCGGTCTTGACAACCGCTTAGACTTTCTAACCCGACCCGTCTGGTCGATCCTTAGGATCCAACCAAACACATATTGTGACCATAGTTATATAGGGAATAACCTCCAGAGGTTATACCTTATGGTCACTTTGTTTGGTTAGTCATATGATAGGTAGTTTATATGCCTTTAGGAAATGACCAAAATGCCCTTTTTGCGCATAAATTCAATTTAAGCATATGTAACCTAAATTTTGACACTTAAACTGATATTGCAACATTATTAAACATGTTTGGGCATATAAGACTTATCATAGGACTAGTTTGACCATCCGAACACGCATTTGCGCAAATGACACGTTAAAGTAGCGTAAATTACCTTAACGGGTCATAACGGGTCAAAAGCACTTAGGACTCATTCCAAATCAGAATGTAGACTTTGTTAAACCATTTCATATGAGTTCCAACACTCATTTGGTTTACAAGACCTCATTCTATCTGATTCCTCCGATTATATACCGTTACTATTGTTGGTCCCTCGGACGGGATCTTCCTGTTCGTAAACGTAGTTGAATCGTAAAGTGATCAATGCGCGGAATTCATGTAATCACATAGCAGATATACAGAGACAACATTCTACTTTGAATCACCGTCTGATATTCTATTGAATGATGTGAAAATGTACAGGAGCCAGAAAGAACTCAGACATACAAAAGGTAGGTTACAAGTGAAAGTGTCAAAAGGTTCTAAACAAACTAACCTACCGGCTATTTATAGGCAAGGACAGAATAAGAGAGCGCTGGCAGATCGGCTGGGCTAGCCGATCGGCTGACAATGCTAACCGATCGAGTAGCCTGCTCGATCGGCCGGGCTGTCCGATCGGCTGGCATCAACAGCACTTAACAAAAACTTCACCGATTCTGTCCTACTTTACATACATACAAACAAAACATACACACAACTATACAAAATATGACTACATGTTGACGGAAGCTACAGACATTATTGCACTAACAGACTCCCCCTCGGATGTAGCTGTAGTTCCTTCCAACATAGTCTTTATTTCCTCCTGTTGCGTCTCCTCTCTTTAGCCTTTTGTCTTCTCTGTTCAGCTCGTTCCTCTAACATTCTCCTTCTTTTATGCTTGCCCTCATTTATCCACCACTTTCGGTATTCTGGGTTGCCATCACGCTTTCGATCCCACTTTGGAATTTTGTTCTCTTCAGATTCAATAAGCGTTTGATCTGTAGGCGGCACATACCCAAGATTTCTTCTTCCCCTCTCTGCAGCTTTTCTAGCTATCTCTTTCTGTCTTTGACTTCGCTTGTACACCTTTAGAAACTCATCAACTTCAAGATCTCTCCATTTTGTCTTCCAATTTTTCCCTGAATTGATTTCTTTTGCGAAACAAACATCTATCACACCTTGATACTGCATAGCTATCTCTTTGTCTTTCTTATCATAGATTATCTTGTTGACAAACAGACAATCTATATCTTTCTTCAAACAGTTGACCAACCACATAGGATCCAAAATACTTATTCTTCGTCCTTCTCCAGTGGTCTTGTCATACAAAGAAATAACTGCTTCAGCTGTAGAGGGATTATATAGCCAAGCTTGAAATAGATCGTAGAAATCTTGTTCAATGGCTCTGAGTGGCATATTCTTCAAACATCTTGGAGGCTTCACATCTAACGTAATGTCTTTTTCTCCATTCTCCAAGTAAGTAACAATCTGCTTCGGATATTGTGGTTTCCAATCTGGATAATTATTCTTTGCTTGCCATTTGATGTAATTCCACAAATCCTGATCACGTTCTCAAACTTCTGGCCCGTAGTAGTATTGCTTGATATTCTTTGTAACCACCAACTCATCTACGTCCCACCAGGGTAAAGTAGCTATATCAGCTAAGAATTCAAAATACTGTACACCCTGCTCCCTTCTGATTGCATAAACTTTCAAATCTTCCAGATATCCCCAAGATAGAATATCTCCCCAAGAAAGATCTTTGTTATGAGTGAAATATTGAAGAGCCCTGAGAGTCTTTCTTTCTTTTGGCATATTCTTGAACCATCGTTTTCTTTCTTCAGCTGTTATCTCTCTAGAAACCGGTTCAGGAATATCTGCTGTAGCAACCCTTTCTTCAATCTTTCTTCTCAACTCATCTTCATTCTTTTCTTGAAACAACTCTGTGAAAGTAGGGAATGCAACATCTTCACCTTCATAATGAAAATCCACCCTATCTTCTTCTAAATCAGACGCGCTTTCAACAATCACTTCATCATAATGATCAGCTTCATGAGGGTATCTAGGCTCGAAATCTTTTGCAGGTGAGAGAGGAATTTCATCTTCAATATCAAATTTAAATTTTCCATCTTCCAAACCCAATTCCTCTAACATTTCAGCTCGTGTTCTTTTAACCTCTACCTCTCCTTGTTGTTTACCAGATAAGTAAATGACAGTAGGGTTAGAAAGAAGTACCTGATCAACAGATTGTTTTCCAGACGACGATGCTTCATGATCAACTTCATCCTCCTGCTCATTTATTTCATTATTCATTAGCTCATCCACTCTCTCTTGAACATTTGGTTCACTGATTAATAAACCCGAAGCACCTTGATCATTGTCGTCATCGCCTTTGTTATCTTTATCAGACTTATCATCAGTTTTATCATCTTTATCTTCTTCTTCATCATCTCCAAACAACTCTCTATCAGAATCTTCATCCACAATCTCTCCACGTGCTATCCTTCCTTTTCTTTTTAGATCGATAAACTTTAACAACTTTGCCACTTCTTTTGAATTATATGGCACAGGGTAAGCATTTCCAACTAACACAAATTTGTCAGTTGTATACTCCAGCAGTAGTACTTCCCTTGCTCTTCTTCTTCTTTGAATAATTTCAACTCTTCGAAGGACATTTTCAGCAATAATAGGCTCAATAGGCTCACCAACAATCAAGTATTCTGGTTCATGAGGCTCTTCAGCTTCAGCTTCAACCATCTCTTGATCATCAACTTCTTGTTCTTGAACCTCAACCTCTTCAATCATTTCAATATCAGGTTGCGAAGAAGAACCTCCAACCTCTGGTTGACTTGAAGATGCATCGACTATCTCAACCTCTTCAACTATTCCTTTGTTCTTTAGATTTGCTTCTTCAGCCATTTGACGTTCACGCTCCATTCTTCTTTCTTTAGCTCTTATCACATCAATTTCATCAAACGAAGCATGAATGTTCATCTTCAAATGACTTTCAACCACAGCAACTAGCATCTGAAGTTGTTGATCTTTCATTACTTTATCAGCTTTCATAGCCTCCATCTCTAATTTCATTGCCTTCATTTCATTAGACGAAGCTTCACTCATCTCATTAAGAAGCTGGTTTAACGTTTGATTCACATTCTCCAGATCCTTTATCTTGGCATTCAAAGAAGATATCTCTTGTGTTAACGACTCAAACACTTTAGAATTACCCTCGGTCTCATCCTTCATTTGATTCATTCTTTTCTCCTTTTCAACTAATGCTGCAACTATTTTATCGTGAGCTTCCATCAATTCATCAATTTGACTTCTCAGCATATTACGTTCTTCCTCAGCTTTTGCTTTCTCTTTTTCCAGTTCTTTAACTTTCTTAGTTAGATCTTTAACCGCCTAATCATTGAACATATCACTTTCACCTTCAGGCATATCTTCAGAGAAAATACCAGTAGCCGAACCAATATTGTCAAAGTCAAAATTAAAGTCTTCTACTTTTTGTTGTGATGACTGAGGAATCTCTTGTTGACCAGGTTTTGGACTAGCAACTCTGAATCCAGTGATCTCTACATAATCATCATCACTTGTCTTCTTTTCTGTTACCACATCTGGAACTTCTTTTGTTTTCACCTCCGGTTCTTTTGGAACATCAACACTTGGTGATTTTTCTTTCTGAACATGTTGAGCTGCCTTTCCTTCTTTATCTTTTTGTGATTCAGCTCCTGATTTCTTTGATCTGACATTTCTGGGAATTACACCAACTGGAGCTGCCTTTCGTTTCTTTCTTTGTTTCTTTGACTCTTCAGGATCATAAGGAGAATCTTCATCATCTGAACCTTTTTGTTTCTTTGCAGGTCTTTTCTTCAACTGAACTTTTCCTTTACCAACAGTTTTAGGAATTAATTCAGATTCAGATTGAGTAGCTTCAGAATCTCCATCACTTGAACTCCTTAAAGCTTCTGTATCTGGTTGAACCCTTGTAACCTTTTCAGCATGAACATTTTTTCCTTGAGCTTGTTGTGCTGCAATCTCCTCATTCTTTTTCAAATAGCTTTCCAAGGATTGCTTTAACAAATCAGCACCTTGTTCAATCACCACAGATGGCTCTAGAACTGTCTCATCAATCAACTTCTACTGTGGCTCTCCAGAAGACCCTACAAGACAAACATAGACAATAGGATTAGTAACATTTAAATCATATGTGATCTATCTGTCTTAATGCTCCCCCTTTCACTATACCCTTTTCTCCTTCTTTAGGAATAACAACCGCAGGGGATGACTTAGGAGTCCTTTTCCTTTTTCCATCTCTAACATGCCACCACCTAGTCTTTTTCTCAACCATCTCACTCATCTTGAATCTTCATTGTCTTAATCACTGTCGTCATGTCTCCATTTATCGTTTTCAGGAGCAACATATGCTTTATCTTTTATTCTGCAAATCATCTGCTTGGTTTTCTCATCCTTATCCTTTGTAACTCTTCCTATTGTTGTCTTATTCACAACACTCATCTCCATCACATCCTCACAATCCTTCGGAAGATCTTTGATTTTGTTATTTAGTAACATCATGATAAATCTAGGATACATGATGTACTTATCTGCTCCAGCTTCGCAATTCTCCTTCATGTATTCAAAAATCACTTGTGAAATGTTGTACCTTCTGTTTAGCACCAAGCTTGTTATCATATTCATGATGTAATCAACAACCTCATCATATGCTCCTTTTCTATGTCCCATTGAGTGTATCATGCAGTGCATTAAGTACCTATACGCTTTGGAGAAGCATCTTTTGTACATCTTTCCATTAATGAACCCAGTGAATCCCATTATACACCACAAACCTTTTACAAGACGTTCAGACATGATTGTTAGATCATTATCAAAATCTTGTAAGTCTAGAACTCTCCTCACATCTCCTACATCAAACTTAAACTCCACGTCTATATCCTTTCCAGCTTGATCCTTCTTTCTTAATACTGCATGTATCATCTTGTCTGAATCTTCATATCTAGCAGTGTTCCAGAATGTTCTAACATGTGATTCATAAATCATAGTTTTATCAGACATAGCTTTAGCTATTCTTCTCTCTCTCAAAAACGTTGCCATCTTTTCTACCACAGTACCAGAGGTTGATTCAGCATCAATTTCACAAGGTATGTTATGACTCTTGTCTTTCTCTTTTCCTCGTCCTGTAAAAATGTTCAGTGAAAATTATTCAAACAAGAATAGAGACTTAAGACATGAAAATTTTGAAAATTTTTCTAACATATTGAAATTTCTATGTGACAACACTACAGAATCGACTGGTCTGGTCGATTGAATAACATTACTGTTCGATCGGCTGAGAATGAATATAGTGGAAGTGCCTGGTCGATCGGCTGGTTCAGCCGATCGGCTAACAAAATGTGACAAAGAAGTCCATATGGAGTCCGATCGGCTAGCAAAAGCTCTTCGATCGGCTGGCAAACTTATGCACAGAAATCTAGGTATGTGAAAAATACTAATCTTTCAACAAGTAATGCTGCCCTATTGACTAACATATGCTTTTCAATAGGTTAGCACTTCCTGTTCGATCGGCTGGTTCAGCCGATCGGCTGGCACATTGTTGTTCGATCGGCTGGTCTAGCCGATCGGCTGACAATGTTGTCATTGCTGTTCGATCGGCTGGTCTAGCCGATCGGCTGGCAATGTTATGATCAAAAAGTATTCTTCAAAAGATTCAAACACATAGATTTTATAGCAAACATTCAGCACACATTTCAAAGCATCATTTATCTAATATCTCATCACAAACACATGATATTTATTGCTACTCGATCGGCTGGTCTAGCAGATCGGCTAGCACATTGCTATTCGATCAGCTGGTCTTGCCGATCGGCTAGCACAATGCAAAACCTCATTCCAAACACATAGCACAATTAAGGCACATTTTTCAAGATATGAACTTCCTAATTCAACAACAACTAAGGTACATTATGATTGCTGTCCGATCGGCTGGGCTAGCCGATCGGCTGGCATCTTCGATGAAGAACAGTTTCATGAACTAATGATTCAAAAATTTATGCTAGTTATCACAAATTGAGCACAGATCCATGTTCCTAATGTTGTCGCGATCAAAACCCTATGTTCATTCTTGTCTAAATCGTCCTAAACAGAGTTTAATTTAACAAGGAACATGCCGACTGCCGTAATGCTTTAATCTTAGATCTATCAAGTTTTAACATGATTTTTCTGAAATTGAACCGGTAAACTTGAAGATCTTTGCATTGTGAACAAAACCCTAAACCTAGATTTCATCAAAACATCTTAAATCTTCCTAAATCTGAGATTAAAGGAACCGACAGATATGAACATGAAGAACACTAAGGATTTCAAAGATTTTGATGTTGGAAAACATACCTTTGCCATTTGAGATGATGAGTAAGCCAACAAATCAAATCTATTGATGCCAAGAGAGATGAAGATCAAATGAAATCAGTGTAATCAGTGAGTCGGCTGAGAGTGTTTTTGGTTCGATCGAAGTGCGAAAAAGAACAAATGAAGTATGAACTCCTATTTATAGTGTGTCAATGATCCGGCTAGGTAGTTCGACCGGGTTGTCCAGCCGATCGGCTGGCCTGTTCGATTCAAGGCATTTTGACTTTTAAACCGATTTGACTTTTTGACCTTTTTCACATTATCAGTGTTCGAGAAATCCACTTAAGTATCTAGGTCCAAGTTAATGACCCTAGGTACTTAATTTATCGACCAAGTTCAACTTAATGACCTTGGTAGACTCGAAGCAAAAACAAACTGATATTTTAAACATTTTTCTGAAAATTTTACAAGTTTCAACTTAATGAACTTGCATTTTGACTATTTATTTTCTTTGTTTGTATCAAGATTAGCTCCCAACTTGTTTTTCAGCTCAGAACAACTTCCTGCAACTTGCATCAGACTGTGAATCTGAAGATCAATCCTCCGCTTTGGTTTGTCAAAAATAAAGCAAAAGTGTAAAATCTTTTTAAGTTTTATAAGCAGACTTTAACTATAAAAGTATAACTGAAACTGAAAGACAGAATGTAAAGAAATCTATTTACAAACATATTTTTGATGAGCGTGTCAGGGAATCATATCAGCTTTTTAGACATGTTACAAGTACCGTTAAGCTTCATTTCATATTCAGGATTAAACAATTCACCTCGATTGTCGATATACTTATCCATTTTAAGTTTTCTCACAGATTTCAATTTATTCAGGATACGATTTAGATGTCTTAAAAACTTAACTTATTCATGTGTCCCACCTTTTGAATATACTCCCGTATCAAGTTCCCAATATTCAATCTTACAGGTGAGTATACCACAGATGATATCTGTAAGGGGTTAAATGCGAGGGCCGTGAGAGCTCAGGTCGATACTTCCATATACGCAGAGAGATGACGGCTTCGACTTTTCGGTGTGTCCCCTTTAGAGGATCTTTTAATTTCAACAGCAGCGACTATCAATTTTATTGTTTCATCAGCTTGCTGAGGGTGATGCTATGTTTCAAGCATTTTGCGTAAAGTATTATTCGGAGACTAGGTCAGAACTTCCATTCAGCAGAAGTCCTGGAATAATACCCCAGATATCACTGAGTATAAAGACCTAGTATCTCAGAATAAGGGACCTATCAAACGAGATTTCAGGGGTTACCTATATATCCAAATAGTGTTCCCCACAAAGTAAGTCTCGTTATGATTTTTAAATTTATATCCCGAACAAATCTATTGACTGTGTAAAAACCTATCGACACATCATTAGTGAGACTGTTTAAACCTTTTAAAACTTTACATATCTTTAGCATACCGTAACAGTCTAGCTGATGTACTATCATTTTCCCGTTTTACACAAGCTCTTTTACATTTTTTTATTGTTTTTGGATTTTGAAATTTTAGCATGTTTTTGGCTTTTTGATTTTTTAATGTTTTTGGATTTTCAAAAAAAATATATACATACCTATCTCCCCCTAAAGACCAAAACAGGTAAAAAATTGACAAACCATTGCAGATAGATTATCAACATCATCTACAGTGGTATCCTCATCAACGCCAACAATCCCATCCTTCACCGACAAAAGCATCATACCATTTAGTTTTAAAAGATATTTAAAATGTGATCTATCAAATGCTTTGGTATGTAAATCAGCTTTTTGCTCGTCAGTGTGGATTTTCTCAATTCGTATCAACTTTTTCTCGAAACAATCGCGAATAAAGTGATGACGAATTTCTATATGTTTGGTTTTAGCGTGATGTACTGGATTTTTTGTTATATTTATTGCGGCCTCATTATCAACAAAAAGAGGAGTGTTAAGAAACTGCAAACCATAATCGCGCATCTGTTGCTGTATCCACAGGATCTGAGAACAGCAACTGCTGGCAGAAATGTACTCTGCTTCACATGTGGATAGCGCCACAGACTGTCACACCCCCAAAAATCCTCCCACGGAGTACCACCGCTTGGAGGCGTGACATGACCAGGATCAAGCCACCAATCATATTGAACATAGTAATTAAATAATAAAAGTAATCAATTCAACCCGTCACAATATAACTGGTGTTTAACAAAACATAATTTGAGTAGCGGAAGCATAAGTATGTAAACCCAAAGTAAATCATAAGTTCAAATGTTTAAACGTTTAACATGGCATCCACGATCCATGTCCCACAACGACCTGCTCCTCCTTGTGCAAGCTCCATATGTACCTAAGGTCCTGCAAGGCATGTAGCAGAGAGTCAACAACTAGTTGAGCGAGTTCACAGTTGATAGCTCAGTAATTGTAATAGTGTGAGTAGCTTTATGTTCGTTCGTTAAGTCATGTATCGTATTAGTTGGCATCGCGGCCCTCTAGGCAGGTATGTGAAGATTAGGGGAAGTTTTCCCAAGTATTCTAGACTAGGTATATTTATATCGCCGCCACCCGGCATGTGTGCGAAGTTTTAGTGTATGGTTCGCAGCCATCCCAGGCATGTGTGCGAAGATTAGTCATATTATCGCAGCCAACCCCGGCGTGTGTGCGAAGATCAGTTCTATTAGTATCACTAGTCTAGTCGTATCTTGTCAATAACCCTTCCTCACCCGAGGAACATATCATTAAGTTCCATTACCTAGGTAAGTACAAGTAAATCATCTAATCCCATTCCCACCCTGGGAACCCCATGCCTTGGCTGTGTGAACTCACCTTGGTTTGCTCGGCAGATACACAAAAGGTTTCTTAAACTAAGAGTGGTCAACCACGTCCTAACAGGGTTACCATACAAGTCAGGTTTTGACTCAAGCATAGCACATAGGTTTACACATAACTAACAGGTTTCAAGCACGTATGGATCATGGCAACCACATAACAAACATGTGTATAACATATCCGAACTTGTGCGATTAAACGATTGGGCTCAATAACAGTCGGCCCAACCCCTTGTGCGATCTGCAAGACTTGTGAGATCCACAATGGGTTGTGCGATTGGACAACTAGCACGGCCCAAATAACATAAGTAATTCAACAGCCTGTTCGGCCCAATAAATATTATATAAGTGACTTGTGCGACCCGGGTAACCTTGTACGATCCGGATGAGTTGTGCGATTGCTAGTTTGGGCTGTTCGGCCCAACAGCGTATCAACGTTTAACATATGTGTGTGTGGCCCAACATCTTGTGCGATTGGCACCAGCTTGTGTGATCCACAAGATGTTGTGCGATCAAGCATAACTAAACATAATGTGCGATTGGTCTTGTGCGTCCGGCTTGTGCGATCAGATCAGGTCTTGTATGACCTGATCTTGTGCGACTGAGAGGAACTTGTGTGATCTGTTTAAACATCCGAATACTATGTCATTCGGTTACAATTATTCAATGGTTTCCAAATTTATCATCTATCAATTAACAAGTTTCCAACTACTCGTTTAACATACAATCGATCAAACCGAGCATAATCAAATGATTTCTCATGAACCCTAGATAATCAATAATCATGAACAATAATTCAATACACCTAAACATACTCATCTAAGGGTTTCAATCATCTCATATAACGCTTCATACTCGACCATAAAACAAATCCGATTTCACAAACATGTAGCCGATTAACAAGCATTCGGTTCTAGTTCATCATGTAAACAATTCGAGAACAAGCTATGATAGCCGATTATCATCATTACACACATCCGATTCATAAGAACATCATCACATAGTACAATATTGTTCATCATACATGCAACCCTAATCGTTTAATCAAAACATGGAATCATAACAACATTCAATCATGCAATTAACAATAACACACTAACCGGTTAGAGAAGGAACAAGGTTTGATCCGAACAAGGAAGGATCTTCGATGGAGAGGATGTTGTTGCCGTCGAGTTCGTGAGGGAGAGAGAGAGCACTAGGGTTTTGTGTGTGAGGGTGTTTTGCAAAATATGATAAGGTTACTAACACTGTCACACCCCCAAAATCCACCTGCGGAGTATCACCGCTTGGGAGCGTGACTGACCAGGATCAAGCCACCAATCATATAGAACAATGTACAAAGTAAAAGTAATTTTAATTAAACCAAACCATTCCATATGAAAGGTGTTCCAAAACATAAGTATGTTATCACTGTTTAGCGGAAGCGTATAAATAAAATCCAACATAATAAAGTATGAAATGTCATAAAGTGTTTTAAACGAAACAATCACAATCCAAGCCCACAACGACCAGCTCCTCCCTGTGCAAGCTCCATGTATCTAACGACCTGCAAGGCATGTAACAGAGGATCAACAACTAGTTGAGCGAGTTCACAGAAAGTAAATGCGTAATATTATATTCGTTTGTAACATGTGGCTCTACTGGGCCGATAGTACGTTCTATTGGTGGGGGCTTCCCATGTTGTATAACCACTAGACTATTCGTAACCATAAGTATCCTTCACAACCGAGGATAGTAGTAAGTATAAATACACGTAGGTTTTACGTGAGTATCCTTCACAACCGAGGATAGTAGTAAGTATAAGTCTACGTAGATTGTAAGTATGTGTCCTGCACAACCGAGGACAGTGAATAGCATAAGTATGTGTCCTGCACAACCGAGGACAGTGAATAGCATAAGTATGTGTCCTGCACAACCGAGGACAGTGAATAGCATAAGTATGTGTCCTGCACAACCGAGTACAGTGAATAGCATAAGTATGTGTCCTGCACAACCGAGGACAGTGAGTAGCAGAAGTATGTGTCCTGCACAACCGAGGACAGTGAGTAGCAGAAGTATGTGTCCTGCACAACCGAGGACAGTGAATAGCTTAAGTACGTGTCCTGCACAACCGAGGACATTGGTATGGTAGTCTAGTAACAGTGTAAGTACAGTTCTATTCAATCTCAATCCTTCAGTCCCAATTCCCGTGCCCTGCGAATCCCATGCCTTAGTAAGAGTGTGAACTCACCTCGGTTTGCTCGGTATGCTAAAGTAATACACACGCTCACAATTAATCAATCACGACCTATAGTACGCACGTATACATAATCAGTTTTGAATTCGCAATATTTCACATGTAATCTTTGTAACGAAGTGTGTTTGGAAATTGACAGCATGCACCACGTAAACAGTTAGTAAGTTCTCATGCAATTTATGCTTCACCCAAATGTTCATCATAGTTTGTACTAACATGGTTATTGATTCGCATACTTGAGAGTGTCACGGTTTTAACAAAGTTAACAACTTAACAGGTTCAATCATGTTATAACATACATTCATAGCTCCATCTCTAACAACACACAAGTCGGAGGGCCTTGCTCTATTACAAACTCGGACAGACAAGTGTGGGGTGGGGGGTTTAAAGCTCGGGCAATATGAGGGTTGGGGTTAAAAGTCGGATCGTGAGGGAGAGGGATTGAAACTCGGACAAACAAGGTGAAGGGGGGGGGGCTTCCTGCTTAAAAGTCGGACCAGAGGCCCAAGGCCCAAAGTTCAGACCCCCTTAAATAGGAACAAGGTCGAACCAAGGAAAGTGGAGCCAAAACTCGGACCAAAGGCATTCATTGAAGAACTCGGACCATAAGGTTATGAAACTCGGACCCCTAGGTGTATAAGAAAACTCGGACAAAGAAGGTTGTCCTTTCAAAAGCTCGGACTGAATGTTTCCTTAATATAAATCTCGGACCCTTCACTCCTCATGAAATTCGGACATTACAACCCAATCAAAAAGTCGGACCTTTTGTTCCCACCATTATAATTCGGACCTGAGATCCTTATGCAATAAAAGTCGGACTCTAAGTCCCTTATATATAATTCGGACAAGGTATCTCTTGAAAGTTCGGACAAACAATAATCAAATCATGCGAGCATTCACTTTCATTGTAACAGTTACGTCTTTGTTTTTCACGATCAGGAAACCCTAATTCATGTATTCAAAGTGTAGAAATCGAATTAATCATCGACAGTTCTAATATCATGCATCTTAATCATCAAGCAAATGTTTACACAACAACCATAACCATATCACAATATTCAGAATCAATAATTAAGCACAGAACTAACATACGAAAGAAGAACTAGGGTTTACAAGAATCATAATAATCAAGAATTGATATTATCAAACTATCAATTAGGGTTTACAAGTATTAGGATAATCAGTAACCAATTACCTTGAACGATTCTAGGGAAAAAGAGGAATCACAAGTGATGAATGTCTTGCCAATGATTTGGTGATGATTGCCAGAGAAAAGTACGTGCTTGGATTTTGTGAAAATGATTAGTGAAGAAAAGGGATTAGGGTTAAATATCACTAGGATTTCACTAATTGCTCTCTACACCCTGAATTACTATATCTTACACAAGCACACCATCTCACATCAATTTCACAGTTTCACCACCAAGTTCACATATTTGACAAGTCTTTCTAAATTAACAAACAACCATACACAAATCACACAATACACTTCATTGTATTAAAACGTATACAATTTCATAGCAACTAATCGCACAAATAATTAACTACACAAACAATGAACGTGCAATAAATGCGAAATAGAAATCTTGGAAATTCGAGTTGTCACATTATCCCCAACTTAAAAGAAATTTCGTCCCGAAATTTGGTACGCACTCACTGAGGAAGCTAGGTAAGCTGTATTGTTCACTGGTTTTCCTAGGGTGTCACATCATCCCCCCGTTGATTTGGAATTTCGTCCCGAAATTCCGCAGTAGTAGCTTCAGTCTCAGTAGTGGTTGCACGGTTTTCGAATAACTGGGGGTACTTTTCTGTCATCTCGTCTTCGCGTTCCCATGTGTACTCTGGGCCACGTTTGGAGTTTCAACGAACTCGAACCAGAGGGATTCTCTTGTGTTTGAGGACCTTAACATCCCGGTCCGTGATTTCAACTGGTTCCTCAACGAACTGCAACCGCTCGTCGATAGTGAGTTCCTTAAAAGGAACTATGAGGGTCTCATCTGACAGGCACTTCTTCAGATTCGACACGTGAAATTCGTTGTGAACTGCACCGAGTTCAGCTGGTAGGTTTAGTCTGTAGGCTACTTTGCCTATCTTCTCAGTGATTTCGAATGGTCCAACATACCGTGGATTGAGCTTGCCTCGTTAACCAAATCGAACCACACCCTTCCAGGGTGAGACTTTGAGTAGCACTCGATCCCCAACTTGGAATTCGAGCGGTTTTCTGCGTTTATTAGCGTAGCTTTTCTGGCGATCACGAGCTGCCGCCATGCGTTGTCGTATTTGTGCAATTCATTCGGTAGCGTCAACTACATTTCTGGACCTGTAATCTGACTATCCCCCCACCTCTGCCCAACAGAGAGGTGGCCGGCATTTACGTCCGTACAATGCCTCGAATGGAGCGGCTTGTATGCTGGTGTGGTAATTGTTATTGTATGAAAACTCCACTAACTGGAGGTGCTTTTCCCAGCTGTTGCCGAAATCGATAACACACGCCCGAAGCATGTCTTCTAAGGTTTGAATCGTGCGCTTAGACTGCCCATCCGTCTGAGGGTGATAAGCTGTGCTCATGTCTAATCGAGAGCCAAAAGCTTTATGCATCGCTTGCCATAGTTCTGAGGTGAATCGTGCATCCCGATCTGAAATAATGGAGGTGGGCACCCCGTGCCTCGAAACAACTTCTTTAAGATAAACGTATGCGAGGGTGGAGAACTTATCCGTTTCCTTAATAGCCAGGAAGTGTGCAGACTTGGTGAGTCGGTCCACGATCACCCATATAGTATCATTCCCACGCTGAGATCTAGGCAGGCCAGTAACAAAATCCATGGAAATTCTTCCCATTTCCACTGTGGTATTCTGGGTTGTTGCAGTAGGCCTGAGGGTTTCTGGTACTCTGTCTTGACTCTCGCGCAAGTCAAACATTTGCCGACGTACGTTGCGATGAGGGCTTTCATGCTAGGCCACCAATAAGTTGTTCTGATGTCGTGGTACATTTTATCCGAACCTGGATGTACCGAGTAGCGAGACTTGTGCGCTTCACCCATCACAAGTTCTCGTAAACCGCCATATAGTGGGACCCAAATACGCCCCGTTACATAATAGGCGCCGTCTTCCTTTTGCTCCAATCGTTCCCTCGAACCGCGTAAGGCTTCAGCCTTGACGTTTTCTGGCTTCAATGCTTCCACCTGAGCATCACGTATCTGGGCAGGAAGACTAGACTGAATGGTAAGCTGCAAAGCTCGTACACGCCTAGGTAAGGTGTCTTTCCGACTGAGGGCGTCAGCCACAACATTGGCTTTGCCTGGATGGTACTTGATGGCGCATTCGTAATCATTAAGTAGCTCAACCCATCGTCGTTGACGCATGTTCAATTCCTTCTGCTTGAAGATATGCTCGAGACTCCTGTGATCGGTATAAATAGTGCACTTGGTACCGTACAGGTAGTGTCGCCATATCTTAAGTGCAAAAACAACAGCTCCCAGCTCTAAATTGTGCGTCGTGTAGTTCTGTTCATGAAATTTGAGTTGGCGAGAAGCGTATGCAATAACTTTATCCCGTTGCATCAACACACAACCAAGCCCCTGTATCGATGCGTCACAATAGACCACGAAATCATTCGTGCCCTCTGGCAATGAGAGAATAGGTGTGCTGCATAGTCTATCCTTTAAGTACTGAAAAGCGGTTTCCTGGGAATCTCCCCAACGGTAGGTGACACCTTTCTGTGTCAGTAGAGTAAGCGGCTGCGCGATCTTCGAAAAGTCTTTAATGAATCGTCTGTTATACCCCGCCAAACCCAAGAATTGGCGTATTTCCGTTGGTGTACGCGGTGCAGGCCAGTTCCTGATCGAATCTACCTTGGATGGATCGACATGAATCCCATCCCTGTTCACCACATGGCCTAAGAAGTGGACTTCACGAAGCCAGAAGTCGCATTTTGAAAACTTTGCGT
The DNA here is from genome assembly GCF_002127325.2 of Helianthus annuus. Taxonomy (NCBI): domain Eukaryota; kingdom Viridiplantae; phylum Streptophyta; class Magnoliopsida; order Asterales; family Asteraceae; genus Helianthus; species Helianthus annuus. The sequence continues at coordinate 14,794,930 of NC_035433.2, read as the reverse complement.
ACAGTTGTTCCTTTCAAAGAAGTTCCAAGATAAGACGTAAGTACTGCTCGTGTTCCTCCTGACTCTTGGAGTAGATCAGAATGTCGTCGATGAAGACAATGACGAACTTGTCAAGATAGGGTTTGCACACCCTGTTCATAAGATCCATGAAGACTGCAGGCGCGTTCGTAAGCCCGAATGGCATGACTAGAAACTCGTAGTGACCGTAGCGAGTTCTGTATGCTGTCTTGGAGACGTCCTCATACCGGACTCTCAGCTGATGATACCCTGACCTTATATCAATCTTGGAATAGTAACTCGACCCTTGCAACTGGTCGAATAGGTCGTCAATACGAGGAAGAGGATTGCGGTTCTTCACTGTGACTTGTTCAGTTCACGGTAGTCTATGCACCTCCTTGAAGTGCCATCCTTCTTTTTCCCAAATAATACTGGAGCTCCCCAAGGCGAAGAGATAGGTCGGATAACCCCCTTATCCAAGAGTTCTTGTGGCTGCGTCGATAGTCCTTCCAATCCCGATGGAGCTAAGCGATACGATGCGCGAGCTATAAGTGTTGTTCAGAACTGTAGGAATGAGGTCGATAGGAGACGTCTGACCAGCGAGGATAAGATTACAATCCTGAACTATGAATGGCCTCTAGACTTGTACCATAAGCAAACACTACGACAGATTTGGTGTTCAAGGAAGCTGGTGTACGTTGTAACATTTGACTATCTTTCAAGAACATATAACTGGTATCCATACCCAAAACAAACAAGATAGTAACATAAAAGTCATCGAGAAGAAACTTACTCATTATTACGTTTGGATCGTTCCTTTCGTCACCCTGACCAATCACGTACGCGCGGCCCCGGCGTCATTGTTTCCTCTGTTTCCCGCAACGCTATCACCATTGTCGTCCCTGTTTCCATGGTCGTGGTTCTGAGTCTGGTCCTGGTTCATATGCGGACAATGCCTCTTGTAGTGATCTTTACCATCACACTGAAAACATCCTTTAAAACTTTGTTGTTGCTGCTGATTCTGTGAAGATTGAGGCGGTCGTTGTTGTTCTTGAGTTACAGGACGTGAGTTTCGACAATCCTTAGCTTCATGACCAATCTTGAGACACCGCTGGAAACGACCCTTGTTGCACTGGCCACCGTGGTGTCTGTTACATTTGTTGCACCATGGGTGAATTCCTCAATATCTTTTCTGTCCATGACTACTAGAAAACTGCTGTCTGGGGCTCTGGTAGTCATCTATCTCTTGCTGCTGCGTCAGAGGCTGGACCAAAATTAATCCCGTGCTCAGGTTTTCATCCCACTTGCGTTTGTTATCTCTAGAAGCACATGCAGTATTAGTCTTAGCTCGTTTCGGTAGTTTGTTCTGTTCTACAGCCTGGTCTGTGAGACGATGAGCCAGTCGAGTGGCTTGCTGGATAGTGCCAAGGTTGGCTGTGGTCATATGACTCTGAATTTCGGGCACCAGACCCTTGAGATACAGTTCGATGCGTTTGGTGGGAGGGTCTACCATAGTAGGACAAAATGTGGCTAACTCGTTTGATCTCCTCGTATAAACTTCAATTTCAGACCCCACCATCTGTAGGTTGAGGAACTCTACCTCTAGTTTGTGGATGTCCTCTCGACTGCAAATCTCTTCCTTAATTAAGTCCTTGAACTCGTTCCAGGGAGTGGCATTAGCAGCTGCCAGCCCTAACATCTGAACCTGTGCTTCCCACCAGGTTAATGCAGCACCTTCGAGTGTTCCAGTAGCAAACTTTACCCTACGTGACTCAGGGCAATCATGCACCTCGAAGTCAGTTTCGAGCCTCTCGAACCAATGGAGGAGGCCTTCAACCCCCTCAGTTCCACTGAAGGTACTAGGTTGGCAATCCTTGAGATTTTTGAAAGTGCAAGCAGGTGACTGAGCGTGTTGACCTCCTGCTTGTATGGCTGCAAGTGCCGCAACAATTCGTTCGTTAATGAGAGCCGTCAACTGGGCTTGTGTCATGTCGATATGTCCGGCCATTGATCTTCACATCAAAGGCAACATAAGTGAGAAAGGTTCGCGAATAGTGCGATGACAGAAGAGTGTAAGCACATTAGGTGTTCTCATGCAATAACAAGTAGTGAGCAAAGTAATGTAAGCATACTACGAGCAAAGTTCTATGCAATTCTAGCAAGTAGGCAATAAACATAAACCTTATTACCTAGGATGTTGAGTCTTGCACGTGGAGCGAAGCGTCGTTGTGGATCGTTGAGAGCACTGTTCTGGTTATAGTCTGGTTTTAATAAAAACGTTTTCCCCATATTAAAACCAAGTTCTCTATAACCAATGGCTCTGAAACCAATCTGTCACACCCCCAAAATCCACCTGCGGAGTATCACCGCTTGGGAGCGTGACTGACCAGGATCAAGCCACCAATCATATAGAACAATGTACAAAGTAAAAGTAATTTTAATTAAACCAAACCATTCCATATGAAAGGTGTTCCAAAGCATAAGTATGTTATCACTGTTTAGCGGAAGCGTATAAATAAAATCCAACATAATAAAGTATGAAATGTCATAAAGTGTTTTAAACGAAACAATCACGATCCAAGCCCACAACGACCAGCTCCTCCCTGTGCAAGCTCCATGTATCTAACGACCTGCAAGGCATGTAACAGAGGATCAACAACTAGTTGAGCGAGTTCACAGAAAGTAAATGCGTAATATTATATTCGTTTGTAACATGTGGCTCTACTGGGCCGATAGTACGTTCTATTGGTGGGGGCTTCCCATGTTGTATAACCACTAGACTATTCGTAACCATAAGTATCCTTCACAACCGAGGATAGTAGTAAGTATAAATACACGTAGGTTTTACGTGAGTATCCTTCACAACCGAGAAAAGTAGTAAGTATAAGTCTACGTAGATTGTAAGTATGTGTCCTGCACAACCGAGGACAGTGAATAGCATAAGTATGTGTCCTGCACAACCGAGGACAGTGAATAGCATACGTATGTGTCCTGCACAACCGAGGACAGTGAGTAGCAGAAGTATGTGTCCTGCACAACCGAGGACAGTGAGTAGCAGAAGTATGTGTCCTGCACAACCGAGGACAGTGAATAGCTTAAGTACGTGCCCTGCACAACCGAGGACATTGGTATGGTAGTCTAGTAACAGTGTAAGTACAGTTCTATTCAATCTCAATCCTTCAATCCCAATTCCCGTGCCCTGGGAATCCCATGCCTTAGTAAGAGTGTGAACTCACCTCGGTTTGCTCGGTATGCTAAAGTAATACACACGCTCACAATTAATCAATCACGACCTATAGTACGCACGTATACATAATCAATTTTGAATTCGCAATATTTCACATGTAATCTTTGTCACGAAGTGTGTTTGGAAATTGACAGCATGCACCACGTAAACAGTTAGTAAGTTCTCATGCAATTTATGCTTCACCCAAATGTTCATCATAGTTTGTACTAACATGGTTATTGATTCGCATACTTGAGAGTGTCACAGTTTTAACAAAGTTAACAACTTAACAGGTTCAATCATGTTATAACATACATTCATAGCTCCATCTCTAACAACACACAAGTCGGAGGGCCTTGCTCTATTACAAACTCGGACAGACAAGTGTGGGGTGGGGGGTTTAAAGCTCGGGCCATATGAGGGTTGGGGTTAAAAGTCGGATCGTGAGGGAGAGGGATTGAAACTCGGACAAACAAGGTGAAGGGGGGGGGCTTCCTGCTTAAAAGTCGGACCAGAGGCCCAAGGCCCAAAGTTCGGACCCCCTTAAATAGGAACAAGGTCGGACCAAGGAAAGTGGTGCCAAAACTCGGACCAAAGGCATTCATTGAAGAACTCGGATCATAAGGTTATGAAACTCGGACCCCTAGGTGTATAAGAAAACTCGGACAAAGAAGGTTGTCCTTTCAAAAGCTCGGACTGAATGTTTCCTTAATATAAATCCCGGACCCTTCACTCCTCATGAAATTCGGACATTACAACCCAATCAAAAAGTCGGACCTTTTGTTCCCACCATTATAATTCGGACCTGAGATCCTTATGCAATAAAAGTCGGACTCTAAGTCCCTTATATATAATTCGGACAAGGTATCTCTTGAAAGTTCGGACAAACAATAATCAAATCATGCGAGCATTCACTTTCATTGTAACAGTTACGTCTTTGTTTTTCACGATCAGGAAACCCTAATTCATGTATTCAACGTGTAGAAATCGAATTAATCATCGACAGTTCTAATATCATGCATCTTAATCATCAAGCAAATGTTTACACAACAACCATAACCATATCACAATATTCAGAATCAATAATTAAGCACAGAACTAACATACGAAAGAAGAACTAGGGTTTACAAGAATCATAATAATCAAGAATTGATATTATCAAACTATCAATTAGGGTTTACAAGTATTAGGATAATCAGTAACCAATTACCTTGAACGATTCTAGGGAAAAAGAGGAATCACAAGTGATGAATGTCTTGCCAATAATTTAGTGATGATTGCCAGAGAAAAGTACGTGCTTGGATTTTGTGAAAATGATTAGTGAAGAAAAGGGATTAGGGTTAAATATCATTAGGATTTCACTAATTGCTCTCTACACCCTGAATTACTATATCTTACACAAGCACACCATCTCACATCAATTTCACAGTTTCACCACCAAGTTCACATATTTGACAAGTCTTTCTAAATTAACAAACAACCATACACAAATCACACAATACACTTCATTGTATTAAAACGTACACAATTTCATAGCAACTAATCGCACAAATAATTAACTACACAAACAATGAACGTGCAATAAATGCGAAATAGAAATCTTGGAAATTCGAGTTGTCACAAACACTCTAAGTGTTAATCGATCTAATGGGGATGGGCCGAACCCACACTTGGGTTGCCCTATAGGTCCGAGTGCAAGTGTAAAGCCCGAATGGGCTTGTGCGATCGGGTCATGTTGTACGGTTCGGTCCATGTAACATATACACATTCACATAACATATCATGCATTCATTCAATCAACATAGTTCACGTAATCACATAGCGTTACACAAAGATAGGTTCGAAATACGAGTTGTCACATTATCCCCAACTTAAAAGAAATTCCGTCCCGAAATTTGGTACGTACTTACTGAGGAAGCTAGGTAAGTTGTATCGTTTACTGGTTTTCCTGGGGTGTCACATCCTCCCCCCGTTGATCTGGAATTTCGTCCCGAAATTCCGCGGTAGCTTCAGCCTCAGTAGTGGTTGTACTGTTCGCGAACAATTGGGGGTATTTTTGCTTCATTTCGTCCTCACGTTCCCAGGTGTACTCTGGGCCACGACGGGAGTTCCAACGAACTCGAACAAGAGGGATTCTCTTGTGCTTGAGGACCTTAACATCCCGGTCCGTGATTTCAACTGGTTCCTCGACGAAGTGCAACTGTTCGTCGATAGTGAGCTCTTTCAAAGGAATTATGAGGGTCTCATCTGACAGGCATTTCTTCAGATTCGACACGTGGAAAACGTTATGAACAGCCCCGAGTTTTGCTGGTAGGTTCAGTCTGTAGGCTACTTGGCCTATTCTCTCTATAATCTCGAATGGTCCGACATACCGCGGATTGAGTTTGCCCCTTTTGCCAAAACGAACCACACCCTTCCAGGGTGAGACTTTAAATAAAACCCGGTCCCCGACCTGAAATTCCAGAGGTTTCCTACGCTTATTGGCGTAACTTTTCTGACGGTCACGAGCTACCGCCATGCGTTGTCGTATTTGTGCAATCTTTTCCGTGGTGTCCACTATAAGTTCTCGACCCATGATCTGATTATCCCCCACCTCTGCCCAACAGAGAGGTGACCGGCATTTACGTCCGTACAATGCCTCGAATGGAGCGGCTTGAATGCTGGTGTGATAACTGTTATTGTACGAGAACTCCACCAAAGGGAGATGCTTTTCCCAGCTGTTGCCAAAATCAATAACACATGCTCGAAGCATGTCTTCTAGGGTTTGAATCGTGCGCTCAGACTTCCCATCCATCTGAGGGTGATAAGCCGTGCTCATATCTAACCGTGAGCCAAAAGATTTGTGCATTGCTTGCCATAGTTCTGACGTGAATCGTGCATCGCGATCCGAAATGATAGAGGTGGGCACCCCGTGCCTTGAGACTACTTCCTTCAGATATATGTCTGCTGGTGTGGAAAACTTGTCTGTTTCTTTGATTACCAGGAAATGAGCAGACTTGGTGAGTCGATCCACGATCACCCAAATAGTATCGTTTCCACGTTGAGATCTAGGCAGGCCTGTAAAAAAATCCATGGAAATTTCCTCCCATTTCCACTGTGGGATCTTGGGTTGCTGAAGTAAGCCTGCTGGTTTCTGATACTCTGCCTTGACTTTTGCACAAGTCAAGCACTTGCTGACGTAGGTAGCGATGTGGGCCTTCATGCTAGGCCACCAATACGTTGTTCTGATGTCGTGGTACATTTTATCCGACCCTGGATGTAGCAAGTAGCAAGACTTGTGGGCTTCGTCCATTACAAGCTCGCGTAAGTTGCCGTAAAGTGGGACCCAAATACGCCCCTTACATAATAGGCGCCGTCTGCCTTCTGTTCTAACCGTTGCCGTGAGCCGCGTAGGGCTTCAGCCCTGACATTTTCCGGCTTCAATGCTTCTACCTGAGCATCTCGTATCTGTGCAGGAAGACCAGACTGAATTGTAAGCTGTAGTGCTCGCACACGTCTAGGTAGAGTGTCTTTCCGACTGAAGGCGTCAGCCACAACATTGGCTTTGCCTGGATGGTACTTGATAGCACATTCGTAATTATTCAGTAGTTCAACCCATCGACGTTGACGCATGTTCAATTCCTTCTGCTTGAAGATATGCTCGAGACTCCTGTGATCGGTGTAGATAATGCACTTGGTACCGTACAGGTAGTGTCGCCATATCTTAAGCGCGAAAACAACAGCTCCCAGCTCCAAATCGTGCGTCGTGTAGTTCCGTTCGTGAACCTTGAGTGGGCGCGAAGCGTAAGCAATAACTTTATCCCGTTGCATCAATACACAACCAGGCCCCTGTATCGATGCGTCACAATAGACTACAAAATCGTCTGTGCCCTCTTGCAATGAGAGAATGGGTGCGCTGCAGAGCCTATCCTTTAGGTGCTGAAAGGCTGTTTCCTGAGTGTTGCCCCAACGGTAGGTGACACCCTTCTGTGTCAGTAGTGTAAGCGGCTGAGCAATCTTTGAGAAGTCTTTGATGAACTGTCTGTAATATCCCGCCAAACCCAAGAATTGGCGTTTTTCCGTTGGTGTATGTGGTGCAGGCCAGTTCCTGATCGAATCTACCTTAGATGGATAAACATGGATCCCATCCTTATTTACCACATGGCCTAGAAAGTGGACTTCACGAAGCTAGAAGTCACATTTTGAAAACTTAGCGTACAGTTGTTCCTTTCGAAGGAGTTCCAAAATAAGTCGTAGATGCTGCTCATGTTCCTCCTGACTCTTGGAGTAGATCAGGATGTCGTCAATGAAAACAATCACAAACTTGTCTAAGTAGGGTTTGCACACCCTGTTCATAAGATCCATAAATATGGCAGGCGCGTTCGTTAATCCGAATGGCATGACTAGAAACTCGTAGTGGCCGTAGCGAGTTCTGAATGCTGTCTTGGAGACGTCCTCATCCCGGACTCTCAGCTGATGATATCCTGACCTCAGGTCTATCTTGGAGTAGTAACTCGACCCTTGCAACTGGTCGAATAAGTCGTCTATACGCGGAAGAGGATAACGGTTCTTCACGGTCACCTTGTTGAGTTCCCGGTAGTCTATGCACATCTTGAATGTACCGTCTTTCTTTTTCACGAATAACACTGGAGCTCCCCAAGGCGAAGAGCTTGGACGAATAAAGCCCTTTTCCAAGAGATCCTGTAGCTGCTTTGACAGTTCTTCCAGTTCAGTTGGAGCTAAACGATATGGTGCTCGAGCTATGGGTGCTGCTCCTGGAGCGAGCTCGATCTGGAATTCGACTTAGCGATGAGGCGGTAAACCGGGTAAATCTTCATGAAACACCTGAGGAAAGTCGCGTACAACGTGAGGCTGAAGTTATTATCATTCAACTACAAGGATAAGCCGCATGTGAGGAAAATCTTGGAAGATTGGAAGCTGAGCTCCGTTGAGTTCTTCGGCGAGACCTGATTGTTTTAGTGTTTTGAGGGTTGTTTTTTCCTAGTTTGGCTTGTTTGCTTGTTTTACTCTTATGTGGCATGTCATGTAAGAGAACTGGTATAGGCTTTTCTACACCACTTGTACGTATTTTTTGTTTGGAATGAAATCACCGGGGTAAAACCCTTTACCCAAAAAGAAAGTCGCGTACAACTGGAATATCCTCCAATTTCTTTTCCTTCGCTGATGCATCAGTGACAAGTGCCAAAATGGCAGTGTGACCCTTGCGCAAACACTTCTGTGCCTTCAAAAAGGAGATGATGCCAACCACGGCACCACTTTTGTTGCCTTGAACTTCGAGAGGTTCTTGACCAGAACGGGGAATACGAATGATCTTCTCGCTGCATAAGATTTCTGCCTGATGTTGGGATAACCAATCCATCCCAATAACGATATCGAAGCTTCCCAAGACTATGAAAATAAGGTCGATGGAGAAAGCTTGATCGGTTAAGACAATATTATAACCCCTGACTACATGCGTGGCTTCTAGACTCTTACCATTAGCTAATTCTACTACATGTTTGGTGGTTAAGAGTGTTGGTGCACGTTTTAACAGTTTACTCACTTTCAAAGATATATAACTTGTATCCGCACCCGAATCAAACAAAACAGTAACATAAATATCGTCGAGAAGAAACTTACCCATAACCACATTGGGATCATTCCTTGCGTCGCCCTGACCCACCACGAAAGCACGACCCCGAGCTTCGTTGTCGTTGTTGTTGTTTCCCCCGTTGTTGTTGTTCCCATTGCCCTGGTGGTTGTTGTTGTTGCGATTCTAGTTCTGGTTCAATTGAGGACAATCACGTTTGAAATGACCTTTAGCCCCACACTGGAAACATCCCCGGTTTCCTCGCTGTGGCTGCTGCTGCTGGTTTTGAGGAGCTGGTGGTGGAAGTTGCTGATTCTGATTCTGATTCGCAGGTCGTGAGCTCCTGCAGCCTTTAGCTTCGTGCCCTAACTTGAGACATCTCTGACAACGTTCCTTACGACACCGTCCACTGTGGTGTCTGTTGCACCTATTACACAATGGGTGAATTCCCCGATATCCACCCTGCCCCTGACCACTAGAAGATTGTTGACCCAGACTCTGGTAGTCGTTTATCTTGCGCTGTTGTGCTTGAGACTGAACGGGAACTGATCCCTTGCTGGAATCCCCATCCCATTTCCGCTTGTTGTCACTGGGTGCAGCAGGAGTAGTAGTAGCAGTAGTAGTTGCACTGATGCGCTTTGGTAGCTTGTTCTGTTCCACCGCCTGATCCGTGAGGCGATGAGCAAGACGCTGAATGTCCTGGATATTGTCGAGGTTTGCCGATGTAACATGGCTCTGAATCTCTGATGCTAGACCCTTGAGGTACAACTCGATGCGCTTAATTGGAGGGTCCACCATGGTTGGACACAAGATGGCCAGCTCGTTCGACCGTTTCGTGTAAGCTTCAATTTCCGACCCCGTCATTTTCAGATGATGGAGCTCCACCTCCAACTTGTGGATGTCATCACGTGTGCAGTATTCTTGCTTGATCAGTTCCTTAAAATCGTTCCAAGGGGTGGCGTTAGCAGCTGCAAGCCCTATAATCTGTACTTGCGCGTTCCACCAAGTCAACGCAATGCCTTCCAAAGTACCAGTGGCGTATTTCACCCTGCGAGCCTCTGGGCACTCACACATCTCGAATACCGACTCGAGCTTCTCAAACCAATGGAGTAGTCCCACTGCTCCTTCTATGCCACTGAATGTGCTTGGACGACAGTCCATGAAGTTCTTGAATTTGCAGACAGGTGGCTGTGCGGGTTGACCTATTGTGTACGAATAGGACAAAGTTTAAACACGAGAGTTGGTTTAGGAGTGTAGGATCTAAAGATCCTAGTGTGAGTTATGACTACAGGATATACCTCCTACTTGTGCGGCTGCAAGTGCCGCAGCAACTTGTTCGTTAATGAGAGCCGTCAACTGGGCTTGAGTCATGTTAACACGTCCAGACATGATCTTCATAGTAAAAGTAGCATAAGTGAGAATGGTTCGCGAGTAGTGCGATGACAGAAGAGTGTAAGCACATAGGTATTCTCATGTAATAGGGTCATGTGTATCTAAGCGTACTACGAGCAAAGTACTATAAAATTCTAGCATGTAGGCAATAAACATAAACCATATTACCTAGGATATTGAGTCTTGCATGTGGAGCGAAGCGTCGTTGTGGATCGTTGAGAGCACAGTACTGGTTATAGTCTGGTTTTAATAAAACGTTTTCCCACTTTAAAACCAAGTTCTCTATAACCAATGGCTCTGATACCAATTTGTCACACCCACAAAAATCCACCCATGGAGTACCACCGCTTGGAGGCATGACATGACCAGGATCAAGCCACCAATCATATTGAACATAGTAATTAAATAATAAAAGTAATCAATTCAACCCATCACAATATAACTGGTGTTTAACAACACATAATTTGAGTAGCGGAAACATAAGTATGTATGTAAACCCAAAGTAAATCATAAGTTCAAATGTTTAAACGTTTAACATGGCATCCACGAAGTCGGACCATGGGTGTTTAGAAACTCGGACAATAATACTAAATATTAAACCCTCCCTCTCTCCTGGGCGATTTCTTGCGCATCATGAACCCTAATTTTCATTGAGATTCGTTTGTATAACAGTCTGTGATTAGGGATTGTTCATCCAATCTCTATAACGAACTAGTTAGCAATAGTAATCGATCTGTTAAGTAGGGTTTTTTCGTTTCTTTCTATAATCGCCGCCATAGTTGCTGTTGTTGAGGTCCAGACTGATTAATCTGAGTGTTATTGGTCGCGGTTAACTGAGTTTAATTTAGCTAGATTGATACACTGGATTAATGGGTTAAGGATTTTGATTTCGGCACTAGGGTTTCAGGATTAGGGTTTTTCTGTTTTCGTTGGTTGGTGGCTGAATCTGAGTTTTGTTTCGTGTTACGTGTGCATGGAGGGTAGGAGTGATGGAAACGGTACGATGGAGGGTGGAGGCACTCCAGGGACGGAAGACAAAACACCTCCAATTCGTGGTATAGGTTTGCGGGTGACGAACATTGAGGGTAACAATATGTTCCCTAGGCGTGGTATTTACTCTACCAACAATCATTCGGTTCTTGATGGGTTGTTGGAGATCTCTAAACCGGTCGAATTGAATACTGCATGTGGAGGGATTAACGTGGAGGCGATGAATGCACCCCATGCAAACCCTAGTGGAGTATCGAACTTAAACCCTAGTGGAGTATTCGGTTCTAGCACGGCAGATATGGATGTCTTGGGTGATCAACTTGGTGTGCAAGGAAGTCAGAATGTTCGTAGGGATCCAGGTAAGACTCCGGTATCGTATGCGGATTCCATTGGGGCGTCTAGTGCTAGAAAGGTTAATTTCCGAACGCTTGCAAGTCTGGTAGAGCAGGAGGGCTGTGATGTAGTTTTGCCGAAAGAATCTGTTAGGGTTGTCAAAGATAAGCTTGCTAATACGTTATATGGATACTTTCTTGGTGATCGTGTTGCTTACCCGGTAGTTGAGTATTTCGTGAGGAACAACTGGAAGAAATTTGGCCTCCAAAAGTCTATGATGAATGCCAGTGGTTTCTTCTTCTTTAAATTTGCAGATGAGAATGGTATGATGAATGCAATGAAAGGAGGTCCTTGGATCATTCGTTCACAACCGCTTTTTCTTAATGTATGGTCTCCATCCTCGAAACTGGAAAAGAAGGAAGTGAAGTCGGTGCAACTTTGGGTTAAAATTCATGAGGTTCCTCTTGCGGCTTATACATAGGATGGTTTAAGTATGATTGCAACAGCCATTGGTAAACCAATAGCTTTAGATTCTTATACTACCTCAATGTGTTTAGATTCGTGGGGTCGGAGCAGCTTTGCGAGAGCTCTAGTTGAAATCTCGGCAGATAATGAATACAAGGAGGAGATTGTGATTGCTGTTCCAGATTTGGAAGGGGATGGGTTTGTTAAGGAAAAGATGTACGTGGAATATGAATGGTGCCCACACCGATGCTCTCTTTGCAAGGTCTTTGGGCATAACGATGGGGATTGTCCGAAGCAAGTCACGCAGGTTACGAAGGCTCCGGCCAATAGTCCAAAAGCTCATAAAGCTCCTAATTCTAAAGGGAATTCGAAAAAACTAGTGGTAGACAAAGATGGATTCAGGGATGTGGAAGCTAGGAAAGCGGCAAAGAGGACCGGGTTTCCGGTCAACAAACAAAAACAGAGATTCGAGTACCGTCCGGTTGGGTTAAAAACCAGTGGAGAGCCTAATAAATCAGCCCCATCTTCGAGTTTCTTCTCAAGAAACCCTTTTGATGTGTTAAATGATCCGAGTAATGACCATGAAGCTGGTGGAAGCGGACAAGGGGATACGAAAGATGATGTGGATGATGATGAGGTCCAGGAAATATACAACGAGACGGATGAGTTTCTGGTTAACGACGCGAGTAAACTTGTAACTAAACAAGGGGCAAGCACTCCTTTTTCAGCGGTTAATAATGGTTAGTCTTGCTTCATGGAATGTAAGGGGGTTGAACCGCCCTCTGAAACAAACGGAGGTTCGACAAGCTGTTAAAGACTATAGTTTGAGTTTGTGTGCAATTTTAGAGTCGCATGTTGATGTTAGTAGACTGAGTCAAGTGTGCCGTTCTGTTTTTCGCTCATGGGATTGGACTTCTAATGGAGCTCGATGTAGCAAGGGCACTAGGATCATTATAGGTTGGAATCCAGCTGTCTTTGATGTTATGGTGCTGTCTCAGACTGATCAGGTTGTTCATTTACAACTATTTTTTAAGAAAGATAACAAGGTTGCTTTTTGTTCGGTTGTTTATGCGGCTAATTATTATGTGACCCGAAGGGAGCTATGGCACCATCTCTCTATGCACAAAAGTTTTGTTGGCAATAATCCATGGGTTATTATGGGAGATTTCAACTCAGCGTTAAATCTAGAGGATAAATCGATGGGGGCTTCTTCGGTGACTCGTAGTATGATAGAGTTCCAAGAGTGTGTTGATGACCTCGAAATGCTGGATATTAATCGAACCGGTCTTCACTTCACTTGGAGTCAGAAGCCGAAAAAGGGAATTGGGCTGCTTAAGAAGATTGATAGAGTTCTTGGTAATACCTCTTTCGTTACCAATTTTCCGAATGCTGTTGCTTTTTTCCAACCATATCGTCTTTCGGATCATTGCCCGTGTGTCTTAAAGCTTCCAGATGCTGACATCTTGAAACATCGGTCATTTAAATTCGCTAACTTTCTTGTTTTTAAACCTGAATTTGGCGATATAGTGAAGAGGGTGTGGGATACTAGAATAAATGGAGTGCACCAGTTCCGTGTTGTTAAACGTCTTCGGCTTCTTAAGAAGCCTCTCCGTGCACTGTTATTTAAGCAAGGTAACTTGCATAAAAAAGTTGAGGCTCTCCGCGAGAAGCTTGATGTCATTCAGAATTCTATTGACAAGCATCCGGATTCTGAGAGTCTTCGGGTTGAGGAAACTACTTTAAGTGCTGAATACAAAGAAGCTTTATTGGATGAGGAGCGTTTTCTGAAACAGAAATCCAAGGTAGACTGGTTACGAGCTGGGGATATGAACACGACTTTTTTCCACTCATCACTTAAAAGAAAAAATCATCAGAGCCGTATAGATGTGATCCGTGATACTGGGGGTGTTATCCATGAGGGTAATCAGGTGTATCAGGCTGTCGTTGATCATTATGAAAAGTTTTTGGGTTGTAGGGGCGATACTTCTCTGAATCCGGCCCCGGATTTATTTACTAATGTATTGGATCCGAATATTGCTAGTTATATGTGTAGACAGGTTACTAAAGATGAGGTTAAGAAAGCCATGTTCTCTATTGGTATTGACAAGGCTCCTGGTCCTGACGGCTTTACGGCAGCGTTTTTCAAGAGTGCGTGGCACATTGTTGGTAATGATGTGTAACACCCCAACCCGGAAGGGCTGGCATGTCACAATAACGGTAACATAACAAAAGTCATAATTCCATTTATTTATTTGATAAGGACACAACCATACGATCATTAAAGTTAAGACTAATATACAAGCGGAGATATTCATCTTAATTAATTAACATCTTCAGATTTATTCCTATGCTTTATTCTTCTCTCTTTTCCCCTCCCAAAGTAACCTGTGGACCTGTATATACAAAAAGTTTACGGAATGAGCCGAATGCTCAGTACGGATTTTTAGGCTCAAATAACAAATAAATGCTTCATATGAAATCTTATCCGGATGGAACTTTAGGCGAAAATGATACGATGCAAGAACAAAATTTCATAATCATATCTTACGGATGTACCCATGAGCAAACTTAAAACGTGACAATACACAGGTAGCTACTCCTGCATAATTATCACATGAGATGGCGAATTGGCATACCCGTTATCCACCTCCTTATACTTAAATCCTAGGATCGATCCATACGCCTCCTAATAGCCTTATGTACCACACTTGTACTTAAGAGACGCCGTGAACTGATCTCTCCGTCACGGATGGAGCACATGATGTTGATGCCACAACAACATGCTCGTGGGACACTCCACGAGAAGCGATACTCAGGGTATCAGAGTACAAATGGTCTTATTCACATAACTTATAAAACTTATTTTCATAACAAAACGGAACATATATTGGAACATGCGATAATGAGTATAACATAATACTATCGCATGACATGAAAGCTAAATCAAATGATTAGGATAGGAATCGAACGGACTGTCAAATGAATCGATAATCAAAGACGTGAGGAGTTTTTAACAGATATAGTAATTTAGTGGTTTTATAATAATTTGAATATGAAGCAAGAAAGAGTGGGGTAAGGATCCGTACCTTAATAACTCCAAAGTGAAGCTACCTTATGCTAATGTTTTAGATTTATATGGGCAGAGTTTAGACTACTGATTAATCTTTTAACCTAATTTCACAATAATGCACACAAAACAGAGTTAGTGATCAATACAACGATTACGATAATTCCCCGAGATCAATTTGGACAATGAATGTCCAAGTGCAATACTTCGGCTCATTTATCAAAATGACAAACGATAAAGTACAGTACTTCGGCTCGTATATCGAATCATCGACAACGATAAAGTACACTGCTTCGGCTCAGTCATCGGATTACCGATGATAGATGAAGCATAACCCAAATATGGGCAGCACTTAGATATTCTTTGGGATATATTGATTCCGGACAATGAATCGTAATAGCGATCGAGTAATTACCCTGATTGCGGCAGCACCTCGATAATAGTGTATGTGTTAATTGAAGTAAAACGACGATAACTCTGTGTATATTGTGAGTTTTTCCGTCGATTTTGTGCCAGAAATCAAGTCCCAGACTCCTCTATTTATACCCGAATTTTGACACCGTCGCGTAGCGCGAGGGGTATCACTTGTAGGCGTCGCGCTACGCTATTGGTAATTTATGTTAGGCGAAATTTGTCCCTGTCGCGTAGCGCGAGGGGTAACCCCTATACGTGTCGCGCTACGCGAGTGGTCACCTATTTTCTATAGGTAGCTTCGTGTCTAAGTAGCTTAGCTGAGTTGATAAAATTGTAAAATTCAAAACGGCCAGCAAGTTATTTAGATAATCGTAACTAGGGTTTTGCCCCCCCTGAGTTTTAGGGGCCCTGATCCTGATTCCGATTGTTCTAAAAATTTTTAGGGTTCATGCTAATTTACTTGGGTGTCTCATTTAGGGTTTCCTTAATAAATAATTACTATTATTCTTTTTATTTCTATAAAAATGATTTTAAATTTATGGGCATTACAACTATTACCCCCTTAAAAGAAATTTCGTCCTCGAAATTTTGCAAATAAGAATATAACCTATCGTATAAGTAACAGAAACGAAACTTTCCTAGCAGAGTTACTAACTTATATAACCCGAATTTTCTAACTACACATGGGTATTTGAAATTCATAGCTAAGGTTATGACTATACTTGTCAATTACCTTATATATGTGCCTTAATGGTCCTTCTTACTAAGATATCTTACCGTATGAAAAGTTTAATAGAGATTTTCAGATACTTAGAGTGACTATTAGTACTGAAATTTCCTACATAGATATACTTAGTTATAGCTAAAATATCTTCTCATAAGGTAAAGCATAAATGACCGTAAACAGAAACAAATGAACATATATCAGATAGCAAGATTTACCGTTACTCGACTAAAATTCTATTGCGAGAATAGATTAGGGTATAGAGAACGAATTGATTCTTCGGATTCCCATGTTGCTTCGCGTTCAGAGTGATTTTTCCAAAGGATTTTAACGAACGGGATTACTTTCCTACGTAAAACCCTTTCTTGTCGATCTAAGATGGCTTCTGGTTCCTCTTCGTAGGACAAATCTTCGTGAATTGAAAGTAACGGATAACTAATGACATGGAGTGGATGATAATTATATCCTCTTAAAGAGGATATATGAAAAACGTTATGAACGTGAGAGAGTTGAGGCGGTAAAGCCAGTCGATATGACACTTCTCCAATTCTTTCAAGGATTTCAAATGGACCGATGAAACGGGGACTAAGTTTCCCTTTAATTCCAAATCTACGAACACCACGCCAAGGTGATACCTTTAAGAATACGTGGTCACCAATTTTAAATTCGAGGGGTCGTCTATCTTGATCTGCATAGCTCTTTTGTCTACTCTGAGCTTCTTTCAGTTTTTCTCGGGCTATAATGACTTTTTCATTTGTAATCTGAACTAATTCTGGCCCTTCAATAGTCTTTTCTCCGACTTCATCCCAGCATATGGGTGCGCGACATTTCCGACCGTACAAAAGCTCAAAGGGTGCCATGCCAATACTTGCTTGCCAACTATTGTTGTAAGCGAACTCAACAAGACATAGATATTCATCCCAGTTTCCAGACCATTCAAGTGCACATGCTCGGAGCATGTCCTCCAAGGTCTGAATCGTACGTTCTGACTGCCCATCTGTTTGTGGATGGAAAGCCGTACTAAACTTTAGTCGTGTCCCCCAAGCTGCCTGAAAACCTTTCCAAAATCGTGAGGTGAAACGTGGGTCTCTATCGGAAACAATGGAAGATGGTGTGCCATGGAGTCGAATAATTTCTTGAAGAAATATTTCGGATAACTTATTAACCGAAAATCCTTGCTGAATTGGTAGAAAATGTGCGGACTTTGATAATCTATCGACAACAACCCATACAACATCATTCTTTTTGAATGTCTTAGGTAAGCCAGTAACAAAATCCATTGTGATTTCATCCCACTTCCATATGGGAATATCCAATGGCTGCAACAGACCGCTTGCTCGTTTGTGTTCAATTTTCACTTGTTGGCAAGTGAGGCATTTACTTACGTATCGAGCAACGTCTTCCTTCATGCCATTCCACCAGAAGTTCTGTCTTAAATCTCTATACATCTTGGTAGATCCTGGGTGGATTGAAAATGGTGAGCTGTGAGCTTCGGCTAACAATGACTCACGAAGGGTGGAGTCATCGGGTACACAAAGTCTTTTGCCACACCAAATCACCCCCTGATGGTCTATACTAAATTCAGATTGCTTACCCACCTCGAGATTTTGCACAATTGCCCAAAGTTCTCCATCTTGCTTTTGTGCATTTTTGATCCGCGATATGAGGTCGGGTTCAATCTGCATTCTAGCTAGATATCCATCAGATTTACTAAACTGGAGCCAAATGTTCATCCTTTCAAGATCCCTCCTAATATGAGGTTGAATTTGTAGGCAAGATATAGTCCCGGAATTCTTTCGGCTTAATGCGTCAGCTACAACATTGGCTTTGCCTGGATGGTATTGAATATTTGCGTCATAATCTTTTAAAAGTTCTAACCACCTTCTTTGCCTCATATTTAGCTCTTTCTGCGTAAATATATACTTGAGGCTCTTGTGGTCGGTAAAGATATCACATCTTTCACCATACAGATAGTGTCGCCAAATCTTAAGTGCAAAGACGACTGCGGCCAGTTCTAAATCATGTGTAGGATAGTTAACTTCATAAGGCTTCAACTGACGGGAGGCATAAGCGATAACCTTCCCATGTTGCATTAGCACACAACCTAATCCTTTCTTTGAGGCATCACTGTAGACTTGGTAACCTCCTGATCCAGAAGGGAGAGCGAGTATCGGAGAGGATACGAGTCGTTTCTTTAATTCTTCAAAGCTTTTCTCTTGTTCCTCATTCCAGGAGTACTTCACCCCTTTTCTTAGGAGTTTTGTGAGTGGTAAAGCAATTACCGAAAATTTTTCAACAAATCTTCGGTAATAGCCAGCAAGACCCAAGAAACTTCGTATTTCGGTAACAGAAGTGGGTCTTGGCCATTTTGTAATAGCTTCAACCTTTGTTGGGTCTACCATAATTCCCTCCGCTGATATGACATGACCTAGAAATGACACTTGGCTAAGCCAAAAGTCACATTTGGAAAACTTCGCGTACAACTTCTCATGCCGCAAGGTTCCAAGTACTATATGTAGATGTGCTTCATGCTCTTCGCGACTCTTAGAATATACCAGAATGTCATCGATAAAGACAATAACGAATTTGTCTAGGAATTGGTGAAATACGCGATTCATCAAATCCATAAAGACTGCGGGTGCATTAGTTAGCCCAAAGGGCATAACCAAAAATTCGTAATGACCATATCGAGTACGAAAAGCGGTCTTGGGAACATCATCATTCTTGACCTTTAGTTGATGGTACCCAGACCTCAGGTCGATTTTTGAGAAGAACTGAGCCCCCTGAAGTTGATCAAAGAGATCATCAATGCGAGGCAGAGGATACTGATTACGAATAGTAATCTTGTTCAGCTCTCGGTAGTCAATACATAAACGCATACTACCGTCTTTCTTCTTCACAAATAAGACCGGAGCACCCCAAGGTGAAACACTGGGTCTTATAAATCCTAAATCTAACAATTCTTGCAATTGTTCCTTCAACTCCTTCAGTTCCATCGGGGCCATACGGTATGGAGCTTTAGAAATAGGTTCGGCACCAGGGATCAAGTCGATGGTGAATTCTAACTGACGGTCGGGTGGTAATCCCGGAAGTTCATCCGGAAATACATCAGGATATTCACGGACAATGGAGTGGCTATCAATACTCTTAATACTAGCAGAAATATCCTTAATCGATGCTAGGAATCCAGCACAACCGTTTGATATGGATTTTCGAGCCTTAAGCGCAGAGATAATTTTAAGAGATTTATGAGCTTGAGTTCCCTGATATATAATATCAGGATGATGAAGATTACCGAAAATAACACGGCGAGAATGACAATCTATAGTTACCTGATGTCTAGACAACCAATCTATTCCTAGAATAACATCAAAGTCACACATATGTATTGGAAATAGGTCTGCCTTACACACAATAGATTCAATACGGATCGGACAATCCTTATATACGTAAGTGATTACGGACGAAGTTCCTATGGGAGTGGAAATGGTTAAAGTATGATCTAAGAGAGTTGGTCTTATCGGAAGATACTTAGTAAACGAGTGGGATACTAAAGAATGAGTCGCTCCTGTATCGAATAACACATAGATACTATGTTCACCAATCTGAAGGGTTCCAGATACAGTACCTGGAACATTAGCAGCGTCAGTAGCAGAAAGTGCGAAAACTCTTCCTCCAACATTGGGTTGATGATTCTTCTTAGTATCTTTCTTAGGACATTCCTTGATCATGTGTCCAGTTTGGCCACATTTAAAACATGCTCCTGTACTTCGGTGACATACGCCCTGATGTCTTTTACCACAAGTATTACATAGAGGATATGTAATCTGATTCGGGTTTACTTGTTGATTCAGTGGTTGGGCTCTAATAGGTTCTGCATACAACTGAATTTGGTTTTGAGCAGGCCTCGGGTTTTGAATTCTAGGTTGCCATGGACGTGCTTGATTTCCAAAGTTTGGATTTCCTTGCACTTTGCGAGCTTGATGTGGTGGTGTAGTGGATGATTGGCCGATTTCCTGCTTAAATTGGCCTTCTCTATTTCTCTTCTTATTATCCCCAGTTCGAGATAGGAATTCTTTCCTTTCGAATTCAAAAGTTTTGATTGCATCAGCAACTTCGGTGATATCCTTAAATTTTATGTACATGATCGACTTCCGAATTCGATCATTAACTGCCCACTTGCATTTTTCAGCCTGGACTTCTGCTGATCCTGCAACATCTCCTACAATACTAGCCAATCTTGAAAATCGAGTAATGAACTCAGAGGCTGGTTCATCATTCCCCTGTCGAATCACTGCATACTCCCTGATATAAGCTTCTTTATCAGCGGTCGAAAAATACTTGTCGTAAAAGATATTACGAAAGTCGACCCATGAAAGATTAGCGTCAAAATCATCCCCTCCTTTGACTTGCTTATATCCTTCCCACCAAGTTTGTGCGTCATCTTCAAATTTGTAGGTAGCCAGTCTAACTTTGTATTGCTCCGGAACTCCAAGAACTCCGAAGATCTTTTCAATGTGAGCTATCCAGTTTCTTGCTTCGACTGGATTAGTAGCGTGACTAAAGGATTTCGGTTTTTGTTTTTGAAATTTACTAATCCATATGTCTATAGTATAAGTAATATTGTTCGTGGTATTCTCACGGGTTTGACCACCAAGGATTGGATTAGTGTTAGTGTGTTCTGGATGACGAGTTTGTTGAATAACGGCCTCAGCTGTTTGGGCAACAAGGTTTGGAAGCAACCCAGCAACAGCCTGGTTGATAGCATTAACTATGTTTGGATCAACTGGAGTCTCATTCGAAGAAGTGTTGTTACGTTCATGGTTAGTACGAGTATTCCTACGTGGCGGACGACGAGGAGGCATCTATAAGGATAGACATAGGAGTTAAATCAAATAAGAGATCAAGTTGAATCCTATCATAGATATCTACCCATTCCTCACAGGTCTTAATTACTATCTTCAAGTTTTCTACAGGAAAGAACCTTTGCTCTGATACCATAGCTGTAACACCCCAACCCGGAAGGGCTGGCATGTCACAATAACGGTAACATAACAAAAGTCATAATTCCATTTATTTATTTGATAAGGACACAACCATACGATCATTAAAGTTAAGACTAATATACAAGCGGAGATATTCATCTTAATTAATTAACATCTTCAGATTTATTCCTATGCTTTATTCTTCTCTCTTTTCCCCTCCCAAAGTAACCTGTGGACCTGTATATACAAAAAGTTTACGGAATGAGCCGAATGCTCAGTACGGATTTTTAGGCTCAAATAACAAATAAATGCTTCATATGAAATCTTATCCGGATGGAACTTTAGGCGAAAATGATACGATGCAAGAACAAAATTTCATAATCATATCTTACGGATGTACCCATGAGCAAACTTAAAACGTGACAATACACAGGTAGCTACTCCTGCATAATTATCACATGAGATGGCGAATTGGCATACCCGTTATCCACCTCCTTATACTTAAATCCTAGGATCGATCCATACGCCTCCTAATAGCCTTATGTACCACACTTGTACTTAAGAGACGCCGTGAACTGATCTCTCCGTCACGGATGGAGCACATGATGTTGATGCCACAACAACATGCTCGTGGGACACTCCACGAGAAGCGATACTCAGGGTATCAGAGTACAAATGGTCTTATTCACATAACTTATAAAACTTATTTTCATAACAAAACGGAACATATATTGGAACATGCGATAATGAGTATAACATAATACTATCGCATGACATGAAAGCTAAATCAAATGATTAGGATAGGAATCGAACGGACTGTCAAATGAATCGATAATCAAAGACGTGAGGAGTTTTTAACAGATATAGTAATTTAGTGGTTTTATAATAATTTGAATATGAAGCAAGAAAGAGTGGGGTAAGGATCCGTACCTTAATAACTCCAAAGTGAAGCTACCTTATGCTAATGTTTTAGATTTATATGGGCAGAGTTTAGACTACTGATTAATCTTTTAACCTAATTTCACAATAATGCACACAAAACAGAGTTAGTGATCAATACAACGATTACGATAATTCCCCGAGATCAATTTGGACAATGAATGTCCAAGTGCAATACTTCGGCTCATTTATCAAAATGACAAACGATAAAGTACAGTACTTCGGCTCGTATATCGAATCATCGACAACGATAAAGTACACTGCTTCGGCTCAGTCATCGGATTACCGATGATAGATGAAGCATAACCCAAATATGGGCAGCACTTAGATATTCTTTGGGATATATTGATTCCGGACAATGAATCGTAATAGCGATCGAGTAATTACCCTGATTGCGGCAGCACCTCGATAATAGTGTATGTGTTAATTGAAGTAAAACGACGATAACTCTGTGTATATTGTGAGTTTTTCCGTCGATTTTGTGCCAGAAATCAAGTCCCAGACTCCTCTATTTATACCCGAATTTTGACACCGTCGCGTAGCGCGAGGGGTATCACTTGTAGGCGTCGCGCTACGCTATTGGTAATTTATGTTAGGCGAAATTTGTCCCTGTCGCGTAGCGCGAGGGGTAACCCCTATACGTGTCGCGCTACGCGAGTGGTCACCTATTTTCTATAGGTAGCTTCGTGTCTAAGTAGCTTAGCTGAGTTGATAAAATTGTAAAATTCAAAACGGCCAGCAAGTTATTTAGATAATCGTAACTAGGGTTTTGCCCCCCCTGAGTTTTAGGGGCCCTGATCCTGATTCCGATTGTTCTAAAAATTTTTAGGGTTCATGCTAATTTACTTGGGTGTCTCATTTAGGGTTTCCTTAATAAATAATTACTATTATTCTTTTTATTTCTATAAAAATGATTTTAAATTTATGGGCATTACATGATGTCTCAAGGGCTATTATCGATTTTTTTGACACGGGAAATCTTCTCCGAGAGTTAAACCATACTCTTATCGTGCTAGTGCCTAAGGTTCCGTCCCCATCGGTTGTCACTGATTTCAGGCCGATAGCATGCTGTAATGTCATTTATAAATGCATTACCAAGATTCTGGCGGAGAGAGTGAAGGGGGCCTTGAATAATATTGTCAGCATCAACCAGTCTGCGTTTGTTCCAGGTAGGAAGATTTCTGACAATATTCTGTTAACCCAAGAATTGATGCACAATTATCATAGAAATTCTGGTCCGCCAAGATGTGCGTTTAAAGTTGATATCCAAAAGGCTTATGATACAGTTGATTGGAAGTTCCTTAAAAATATCCTGCTTGGCTTTGGTTTCAATAACAAGATGGTCAATTGGATCATGGTGTGTGTCTCTACTGTTTCGTACTCTGTTTGCGTAAACGGTAATGTTCATGGGTATTTTAAAGGTAGCCGGGGGCTTCGTCAGGGTGATCCTCTCTCCCCGTATCTTTTTACTTTGGTGATGGAGGTTCTCACGGGCATTCTGCATCATATGATCAGGATCGACTCTTCATTTAAATTTCATAATAAATGTGAGAAGCAGCAAATAATCAACCTATGTTTTGCTGATGATTTGTTCTTGTTTGCTAGAGGGGAAATTGCTTCGGCCAGGTGTATTATGAAGTCTCTTACTGACTTTTCTAAAATGTCGGGGTTGGTGCCCAGTATCCAGAAAAGCACGGTATTCTTTTGTAATGTCCCAAGTTATATAAAAAATGCTATTCTGAACATTATGCCGTTTAAGGAGGGATCCTTGCCTGTGCGTTATATTGGTGTTCCCTTGATCTCTTCAGGGCTCGTTTATAAAGACTGTAGTGTTTTGATGGAAAGCCTTGACAAACGAATCAAGCATTGGCGTAACAAACTGCTCTCGTTTGCTGGGAGATTGCAGCTCATTGTTTCCGTCTTGTCTTCTATGCATATTTTCTGGTCATCTGTCTTTCTTTTGCCGAATAGAGTCATTCATGAATTGGAAGCAAAGATGAGGAATTTTTTGTGGTCTCAAGATGTTGCGTTCCATAGAGGTAAAGCGAAGGTGTCTTGGAAAGTCGTTTGTCTTCCCAAGTATGAAGGTGGTTTGGGTATTCGGCGTCTAGGTGATGTAAACAAAGCTCTAATGACTAAGCATATTTGGAGTATCATCACAAACCGAAATTCGTTGTGGGTGGAGTGGGTGCACAGCTACAGGTTAAGAGGTAAAAACTTCTGGATTTCAAAGGTTGTTTCGAATAGCTGCTATTCTTGGAGAAAACTCCTCCAACTTAGGGCGCAAATGAGACAATTTTTTTGGTCGGATATCGGAGATGGTACGAGGACTTCGGCTTGGTATGACACTTGGTGCGAGCTAGGGCCGCTTGGGAACTTCATCGTGCCTAGAACTATTGCTAATGCAGGGTTTCGGCTTGAGGATTCTGTCTCTCAAATCCAGTTAAACGGGGAGTGGAAATGGCCGGTCGCTTGGAGGGATTTATTCCCTGTCTTAAATCAGCTTGATCAAGTCCATATTATGCCAAACAAACTAGACAGAGTCATGTGGCGAGATGGTAATGAGAAGACAGACTTTTCGACATCGTGTGTGTGGGACTCGATTCGGTATAAGGAAACGGAAGTGGTATGGAGTACTATAGTCTGGTTTGCCCAATGTATACCGCGGCATGCGTTTCTCATGTGGCTAATCATGCGAGGTAAATTACTTACGCAAGATAAGATTCTAAAATGGGATTTGTCTCGTCGGAAAAATATGAACATGATGTGTTGTTTATTATGCTATGCTAATCACGACTCCCATAGCCATTTGTTCTTTGAATGTAATTATTCGACAAAGGTTTGGGATATAGTGAAACGAAAGGTGGGAATGGATTCGGTTCAACCCAAATGGGCAGATATTGTAGACTGGTTGATTACTCGGTCCAAATCTAAACTAGCTAAGGATTATGTTGCTAGAGTGGTGGTTGCGGCTACGGCTTACACTATTTGGCAGGAGCGAAATGCTAGGATTTTCAAAAATCAGCTAAGACCTCCAGAGACTGTGGGTGCTCACATTATACAATTGGTTCGATACAAATTAATGGGTGCGAGGTTGAAGAATACTGGTAATGTCCGCAGGCTTCTAAGCGAATGGGATGTTCATGGCAAAGAGCTATTGGATGATGGTGGCTGACTAGTTGTTTTTTATTGTATTTTGTTTTTCCTAGTGGTCAGGCTAGTTGTTTTTGTTTTGGGTTTGTAGTTGCTTGATTATGGTTGTTTTGGTTTACTTTCATGGGGTATGCCTCATGATTGAACTAGTGTAGACTCTCTACACTACTTGGTTTGTTTTGGTTTGTTGATATATAAAATCACCGGGGTAACCCTTTACCCAAAAAAACATGGCATCCACGATCCATGTCCCACAACGACCTGCTCCTCCCTGTGCAAGCTCCATATGTACCTAAGGTCCTGCAAGGCATGCAGCAGAGAGTCAACAACTAGTTGAGCGAGTTCACAGTTGATAGCTCAGTAATTGTAATAGTGTGAGTAGCTTTATGTTCGTTCGTTAAGTCATGTATCGTATTAGTTGGCATCGCGGCCCTCTAGGCAGGTATGCGAAGATTACGGGAAGTTTTCCCAAGTATTCTAGACTAGGTATATTTGTATCGCAGCCACCCGGCATGTGTGCGAAGTTTTAGTGTATGGTTCGCAACCATCCCAGGCATGTGTGCGAAGATTAGTCATATTATCGCAGCCAACCCCGGCGTGTGTGCGAAGATCAGTTCTATTAGTATCACTAGTCTAGTCGTATCTTGTCAATAACCCTTCCTCACCCGAGGACCATATGATTAAGTTCCATTAGCTAGGTAAGTACAAGTAAATCATCTAATCCCATTCCCACCCTGGGAACCCCATGCCTTGGCTGTGTGAACTCACCTTGGTTTGCTCGGCAGATACACAAAAGGTTTCTTGAACTAAGAGTGGTCAACCACGTCCTAACAGGGTTACCATACAAGTCAGGTTTTGATTCAAGCATAGCACATAGGTTTACACATAACTAACAGGTTTCAAGCACGTATGGATCATGGCAACCACATAACAAACAAGTGTATAACATATCCGAACTTGTGCGATTAAACGATTGGGCTCAATAACAGTCGGCCCAACCCCTTGTGCGATCTGCAAGACTTGTGCGATCCACAATGGGTTGTGCGATTGGACAACTAGCACGGCCCAAATATCATAAGTAATTCAACAACCTGTTCCGCCCGATAAATATTATATAAGTGACTTGTGCGATCCGGGTAACCTTGTACGATCCGGATGAGTTGTGCGATTGCTAGTTTGGGCTGTTCGGCCCAACAGCGTATCAACGTTTAACATATGTGTGTGTGGCCCAACATCTTGTGCGATCGACACAAGCTTGTGTGATCCACAAGATGTTGTGTGATCATGCATAACTAAACATAATGTGCGATTGGTCTTGTGCGTCCGGCTTGTGCGATCAGATCAGGTCCTGTATGACCTGATCTTGTGCGACCGAGAGGAACTTGTGTGATCCGTTTAAACATCCGAATACTATGTCATTCGGTTACAATCATTCAATGGTTTCCAAATTTATCATCTATCAATTAACAAGTTTCCAACTACTCGTTTAACATACAATCGATCAAACCGAGCATAATCAAATGATTTCTCATGAACCCTAGATAATCAATAATCATGAACAATAATTCAATACACCTAAACATACTCATCTAAGGGTTTCAATCATCTCATATAACGCTTCATACTCGACCATAAAACAAATCCGATTTCACAAACATGTAGCCGATTAACAAGCATTCGGTTCTAGTTCATCATGTAAACAATTCGAGAACAAGCTATGATAGCCGATTATCATCATCACACACATCCAATTCATAAGAACATTATCACATAGTACAATATTGTTCATCATACATGCAACCCTAATCGTTTAATCAAAACATGGAATCATAACAACATTCAATCATGCAATTAATAATAACACACTAACCGGTTAGAGACGGAACAAGGTTTGATCTGAACAAGGAAGGATCTTCGATGGAGAGGATGTTGTTGCCGTCGAGTTCGTGAGGGAGAGAGAGAGCACTAGGGTTTTGTGTGTGAGGGTGTTTTGCAAAATATGAGAAGGTTACTAACACTCTAAGTGTTAATCGATCTAATGGGGATGGGCCGAACCCACACTTGGGCTGCCCTATAGGTCCGAGTGCAAGTGTAAAGCCCGAATGGGCTTGTGCGATCGGGTCATGTTGTACGGTTCGGTTCATATAACATATACACATTCACATAACATATCATGCATTCATTCAATCAATATAGTTCACGTAATCACATAGCGTTACACAAAGATAGGTTCGAAATATGAGTTGTCACACAGACGTTTGTTTCTTACACTGCCAGGTGACCAAGCGAGGTCCAAAGAACTGGCATCCTGCAGTTGTTGATTTGGCATTGACTTTGCAGCATCCGAAATCCGAGTCGGAATACCCTTCGAGCGTAAAATCGCCTATTCTAGGATACCACAACCCCAACGATGGAGTTCCCTTCAGGTAGCATAATATCCTTTTCACAATGATCAAGTGCGAAGCTCTTGGGTTAGATTGAAATCTTGCTGCGAGGCACGTTGGATACATAATGTCGGGTCTTGAAGCAGTTAGATACATCAAGGAACCAATCATGGAACGATAAAGTGTTTCATCTGCCTTATCTCCGGTGAGATCTGGGTGAATTCCATGATTTGTTGCTAATGGGGTTGCCGCAGGAGTAGAACCTGACATTCTAAATTTATCTAGAATATCATGAACGTACTTTGTCTGGTGTATGAAAATTCCTTCAGGAAGTTGATCAACTTGGAGTCCCAAAAATAATTTCATTTCCCCCATTGATGACATCTCGTACTTTTGCTTCATCACTTGTTCAAAGTCTTTGCACAAGTCCTCGTTTGTTGACCCAAAAATTATGTCATCCACATAAATTTGTACTATCAGCAGGTGACCGTCGACTATCTTTGTGAAGAGGGTGGCGTCTATTGTTCCCCGGATAAAGTGATTGGCTAGCAAATGCTGAGATAACGTCTCATACCAGGCTCTCGGGGCCTGGTGTAAGCCATATAACGCTTTATCCAAGAGATACACTTTATTCTTGTGATGTAGATCGACAAAACCCGGTGCCTGTCCCACATACACTTCCTCCTTCACTTTGCCGTAGAGAAAGGCCGACTTCACATCAAGCTGGTAGACTTTAAAGTTTTTCCATGATGCAAACGCTAGGAAAATTCTGATTGCTTCTAGTCGTGCCATAGGAGCGTAGACTTCGGTAAAGTCAATTCCCTCCTATTGACTGAAGCCCTGAACAACAAGTCGAGCTTTGTTTCTGACCACTACACCTCTGTCGTCCCTCTTACACTTGAACACCTATTTGGTGTTGATTTTTCTGTCACCCTCTGGTAAATCCACCAGTTTCCAAACACCTAATTTCTCAAACTGGTTCAGCTCTTCTTGCATTGCGTTGACCCAAGAATCTTCAGTAAGTGCCTCTTTATACGTTCGAGGTTCAATCTGCGAGATAAAACAACATAGTGAAAATTCAGTTTGTAGAGGTGCTACTGATGAATAAAAACTAGTAAGCCCTTGGTCAATTTGATGTCTGGTGCGAACTCCTGATTGAAGTTCTCCTATAATCAGTTCCTCCGGATGATATGAAAGAGTTCTGGGCATTACTTCACTCGGAACATCTACATTGCTTTCCAGATTAGTGACATTTTGATCTGCACCTTCTTCACTGATAGGATCTGCTTGACCTAAGATCTGGATTTGCTGCCCCTCAGATTCAGAATCCCCATGATCAAAAGTTGGACCAATATCAGATGTTGTGTCATCATTTGTTGCTGTCTGATTCTCTGGAGTTTGAGGAGTATCATTTTGTTCACCAGCATTACTAGGACCGGCTTCATCATCATTTGAAGTTTTCTGAGATTGCCTAGAATACTGTGCTGGAAATCTTTCTTCTGATGACTCATAGTCTCGAAGAATATCCAACTCATCAAAGAAGTCTTCTTCATCTTCAGGTTCTTCCATTACATCAAAGGAATCCCACAACGTGTCGTAATGGTAACGCCATGAATCTCCTGGGTTCTGAGGCGACATCGTATTACCTTGACATTCAACATTTGCAACAAATAATCCGCTTTTCACTTGGCATGAAGACACGACGCAGAGGACTTACATATCCAACAAATATACCCTCGATGCACTTCGGACCAAATTTTCCAAAAGGTTCTATTACCGTACAAGGTGACCCGAACGGTTCAAGATACTTCAAGTTAGGCTTGCGGTTATTGATCAATTCAAAACATGTTTTGTTGAATTTCTTCACGGTGAGAACTCTGTTGAGAGTATAGCATGCGGCAGAAACAGCTTCAGCCCAGAAATTTATTGGAAGTTTTGAATATGTGAGCATAGTTCTGGTTGTCTCGATTAGCGTCCGGTTTTTGCGTTCTGCTACTCCATTCTGCTGCGGAGTGTACGGAGCACTAAATTCATGCAGTATACCTCTTTCTTCACAAAATTCTTCCATCTTGTGGTTTTTGAATTCAGTACCATTATCACTTCTAATTCTTCGGATACGCCTCTGGTACAAATTCTCAATCTTTTTGAATAACGCCATCAGACTGTCAAACGTTTCATCCTTTGTTTTCAAGAAAGATACCCAAGAAAATCTAGAATAATCATCAGTGACGACCAAGCAATAGTAATCTCCTGTAATGCTTTTGACATTCACAGGACCAAATAAATCCATGTGAAGTCTTTCCAGAAGTCGTGAAACTGAATTGACTTGCTTTTTGGGGTGCGACTTTTTCTTCTGTTTACCTTTAATGCAACTTATACACTCCCCTTCTAGATGAAAACCTTTGATGTGAACTCCTGTAACTAGATCATTATGCACCAAGTGATTCATTTTTCGAAGATGTATATGTCCCATCTTTCGGTGCCACAATCTTGACTCCTTCTCAGTTGCTCTTGACACAAAACAGTGAGCCTGACCCGTTGTTGCCGTTGCTATGCTCATATCCAATACATACAGGTCGTTGACTCTTGGTGCCCTCATGATGACCCACTCTTCAGGAACAACAAATCCTGGTTTTAGAATCAAACATTCTTTGTCAGTGAAATGAGTGGTGTACTTTCTGTCACAGATCTGAGAAATACTTAGTAGGTTGTTCTCCAGCTCAGCAATATAATTAACACTTTCAAACGTTACAATCCCATTTGATAACGTTCCTTCACCAATTATACGACCACCTTGATTGCCCGCGAATCCGACATATCCTCCATTTATATTCCTTACATCATACAACAATGCAGTCTTCCCTGTCATATGTCTGGAAGCTCCACTGTCCATGATCCATCTTGAAACAAGTTGTGGAAGATCCTGCACATACACAAACATGATTAAAACATTTCAATAAAGGATGTCGATACATGCTTCGCGATCAAGGAAGCTCCGGCAATTCAAATTGTTCAGTCAAACATCGAGTCCACCCAGGCCTCATCAGCCTTAGGTGTAACTTTGACTCTTGCAATTTGAATTTTGAAATTTTCAGCCTTGAGAGGTGGAAAATTTGCATCATAATCAACCGTAATTGATTCTTCAGACTTTTTCACCTCAGAAGTTGAAATTTTCTTCTCACTTTTTGGTTTCCAAATTTGTTGAGATAATGGAACCCTTTTCTTTCCAGGAACACTCATCTTTACCGATATGGTAGAAGATGATTGTTTTTCCAGTT
Source organism: Helianthus annuus (assembly GCF_002127325.2). Taxonomy (NCBI): domain Eukaryota; kingdom Viridiplantae; phylum Streptophyta; class Magnoliopsida; order Asterales; family Asteraceae; genus Helianthus; species Helianthus annuus. The sequence continues at coordinate 14,764,014 of NC_035433.2, read as the reverse complement.
CAGAAACCTTTGATTTTGAACCACTTGCTTTCATTTCTGCAACTTTTGGCTTCCATGTATGTTGAGTTGTTGCGACCCGTTTGTAAAATTTACCATTTTTAATTTCCATCTTCTTTATGGGTTCAGTTTTGACTTTGGTGTTGTCATTTTTCAAACTCTTTTTCTCAACAATCAATGGAGCCATTTCTTTCTCATCATTTTTCTTCTTTTGATTTTCAACAACATCAGTCTTAGACTTCAAGTTGGTACATTTTCGTGCAATATGCCCAACTTGATTGCATCTGAAACATGTTCGGGTGTCAACAACCCGACTAGTGCCTTCAGACTGAGGTTGTGAAGCTTTTTCCTCAAAGAACTCTTTATTCGATTTTGAAAAGATTTCAGGTTCTTCATTAGAAAATGAACTCGAACTGTTCACAAAAACTTTCTTTTCAACAAATTTCTTGTTTTGAACATTTTTCTTTTGATAAGACTTACCCCCCTGATATCCACCCGACCAATTGTTTCGATTGTTATTAGAAAAACGTGGAGGAATAACAGGTTTCTTGTAGTAAGCTTTATCTTTTTCAAAATTCATTTGTCTTTTTGTTTGGTTCAAACTCTTCACTTCTGTCAGCTCAACTTCGATTAATTTGTAAACATTTTTTTAATTTGTTGACATTTACATTCTCAATTCGAAACTCAGTATCCGAAAACAACTTATCTGAACCCAACATCTTGTACATGACAAGATTTGGTTCTTCATTTAAGTTGTTCTTGGATTTTTGTTTCGGAATGTATTTATCCAAGAAACAACCATCATCTTCATTTGAATCAGACTCTAAGACACTTTCTGCCATGCTTTTGACAATATCAGTCTGAACACTATCATCAGATGATGATGATGAGAATGTAACATCAATCGACTCTGGAAGTTTTATTTCATCTGAATTTTCATCATCATTAAGCAGTCTGGACTTTTTCTTTGAGAAATTGTTTAAAACAGGTGGTGGGACTTGATGATATCCCACTCCAGTTCCGTCCAAAAATACATCTTCGCCAGCTTTGTTTTTCCCGATGGGTTTGGGAACAATGTGCTGCAGAACAAAGCTCGCGGAGTTGTAACTGGTTAATTTTAATTGGATGCGTTCATTTTCGATTTTTGCTTCATGGAATTGAAGCTTCAGATTAGCAATTTCATCCGATTGTTTGTTTATTAACTCCTCTTTCACCCTTAACACACCCATCGGTTGAACATTTTCTTTTGTTGTTTTCCCATTTCGATCATCCGAATCTTTAACCGTTCGCTTAAGCTTCTCAAAATTTTCAGTGATGTGATGATTTTCAAGAATGAGTTTTTCATTTTCTTTCTTAGTTCTTTCTATGTCACTTTTATCACTTTCAATTTTTTCAGTTAACACTTTTGCACGATCGTTTGAAGCTTTTAGCAATTTATCCCGGTTTAAGATTTGGTTTTCAACCTCTCTGACTCTTTTAGTCAGATCTTCAACCTTTTTGTTGTTGAGATAAGCGATAGTACTACAATCTTTGCAATTTTTCATGCAATTCTTGCAGTCACTTTCGCTTTTGTCTTTCTTACCTGACACTACATTCTTGTTTATCTGACTGACCTTGGCGTTTGACTCAGTTCCAGAACTAGAATCTACCTCCAGTTCATTTGCAGCTAGAACTTTGTCTGCCATCTTCATCAGATTTTCGGCTGTGAGCTCCTGTGATGTATCTATCACCCCATCATCGATCTTCTTTTCTGCCGACTTCACCTTTTCTTCTTTTTCTTCCACTTTCTTTTCACCTTCACCCCACCATTCTCTTTGTCTAGCTTCCTCTTCTTCAGCATATTGCTGAATAATTGCATCAACACTGAGTGAACTTGGATCGATTGCGATATTACCTTGAGGATCAAGATAACATTCTCTGTCTGGATCCCACCTTTTAGCCCTTTTTGCTTCGTTGTAAATGGTATAGATTCTGCTTACTTTTGTTTGGGCTTTCATTCTTCTGTTTACAAACTTTTCTTCTTCTGTTCTTGTATCTTTGAACGGAACAATCTTTCCTGCTGCGAATGCGTAACCAACTGCATCTTCTTTAGGCAATATCTCACTCCAGTCGTATCCCTCATCATCATGAATGACTGCTAGAGCTCTTGACTTTTCTTTATCTTTTTCTTCAATCTGCTTCAGCCTTGGAGGTTCCGATTTGTTCTGATGATAAATGGCTTTCTTATAGTAATCTTCTCGGAACGGATTAGCCGATTCACCAGCATACTCGTTTCTGCATTCTCGTTTAAAGTGACCTTTTTGTTTGCATTTGAAGCATGTCACTTTAGACTTATCGAAACCCAATTTGGTAGATGGACCACCAATTGTTTTCCTGCCAGTTATTTCCATGAAACGTTGTGCTCGACGAACAGCACTGGCCATAGCCCAACGAATATCAATTAGTTCCATTTCTTCAGGATCTATTTGATCGTAGTCTTCCTTCGTCAGGTTGGTGTTACCTATCTTCCCAGCAACTAACCCCTCATATGACTCCAATACAGATGCTAAGAAAATCATCTGTTGTTTCGCCGATTCCAGACTAAAATTCTGACCATTTTTCAAGTCAACTGCAATGTTACATTGAAAGACATTCTTTGGTGCAGTTTGCTGTTGGTTTAATGTGCTTGAAGATGGTCCTTGACTTGTAGTGTTGGAAGACATTCCTCCATGAAAACCACTGTGTGAGGTTTCTTGAGTCATTGGTTGTGAACTTTCTGCAGTGAAGGCTGTTTTCGGAGATCCTGTCTTTTGCATCAAGTTCTTTGGATAATAAAGTTCCACATTTTGTTGATATAACGAGTGATTGACTTTATGTGTTTTCTTTATTTCGAGCTCATGACTCTCAAGTTTCTCTATCAGCAAATCAACTGTCAGAACACTGGGCTGGATTGTATTCTTGATCATCATTGCGAAGTATTGCCAATCCATTTCGTCTGGCAAAGAATCAAATAACTTGTCTACAAGCTCCTCTTGAGTAAAAACAATTCCATGCCTGGCCAACTCTAGCTTTAGATGCCCAAAACGTTCAATCATTTTTGGAACAGACTCATTTTTAAGACAACCAAACAGATCAAATTCCTTTTTTAGCAGTTTCTTTTTGTTTTTAATGATTTCTGCAGTACCGACACATTTCTTTTGTAATTTATCCCAGAGATCCTTTGCGTTTGAATAATCAATCAGTGAGATAATATCTTCTCTCACTCATTGGTTAATCAAAGCTAGACATTTTTGTTCAGCCACAAAATATTCAATCTCTTCACTTTCTGACATGTTCTCAAAGTCTTCTCTTCCATTGTTAAAGCCGTTTTTTAAGCTTTTCCAACTGGGGTATGCGAAGGCTTTCAACCATTCCTCGAATCGTTTTGCCCACCGATTATAATCTTCAATTGCTAACAGCTTTGGTGGCTTATTGTAAGTTCCATAAGCGCTCTCCACACTAAGTGCTTCCGACAATGCCTTTCTCGTATTTGGAGTATTCTCATTTGTTCGGTTTGTTGAATCATCTCCACTGTTACCAGCAAACGCATACATTTCACTGAATGGGTTCATGAATTCTTCCATTGTTAAGTACCTGAGATGTTTATCAAACACTTAGAACAATTTGAATTTCAAAGATGTAAACACAAGGACACTTGGATCGAATGGCTCGTTCGATCGACCAGCACACCCACAATCGGCTGGCTCGTTCGATCGAGTGACTCGTTCGATCGGCTGACAAACACAACTATGTAATCAGTACACAATTACTGTCTGATAGAGTGGCGTATTCGATCGGCTAGCAATATGATGTCAGCAACACTATCAAATGTCAACAATGCTGTCCGATCGAATTGCTCGTTCGATCGGCTAACACTGATGATGTCAGCAACACTTGAAAATATCTGAACGGTTATGCAACTGGAATGATGACGTCAGCAAGTACAAGAATCGGCTAGGTCGTTCGACCGGCTGACATAAGCAAACATGAACAGTTTTCCATGGATTTTGATCAATTTGAACAATTTTTAGATTGAATTTGATTGTGAAACTTTGTAGGATTGTAATTCTAATGATTTCGATTCGATTGATAGCAAATTTGTCAATTTTTAACCGTAAAATCTCACTGAATTTTAAGTTTTTCTGGTTTTATGATGTAAAAGTGAAAAGTAAAGCTAGATCTGAGAAGAATATAGAAGAATCGGTCAAATTTCCGGCGAAATTTGAGTCGGAATGATAGAAATAACAAATTTCCGGTGAAATTTATTTCTGACACAGCAAACACGACTTGAATTCCGGTGAATTCGTCTCTGTAGGTCTCGATTCAGCTTCCTTAAACTCTGATACCACTTGTTGGTCCCTCGGACGGGATCTTCCTGTTCGTAAACGTAGTTGAATCGTAAAGTGATCAATGCGCGGAATTCATGTAATCACATAGTAGATATACAGAGACAACATTCTACTTTGAATCACCGTCTGATATTCTATTGAATGATGTGAAAATGTACAGGAGCCAGAAAGAACTCAGACATACAAAAGGTAGGTTGCAAGTGAAAGTGTCAAAAGGTTCTAAATAAACTAACCTACCGGCTATTTATAGGCAAGGACAGAATAAGAGAGTGCTGGCCGATCGGCTGGGCTAGCCGATCGGCTGACAATGCTAACCGATCGAGTAGCCTGCTCGATCGCCCGGGCTGTCCGATCGGCTGGGTTAGCCGATCGGCTGGCATCAACAGCACTTAACAAAAACTTCACTGATTCTGTCCTGCTTTACATACATACAAACAAAACATACACACAACTATACAAAATATGACTACATGTTGACGGAAGCTACAGACGTTATTGCACTAACAACTATTACATAGTTACCTGATGTTAGGACACGTACGAAGCTTGATACTTCACTTGATTCAAGGATACTTTGCAATCCCATGTGAGTACATAGCTCCCCTCTTTTATGCTTTCAATTGTTTTGGGGTGACTCATATGTGCTAAATGCTTTTCAAGTTTTCAAAAACTTGAAAGACATAGCTCCCCTCTTTTAGCTTCATACTTCACTAGATTCTATCCGATTCCTCTGATTATGTGATTCCTTGCTACACATAGGATGAACGCGGGCCTTAGTGACTTAAAACTTGAAAGACAATTGTTGTACTTATTTAGTTTGTATCAAAACAACGAGTCTATTAACAAAATAAAACAAAACTTCAATTACCATGTGTTGTAAAACAATGATTCTGTGACATGACTCCCCGACGTTTCCGCCGCGGTTTGTTGTATTACGCGGTCAGGGTGTTACAATTCAGGCAAATTATAGGTTTTTTTCTTTTGGTAAAAGAAGAATTTATACTGTTTGAGATTCAACTTGAACTTCAGGTGAGAAATGTAAATTAGATAACAAAAGAGTCCAATGAACAAAGATGACAGGATCCAGAAATCTCGACTATGTGGAAAAAAAAGGTTAGGTCAAAATAGACCCGTTAAAAGAAGCAAGCAAATAACCTCTCACTATATTTTTCTGTCATATTACACTAAGTGTAAAACCTAATTAGAGCATTCACGATCCCTTATATTTATATAAGTGAGTTATTTATAGTATAAGGTATGTGTTACGGGGCGACAACGAAGGGCTTCATCGGCCACATCAGCCACGCCATGGGTCTTCACACCGCCATAGAAGGGCTTCATTGGGGGCGTGGGGTATTGCCGTGGGTGGAACTAGGGCGTGGAGGGTTTATTTTCGACCGTTGGGGCTTCTAGGGATTCCCTACCATTAAGTTTAGTAAAAAAAATCAAAAAGTGTTTGGAGACCTTGTCGGAGATAATGATCTGGCCGGAGAAGATACAGTAGACGGTGATAGAAGATGGTGGTGATGACGCTGTGGGTGAACCAACCTCTGTTGTGATAGAGGATGATGGTGTGAGTGATGGTCATAGGTGGTGAGTTATAGTTGGATGTGATGGTAAAGATCGACAGAGGTTCGATGGTAGTTAACTCTGTTGATGATCAAGGGCGGAGCGGACCTACTCACAATGGTGGGTGGGCGGCCGCACCCTATGAAAAAAAAGTTTTTAGCGCTAATTTCTGTCGAAAATCCCAACAGCACCCCTTGGATTTTTTCAACCGCACCCCTTGAAAATTTTCAACCGCCCCCTTAGAAAAAATATTATGAATTTATAAAAAATAAAAAATAAATACCGATTATTTTGAATATATAAGTATATACCACAATTTATATAATTATTCTTTAACCACTTATTTACTTTATTTAACCCAATCTACAATCTAATTTTGTTAACCCAACTACCCAAGCCCAAACACTAGCCCAAAGATTGTCAACTAAATAAAATAACCCAAACCAACCCACCCATGACCCGTTCGAATTCCAAATCCCGCTCCAAAAAAGACGCCCAACGATTATAGTCTATAGCGACTCATGACCGGACGAGTTTCATGGCCGGAAAATTCAACGATTATAGTCTATAGCGACTCATGACCCAACGATTATAGTCTATAGCTGTTCTGAACATTGTTGCGCCGGAATTCCGACTTAGAACGGGTATCCTTTCTTTATTGATTGTTTTTTGTTGTTTTATGTGGTGATTAGAAGAAAATATAAGTGTATAAGGGTTTGATCTTTTTATGTTTTTTGATGTTTTTTAGTTGTTCAAAACTTTTAATTAATGATTTTGTTGTTTTATTTTAAGCTTTGTTTGTTTAAATGATTACTAATCAACATTTAAAATTAGGGCTTAAATGTTCAAAAATTATGGAAAGTGGTATTGGTTGAATATAATTGTTTATTTTGTGTAAGTGTTTAGTGTTGTTTTATAAACTAATGAAGCGATTTATATGTGATAAGAACCATGAGTATGGAAGTTATGACGCGATTTCTCAAGAGGAAAAGGGCATCACCACTTTTTTTCGTTGGATTCTTCTAATTTAAGACCAAGCTATGTTTTAGATAAGTTTTTGTTTGTTGTTTTATTTAATTATTATGAGATATAGAAGTAGGGATGGTTTGAACTTTGATGGTTTTTTGTTGTTACTTTACTTACTTATGATATGTTTGTTTTTTTACTTCAAACTTTGTCTGTTAATGTGATAGGAAGTTAGGAAATATGGTTTTGATTATTTGAAAATTGAAATTGACGAATGTGTGATCCTTACATCCTTGTGGGCGATTTTGGCGATCATGATAAACCCTAGTTTCCTTCGTTCATTCGTTTCCCTCTGATCTTACTCTTGATCGATTTGGGTTAGAAACTGTGGTGTTGTCGTTCCTTCTGAGTAGGGATACTTGACTTTACCTTGGTTACTAATCTTTTGACGTCAGGTTTAGGGTTAGATTTCGTTTCTTGTTTTGCTAGGGTTTGCCGTCATCGTTCTGGATTTCTTTAATTTTGATTGTTGATTCGTTGCATGGTTGTTTGATTACGTTGATATGGATTATACACAATATAAGCCGCCTGATTTGGATGCCAAACATACTAAGTCGCCCGATATTGTGGCTTCCTCCTTAAACCCTAATAAGGGTTTTACAGTGAGGTCTTTGAATATTGACGGAAAAACATCTTGCCCGAGACGGGGGATTTTGCATGACGTACAGCAGGGATCGAAAGTATTTAATGTGATTGATGAGCTTACAAAGATAACTGTTCCGGTGGATAATGCTGCGGAGGACATGGATAGAGCTACACCGGCGGTTGTTAGTGATGATATGTTCTGGGAGGTTGGAAAGAAGGTAAGCAATGTGTCATATGCTGAAAAAGTGCAGTCTACTCGTCAACGAAGGGAGGTCAATTTCAGATTACTTGAACCCTCGGAAACTAGGGAAGATGCTGATGTGGTTATACCGAAAGAGGTAGTTCAACAGGTACAGGAAAAGCTTGATAATGTGCTATATGGTTATTTCTTAGGAAATAGATTACCTTACCCTGTGGTTGAGTATTATGCGAAGAATGTATGGTCGAAATTTGGTTTCTCTAAGCTCATGATGAATACAGCGGGTTTCTTTTTCTTCAAGTTTGACTCTAAGGATGGTTTGATGAAGGTTTTGGAAGGAGGCCCATGGTTAATAAGGAAAAATCCGTTATTTTTGAATGTTTGGTCCCCAAAGGTTACGCTAAAAAAAGATAGTATTAAAACGGTTCCAATATGGGTGAAACTTCATAATGTGCCGATTTCGGTCTACACTGATGATGGATTGAGCTTGTTGGCTTCGAAGATTGGGGTTCCCAAAAGGCTGGATTCATATACGGCTGATATGTGTGTGGACAGTTGGGGGAGGAGTAGTTATGCTCGTGCTATGATTGACTTAATGCTGATAATGATCTAAAGGACCATATTACCATAGCTATACCGAAAATGGATGAGGAGGGTTTTATTATGGAACAGGTGAAGGTTGAATATGAGTGGAGGCCGCTTCGATGTAGTGTATGCTGTCTTTTTGGGCATGATGATAATATGTGTAGCAAGAAACCTAATGGCAAATCTAAAATGGTATCTGTTGATGAGGAGGGTTTTGTTACTGATAAACGGAAGACGGCGAGATTCTCCTTTCCTCAAAAGAAGCAGAAGCCGAAGGTGGTGTATAAACCTAAGGCTCGTCAATACCATGCAAGTACGTCAGGAACAAAAGTGGATAGCCAAGCTGCTTTAAACACTAATACGGTAAAAGTTTCTAATCCTTTTGAAGTGCTCGCTAATGAGAAAGCAGATGAGAGGAGGGACCCGGTAAATGCTAACTCGACTGGAGATGTGAATTGTGGGGCTAGAATACAACAACCGGATGAAGTTCAAGAGTTAAATCCGACGGAGATGGCTGACTTTATGAGGGGTAATCTGAATAATGATAATTCTGAGGGGGCAAGCACTCCCGGTGAAAACGGTTTTAATGGGTAGTATTGCTGCATGGAATGTAAGGGGTCTGAACCAACCCCTGAAACAAAATGAGGTTCGATTATTTATTTCTGAAAATCGGTTGAGTGTGTGTGCCGTGTTGGAGTCTCATGTGAATGTTGTCAACTTAGATAAGATTTGCAAGAAGGTTTTTAGGAATTGGAGCTGGACTTCAAATGGAGGAGTTTGTGATAGGGGTACGAGAGTAATTTTGGGATGGAATGCTGATGATATCGATCTTATGGTTGTGTCGCAGTCTGATCAGGTTATACATGCCCAGGTTCTTTTAAAATCTGTGAAGAAAAAGATGTTTTGTTCATTTGTATATGTTGAGAATAAATACCAGGATAGGAGGAGCCTGTGGGCTGATTTATGCAATTTTAGGGGCCTTACGAAAGATGTTCCTTGGGTAGTCATGGGGGATTTTAACGCTGCTTTGAACATGGAGGACTTTCTTACAGGTCCGTCTTCTCACACGATTGCGATGAGAGATTTTTATGATTGTGTGCAAAATACTGAGCTTATAGATGTGAAGAGCCATGGGCTTCATTATACATGGAGTCAAAGACCAAAGAATGGGGTGGGAACTCTTAAGAAAATTGACCGGATTATGGGTAATGTCAAGCTATTAGATGTTTTTCCGGATGCGTATGCTATGTTTCAGCCATTCCGTGTATCGGATCATGCTCCTGGCATCTTGAGATTAGCTTCGATGGATACGGGTAGGCCGAAACCTTTTAAATTTCCAAACTTTATTACGTCGAAGCCTGATTTTGGCCAAGCGATTATCGCTGAATGGACTAAAAATGTGGAGGGGGTTGCCATGTTTTCTGTTGTTCAAAAAATGAAGAATTTGAAACCTCACTTTAGGAGGATCCTTCGCAACCAGGGCAATTTACACAAAAGAGTTACCGAGTTGCGGAACCAATTGGATCAGATTCAAAAGCAAGTTGATGCTAATACCTTCGATACGGCTTTGCGGTCTTCAGAAGCTATTTGTCTTAGAGATTACAAGGTTGCGGCCTATGACGAGGAGTGTTTTCTAAAACAAAAATCTAAAGTTCAGTGGCTTTGTGCGGGTGACTCAAACACCTCTTACTTTCATAATTATGTGAAAGGCAGGAATGCTCGGAGTAAAATTCACTGCATCAAAGACACGAAGGGGAACCTGTTTGAAGGTGATGATGTGGCTACGGCTCTTCTCGCTCATTACTCGGTTTTCATAGGCACGGAAGATCATGTTGATAAGGTGGATGATACAGATATGTTTGTCAATGTATTGCAATCTAATGTGGCAGAAAATATGGTTAGACAGGTTACTGAAGATGAAGTCAAACAGGCGATGTTCAGTATAGGTGAAAATAAGGCTCCGGGTCCGGATGGATATACTTCAGCTTTCTTTAAGAAGTCCTGGGATGTTGTGGGTGGCGAGGTTACTAAGGCAGTGCTTGATTTCTTTAGTAATAGGCAAATTCTCAAACAAATCAATCATACGATTCTTGCGTTGGTTCCGAAGGTTGAAACGCCAAATACGGTGCTTGATTACCGTCCGATATCATGCTGTAATGTGTTATATAAGTGTATTAGCAAAATAATCACTGATCGGATTAAAGGGGGTTTGGGATATTTAGTGAACATAAACCAATCTGCGTTTGTTCCGGTTAGGAAGATATCTGATAATATTCTTCTTACTCAGGAGCTTATGCATAATTACCATGTTGATCGAGGCCCTCCTAGATGTGCGTTGAAGATTGATATTCAGAAAGCTTATGATACTGTAAGTTGGTCGTTTTTGGAGGAAATTCTAATCCGGTTTGGTTTCCATCAGAAAATGATTTCTTGGATTATGGCTTGTGTCACAACAGTCTCGTATTCGGTTAGCATTAATGGCGAGTTACATGGTTATTTTAGAGGGAAGCGGGGGCTTAGACAAGGAGATCCAATGTCTCCATACTTATTTACATTAGTGATGGAGGTTTTATCTCTTATGTTGCAGAAGATGGCTCTAAATAATGCTTTCAGGTTTCATTTGCACTGCTCTAAACAAAAGATAATCAATGTCTCGTTTGCGGATGATCTGTTTGTCTTTGTTCATGGTGATATGGGGTCGGTTCAGCTTATCCGAAGTGTCTTGGGTAAATTTACTAGCTTCTCCGGTCTCGTGCCTAGTTTGCCGAAGAGTACAATATTCTTTTGTAATGTTCCATGCGATGTTAAAATTAGCATTCTGAGTTTATTGCCGTTTCGTGAGGGCACTCTCCCGGTTCGTTATCTTGGAGTTCCCCTAATTTCCACCAAACTCTCGTTTAGAGACTGCAGAATCCTGGTGGAGCGTATGGAGAGGAAGGTAGATAACTGGATGACTAAAACATTATCTTTTGCAGGTCGTTTGCAGCTTATTAACTCTGTCCTAGCGGCAATGTATACATATTGGGCAACGGTGTTTATCTTGCCAAGCGTATTGTGAAGGATTTGGAAAAGAGAATGAGAAGGTTTCTATGGAATGCGAGTTATTCTAGGAGTACTCGGTCTAAAGTTGCATGGAAAGATGTTTGCAAACCAAAGGAGGAGGGTGGCCTTGGTATCCGTAGTATATCGGATGTTAACAAAGCCCTTATCACGTCGCATATCTGGAGTATCATCACCAATAGAGAATCTCTATGGGTCCAATGGATTCATGCGTACCGGTTGAAAGGTCGGAACTTTTGGGAGATTCAAGCCCGGGGGAATCTGACTTGGAGTTGGCGGAAGATATTAGCCATTCGAAGTCTAGTTCGTCCGTATGTTTGGAAGTCTATTGGTAACGGTAACGGGACTAATGTGTGGAGTGACAACTGGTGTTCATGCAGTCCCATTCGAAATTTCATCACTCCAAGGATGATAGCTCGAGAAGGTTTTAATTTGACAAATACAGTTGCTGATCTCATTGATAGTAATGGTGACTGGCGATGGCCACAGGCGTGGTTGGATCTATTTCCGGTTCTAATAAATGTTGCACGCCCTGTCATCGCTCAAGATATGGAGGACAGGTTTGGATGGAAAAGTTTTGATGGGAAAATAGGTCACTTTACTTCTTGGGATGCATGGAATAATTTGCGGGTTAGGGAGAACAAGGTGGCATGGGTGAACATGGTGTGGTATGGCCAATGTATTCCAAGACATTCGTTTCATATTTGGTTGGTGATAACAAACAAGCTGAAAACTCAAGATAGATTGGCGGTGTGGGAAGCGGGGAGTGAGACGAACTTAATTCTTATGTGTTGTCCTTTATGTAAGTATGGTCGAGACTCTAGAGATCACCTCTTTTTTCAATGCTCATTTTCGGCTAAGGTTTGGAGCATAGTTATCAAAAAAGTCGATATGGGGAATGTGGATGGTTCGTGGCGCTCAATAATGTCATGGATAGATCAGCATGCGAGTTCTAAGAGGTTGGAACACATCATTTGCAAACTTGTTGTGGCGGCATCTTCTTATTTCATATGGCAAGAACGGAATAACCGGCTATTTTCTCATCTACAAAGGAAGGAAGAGACGGTGGCTCAACTGATTCTTGATATGGTTCGGCTTCGGATAATGAGTTTCAAGGTCGGTGGAGATATAAAGCAGCGGAAGCTCTTGGAGAGATGGGTAATCATGGAAGACGACCCGGGTTAATGGCTAGAGTTATTTGTCTAGTGCGTTAGTTTGTGTTGTGTGGTCGAGTTGTTTTTGGTTTCTGTTTTGGTTGTTAGTTGGGTTGTGTTTTTCTTGTTAGGCTAGGCTTGGGTTGTCAAGTCTAGTAGTGTGTGTCAAACTCTTTGTCACACCCTGTTCTTTGATTATTTTATAAAATTTACCGGGGTAACCCTTTACCCAAAAAAAATTGAAATTGACCCAACTCGACCTGATCTGATCTGACCCGCTCTGAAACTTCGTTTGTTTATGTTTACTTGCTTAATATGACCCGACCGATCTGACCCGCTATAAATAAATTTTTTTATATAGCTAGGGGCCTAAAATCTTTAAAATTTTTTCGCACTCCTATGAATTTTTTTTTAAATCCGCCACTGTTATGATGGAGTTTGTTGCTAAAAGGCAAAGAGTTACAGAGAACATGGTTTTTTAATGTGGTTTTATCATCTACTACATGCTATATAGTTGTATTCAACTACACATATTAGTTTATTGTCTTTTTTTAACTAATTGCATTTTTATAATTATATATAACAATTCACATATGCTCTTAGCTACAGTTCCGGTTCCAAGATTTGTCTAACCCACATCTGACGATCATCACCACCGCTTTATTCTACCTTCACCCGCATGATATTTAGGGCATGGTGATGCTTTGATTTGGGGGGGGGGGGGTTATAAAGCCTAGACATGGTGGAATACCGTGTGTCAGCAAAATGAAAATCCAAACATATGAAGATCAATTGAAAGTAAGCAAAGTCGTCGGAACCCTGAAAAAGGTCTCCATTCGTTCATCGTCGACTTGTGTTTCTTTAAGGTTTGGCTTTAGATAACAGCCATGAAACAATCGGAGCGTTTGCAGGGTAATAACAACAGCAACATCGTGTAATTGTTGTTACCCTAACTAACCTTTTGAATCGTGTTTCGTTTATATTAGGTATTAGTTTTTAGATGATTATGAACTGTAATAATGGTGTTAATTCCCTTTCATTGATTGATGTGTAGGAGACTAGGAGGGAGGGAAGAATGATTATGAAGTAACTGGTTTATTTCCTCAATGTGAAAATTTGCAGCTAGACTCACTGCCACACAATGTTCAAAAGGTTCATAATTCTCATTTTTTGTATGTTTGATTATCATATGCAAACAATGCATATATTCTACTGTTCGTCTATAGGGTATCATAGTTATTCTATAATATAACAATTAGCATCAACCTTAGGAACAATAGCACATTAGCACGTCACCCATATGATAAAACCGATTGAACTGCTTCACCGCTCCCCCCCCCCAATTCATCTGGGCAACACAACCATAAGCAACTCAACTGCGGCAATTGAGCTTCTCCAGCGGCTGATTGTCACAAAAATCCCCTTCGATTGAACTATAGGGCAGGTCCTCTCCATAATTCGCAATTGAGGTCGATGCGCCGTAGTAAGCTGGTCGGCATTGTAAAGTTCATTGGTGTTTACACCGTAGATCTATTTGATTCCATAAATGTTTACGCCGACGATCTCTGTGACTTCGTAATAACAGCAGCCGCAAAGTAGAGCTCCGGTGGTATGAAACGAAAAAATACTAATTTTTAGTCAGTTTGATTTTTGTGCGTTTGATTATTTTTCGTTTTCTTTTTTTTCTTTAAACAGATAGAACGAAGTCGTTTCTATCAATTTGATTTTTTTGCGTTTATTTATTTTGGTTATTTTCTATCACTTCGTTCATCTTGTTGATTGCATATCTATTCACTCATCTCTATAACTTACAATCTTATATTTTTGTATTTGTTTGTGGCTTAAGATTATAGAATTTACATCTTTGTATTTGTTGTGGCTTGACTCAAAAAAGTCAAGATTATAGAATTTTGTGATGGATGGTTACTTAGGTTATGAACATGAATTCTGAGACTCTTTGTGATCTTTTAAAGTAGTCTTTTGTTATGTTAAGTCTTCTTGCTTTTTGTCAATTAGAGACGCTCCAATATCAGTTAGCATGATGCTTTTTGTCACAAATTTTATGGAGTTATACATATTCATGGTTGTTTGGGATGCAACACGTCACGCTAGATAACCCGAACACCCACCATTGCTTCGCATTGTAGGGTTCAAAATGGTTCAGATTCTTAATGTAGCTCAATTTTCATTATTCTTGGTAAACTTTTGCACTTAAATTTGTGGACTTATGAATGGGTAATGCAATTAATAAGTTTTACCATTGCACTCCAAGACTTCTTTATGATTGCACCAATTGTCTTTGGAAGTCGTAACATTTTGAGTCGCAATTGTCACACCCCGACCGCGTTAAAACAACAAACCGCGGTGGAAACGTCGGGGAGTGTCGTAACAGAATCATTGTTTCACAACACATGGATTGAAGTTTCGTTTTATTGAATTAAGTTTATTACATTGTATTGAAATCAAAAGCAAAACATAAACAAATTGTCTTTCATTATTATTGAGTCACT
The DNA here is from genome assembly GCF_002127325.2 of Helianthus annuus. Taxonomy (NCBI): domain Eukaryota; kingdom Viridiplantae; phylum Streptophyta; class Magnoliopsida; order Asterales; family Asteraceae; genus Helianthus; species Helianthus annuus. Next base: position 14,748,962 of record NC_035433.2, on the reverse strand, counting down.
AAGGCCTCGTCCTTTCCTATGTGAGCATGCATCATAATCATCGTCAAACATCATCAAACTATGATACCTAAAACATATGTGAAAATACGTCAGCATAAAAATGTCGGCGAGTACATAGGTTTTATGAGTATGTTAGATTCATGGCTTTAAGTTCATATTGCAATACCTCGTCCAACTACGAGAGTTGTCGAGTGTGTACCTTGACAATAAAAGAGTTTGATATTACAGTATGTTTCTATCAACTTTCACAAGTTTATATATGTATAAACCAAACCATTGTAGCCATGAATCTTAACTGAAAACATTTGTCTTTGTTAACCAAGTTGTAAATCATTCTTGTAATAAAACTCGTATGGTTTATATTGTTAGGAAAACCTTGTAGTGTAACTTCGTTTCGAAAACATTCGTCCATGTGATCTAGATGACGCAACGATATGTAATGTGTTAAAAGCATTTATATATAGGAAGTACCAGCGACGTATCCACCATGCTTTTATCACATTACACCCGCCTCGTTACCTAATCACTTACCATAACCCAATCGTTCAATAGTTCAAATAGTTCCAATCGTTCATATAGTTCAAGTAGTTCACATAAATCAGATAGTTCAAATGGTTCAAATAGTTCAAATAATTTACATAGATCAAATAGTTCCAATGGTTCAAATAGTTCAAATCATTCACATAGTTCAATAGTTCCAGTGGTTCAATAGTTCACATAGTTCCAGTGGTTCAATAATTCATATAATTGAAATCGTTGTGTTCAATATAAACCATAGCATTCGTTTTAGAAAACTCGAAATCGTTTGGCACATATGAATCACCCCAAAACAATTGAAAACAGTAAAAGAGGGGAACTATGTACTCACATTGAAGTGTAAAGTATCCTTAATTAAATGAACTAGCAAAGCTCGAGTAAACCAAGGAATTCAAGTAGCACCTAGTAATCGGATCGCTAGTTGATAAAACGATACCTAAATCGGTAGATTGGGTAGAATGAGGTCTCGTAAACCAAATGAGTATTGGAACTCATGTGATATGGTTTAACAAAGCCTACATTCTAAACCGGAACCTATCCTAAGTGCTTTAGACCCGTTACGACCCATTAAGGTAACTTATGCTACTTTAACGCGTCGTTCGCGTGTACCCGCGTTCAAGACGCCTAACTAGTCCTATGACAAGTATTATATGCCCTAACATGTTTAAATATGTTGCATAATCAGTTTAAGTGACAAAAATTAAGTTACATATGCTTAAAATCAAATTATGCATGAAAAGGGCATTTTGGTCATTTACCTAACGCATATAAACTACCTATCATACAACTAATTAAATTAAGTGACCATAAGGTATAACCTTGGAAGGTTATTCCCTATACAACTATGGTCACAATACATGCTTGGTAGGATCCTAATGATCGACCAAACGGGTCGGGTTCGAAAGTCTAAGCGGTAGTTTAGACCGCTTATCTTACGACCCTATACAAGCACTAGACTAAAAGTGACGAGTTAAACATGTTAAAACATGTTTAACTAAGTTAGAAAACAGATTTTGATATCAAAATAAAGGGTCTTGATATCCGAAAATAGTTTTGTCTCAAAATGCGCATAAACGGCATTTTGACCGAAACTTTGACTCGTCACTTCGACTAATCAACGTGGTAATCAGTAGGTATAGTCACAAGGGACTATAACCATCGTGATTACGCTCACGTTGCAAAGTTCAAACGAACTTTGTGTTGAACTGTCACACCCCCAAAATCCACCTGCGGATAACACCCGCTTCGAGGGCGTGACTGACCAGGATCCAGCCACCAATTATACTGAGCATTTAATTAATAGTAGAAATATTTAATATCCGAAGTAATTAATCAACATTAGAGTTTAGATTCGGTAATTGGTTTAACAAAACAGCGGAAGCATAAACCAAAACAGTTTTAAAGATAGTTCATTGATCAAAACAATTATCCCAACACACGGGTTTGACGAACACTACACATCCCCAAGCAGCAGCTCCTGAATCATTGGTTACCTGCAAAGCATGCAGTAAGGGGTCAACAATTATGCTGAGTGAGTTCACTAGTTGTCCAGTTTTAATTACCAAAAACTTGTTTCACCGGTTAATTTACCCGTTTATACTTGCCCTGGGGAGCTACCCCAAAAGTTAGCGACTAAACTGTTTTTCCAATACCGAACACTAGTAACCGTTGCGTATCCGCAGGATGCCCCGTTGTCAATGTTCTATCATCATTGACGGATTTCTGAGTACATTAGTTCACGACCGTCCCAAACCAGGGCACGGTGTGAGGCTGGTAAACACCTAAATAGCGCTATCAACTAATAACCCGCTCGCCTAACCCGGCGACTAATCGGTATTTGTAGTAGGGACTTGAGTGATAGAGTATCGTTTAGTGCCGTTAGTTGCAATCCGTATAAACAGTAATTAACCAAAAGGTTTCCCAATACCCGGGAAGGAAAAGTAAGTTTTGTGTTCCCAATAACCAGGGAAAGTATGTAAATGGTATCCCCTTTTACCAGGGGATAGGATTGTCCAACAGGTTTCCCAATACCAGGGAAGGAAAAGTAAGTTTTGTTCCCATAACTAGGGAAGGTATGTAAATGGTATCCCCTTTTACCAGGGGATAGGGTTGTTTTAGTCTCGTGTCCCAAACCACCGGGACGCATGCTTTTAAGTTGTGAACTCACCTTGGGTTGCTCGGTAGGTTTAGGTTACTTGTCAATCACGTTGGTCACCACGTCCTAACATGGTTACTGGTATAGGTCAGGTTCGGTATACAAGCATTCACGTAAAACACATACTTGGCACGTAACACACATATAAATAAACAGTCGTTGGGTTATTGGGCCGGCCTAAACAATTAAGCAGTCACAGCAACACATAATCCAGTCAACAGATAGCCCAAGTTATACACATATGGGCCCAATAACCAAAATGAACAGCCCACTCGCAACCAGCTGGTCTCGAGTCGCAACCAGGTGGTTTCGGCTTGTCACGTTATGGTTGCGAGTCGTATCCGTGGTCTCGAGTCATCATGCTGTGGTTGCGAGTCGCAACTGACGTAGTCTCGAGTCGCAATCTTGTGGTTTCGAGTAGTCATGCAGTGGTTGCGAGTCGCAACTACGTGGTCTCGAGTTGTCTTGCGTTGGTTGCGAGTCGCAACGGTGCGGTTGCGAGTCGTAAGCTGTCCCTTTCACGTACACGTGATGATGCAGATGCAACAGTCCGAAATTGTACCATGTACTCAGACCCAGATTAGGAAACAACCAATAAGGTTTCACTAACACTTTTTCCTAATCTGATTACTAGTAAAGATAGATCAAACTTTGCCATTTTTACATCTTCAAGTCATATTCAAACAAGTTCATCTTATGTTCATCATTTTCTAGGGTTTTCATATCAACATAATCATATATTTATGAACCAAAATCACATGTTTTAGCAAGATCAACATGCAAAACATACATTATATCCGAAATCTTAAGTTTAACATCATTATTTTACAAGGAAACAATGAAGCATAGTATGGTTAGGCATTATCATTCTTAAACTACCATTTTCTTAAACATGTTACCAAATATTGTCAAACTTTACAAATCAACCTAAGAGTCATGCATAATCATTCTAACCAAGCATTTCTAGTTCATACAACAAACATAAATCTCATGCACATAGTAACAACACTAACCGGTTGTGAAGAAGGAGGATGAGCCGAAAGAAAGGAAGGAAATGAGAGAAGATGAAGTGTCCGAGTGATAGTCTTGACCGAGTTTCTTGTCCGGGATCCTTGCTTGAACCGAAAAGAGAAGAAGAGTGGTGTTGTTGTTGAAGGTTTCTAGTTGAGAGAAAAATAGGAGGAGTGTGTGTTTGTGTGTTTGTGTAAAGTGAAGGAAAGTGGGGAAGGTGGGGTATATATACCAAGGGATGTTTCGGTTTGGGCTTGGGGTTTCGGCCCAAGCCGGTTACGGCCCAAAGGCCCACTCGCAACCGCCCGGTTGCGAGTCATGGTCTCGACTCGCATACATTTATATATAATACGTACATTTAACACACAATAAGCGAATAAAGATCACGTTTTCATTTAATAATAATTACATACACAAAATATTACCAGGTGTTCGTTCGGAAAAACCTCGAGTGTCACATTATCCCCAAGTTTTAAGAACTTTCGTCCCGAAAGTTGAAGCAGCCACTGCCAAGCTAGCGTGTTTTAACGGGGTGTCACATCATCCCCCCGTTAGTTTGGAATTTCGTCCCGAAATTCGGTTGTAGCTTCAGTGCTGGGGTTTTCGTTTGGGAATAACTGGGGATACTTGGACTTCATCTGGTCCTCCTGCTCCCAGGTAAACTCTGGGCCGCGACGTGAGTTCCAACGAACTCGAACAAAAGGTATTCTAGTGCTCTTGAGGACCTTAACATCCCGGTCCGTGATTTCGACAGGTTCTTCGACGAATTTCAACTGTTCGTCGATCGTGAGTTCCTTCAGAGGAACTACGTGCGTCTCATCTGACAGACACTTCTTCAGATTCGACACATGGAAAACGTTGCGAACTGCACCGAGTTCTGCTGGTAAGTTCAGTCTGTAGGCCACCTTGCCTATTTTCTCAAGGATTTCGAAAGGTCCAACGTACCGTGGGTTGAGTTTGCCTCGTTTACCAAAACGACCCACACCCTTCCAGGGTGAAACTTTGAGTGATACCCGCTCCCCAACCTGGAGCTCAAGTGGTTTCCTGCCCTTATCGGCGTAGGCCTTCTGACGGTCACGAGCGGCCGCCATGCGTTGTCGTATTTGAGCAATCCGCTCAGTAGTGTCTACCACATGTTCTGGACCAGTGATTTGACCATCCCCCACCTCTGCTCAACAAAGAGGTGACCGGCATTTACGTCCGTACAATGCCTCAAACGGAGCAGCTTTAATGCTGGTGTTGTAGCTGTTATTATACGAGAATTCCACGAGTGGCAGATGCCTTTCCCAGCTGTTGCCAAAGTCGTTTACACAAGCGCGAAGCATGTCTTTTAATGTTTGCATAGTGAGTTCGGACTGCCCGTCCGTCTGTGGGTGATACGCTGTGCTCATATCTAAACGTGAGCCAAAAGACTTGTGCATTGCTTGCCACAGTTCCGAAGTAAAACGTGCATCTCGATCAGAGATGATAGAGGTGGGCACCCCGTGCCTCGAAACAACTTCCTTGAGGTATATCTTCGCCAGAGTGGAGAATTTTATCTGTTGTCTTTGATTGCCAAGAAGTGTGCGGATTTCGTGAGTCGCTCCACGATCACCCAGATAGTATCGTTTCCGCGCTGTGATCTAAGTAGGCCAGTAACGAAATCCATGGAAATTTGCTCCCATTTCCATTGTGATATCTCTGGTTGTTGGAGTAGGCCTGAGGGTTTCTGATATTCCGTCTTGACTCGCGCACAAGTCAAACACTTGCTGACGTAAGTTGCTATGTGGGCCTTCATGCTAGGCCACCAATACGTAGTCTTAATATCGTGGTACATCTTTTCCGAACCAGGGTGTACTGAGTAGCGAGATTTGTGCGCTTCATCCATCGCAAGTTCTCGTAAGTCGCCATAGAGTGGGACCTAAATGCGTCCTGTTACATAATAAGCACCGTCTTCCTTCTGTTCTAAGCGTTGCCTTGACCCGCGTAGGGCTTCAGCTCTAACGTTCTCTGGTTTCAGTGCTTCTATCTGAGCAGCTCGTATTTGCGAAGGTAGACTAGAATGGATCGTGAGTTGTAAAGCTCTTACGCGCTTAGGCGTAGTGTCCTTCCGACTGAGGACGTCTGCCACTACATTGGCCTTGCCCGGGTGATACCTGATAGAGCACTCGTAATCATTCAGCAGTCCGACCCATCGTCGCTGTCGCATATTCGGTTCCTTCTGCTTGAATATGTGTTCTAAACTTCTGTGGTCGGTGTAGATGGCGCACTTGGTTCCGTATAGGTAATGCCGTCATAACTTAAGTGCGAAGATCACTGCTCCCCGTTCCAAATCAAGCGTTGTGTAGTTCCTTTCGTGCGTCCTAAGTTGTCGAGAGGCGTAAGCAATAACCTTCTCGTGTTACATCCGTGTGTACTGGGACCCTGATTCGAAGCATCATGGTATACCGCTAGATCACCCGTACCCTAGGGTGAAGATGATGCTCAGTGCATTACAAAGTTGGGATTCGAAAGACGTCCTCCTGTTTTGGTCTTTCACGAACACAACACCCTGCTGTGCCAACGAGACTTAAGCTGTGCGACCTTCGAAAATCTTGTGATTAAGCTGCGATAGTATCTAGTGGGACCAAGGAACTCCTGTATCCTCAAAGGGATCTTTGATGTTGATCAGTTCCTAACCAAATGGATCTTAGCGAGATCCATGTGTATTCCCACTTCGTTGTTTGATAAAAAGAAAATGTGTACTTCCCGAATCCTGAAGTCATACTTAGGTAGACTTCGCACGTAGACGCTCCTCCCCTAGAAGCTCTACCATGGAATACAAGGGTTGTTCAAGGTGCCCCTTTCTCCTAGAAGTGATTCAAAACGTACTAGATAAACACAGTTGCAGTGTGATCCATAAGCAGCCGGTGGGTTGTTCACCCCAAAAGGTCATGGAATAATTCATCCGGTGTCTCCTGGAAATGGCCTTATTGCGTTCACTATGCCGTTTTAGGAACATCCTCCCTTTGGACTTCCATCTGATGTTAGTTCGTTCGCTACTCATTCTTCACATAGGAGCATGACCCATGTAACTGGCCAACAGGTTGTCAATACAGGATCGAGTCAAACGGTTTTGGGCTGTCACCTTGATGAGCTCTTAATAGTCAGTATACACACGAAAAGGCCCATCTTCCCTAGGATAAGTGGGGCTCCCCCAAAGCGAAGAACTAGACCCTACAAAACTCCTGTCCAACGGTTCCTATAGTTGCTTTGATAGATCTTGCGACCTTCCTGGCGCAAAATGGTAAAAGTACAAGTAATCAGGGCTGCCTCAGACGTGAGATCAAACTGAGATTCCGCCTAACAAATTTTCGGAAGAAAAACTGAATGTTCCTCGGATAGCACGCCGAGAGAAACAACGAACAACTGGTGGATCCTCGTTCCACTTTTCCTTAGCCTTAACATCCGTAGCGGTTGCTAACACAGCGGAGTAATCCCTCTGTAGACACTTCTGGCCTTCACAGCTGGAATGGCGCTAACTATTGAACTACTCTGATGCTTTAGAATAAATGCCGATCCTCCACACAAAGTTTTCTCCTCACTGGGTATATTCGCGTGATTCCTGGGTAACCAATTCACACTAACTACTGCGTTGTAACCACCGAGTGTGGTAGAAGGAAGGTCGACATTGGACACTCGTCCCACAAGGTCGTGTTTACATCCTAACGAACTTTTGAGATTCTACTTGACTTGCCATCAGTCGATTCCGCATCTGGTTCGGTTTTAAGAAGTATCAGGGTCAAGCAGAATAGAGATGAAGCAAACAACTACCCATACAAGCTACCATGTTGCTACTATGCCTGGCGTCGCCTGCGTCAACCCTAATGCCCTTCCATGAGCATCATTTCCAATGTTGTTGACCTTGATGTTGTCGCGACTGTTGTTTCTAATGTTGCTTGAAATGGTGCGCTACGATCCTTCACTGACAAGTCCATCTTGTCACGTTTCCGTGCCGCGTCCCAAGGTGTACTTATTGAGCTGGCCGTTACGCGTTTCCGCACCATTGTCAATTGTCATCGCTTATGGCCCGACTGATTCGTAAGAGCTGGCTCCTATGAGCCGCTGACTAGGGTTAAGGGTTCGATTGGAGTCAATTCGCTGATGCTCGTTGTCGGTGACTAGGGTCGTTCAAATGCTGAAGCCAGTAAGGTACTACGTCTATCCTCTTGACTGATTAATACACGGTATGTTGAGATAGTGTTGCAGGAGTGATCGCACTTCGGGATTTAAGACGTCAACACGTTAAGTTCCAGCAAGCGAAGAGAGGTGAGAAGGATATAGACCAATCATTGTTGTTTCAACATCCATCCCGGGGATGTTCGTACAAGCACCTAATGTTCTACACAGTTCGCTAGGCGTTCATATGGGTGTTCAGGTAATACTCGATAGCATCGAGGTTCGAAAGGGGTGCAGTGAGAAGTGAAAAGATCGTGTTCGAGTAGGAGACAATCACTGCTACGGCTCCTATGGACTGTTGTGTTTCTCATCATACAAATAACGAAACGGAACCCCTTTTTCACTTGTTAAGCCTTACTGGGACTCACATCCACCCCACTATATTATTATGTGTGCACCCACAATAATATTGTGATTTGCATGTTCATCTCAGCTCCTCTTAACTCATGTCAAATGGTTCCCCACACTCGAGTAGATTTCAAAGAGTATCAAGTAGTGTAAGTCATGGAGGTTTAGGGAATTACCACCCTATTAATCACATGATACGAGAATGTGTACATGAATTCATATTGGTGTGCTAACGTGCAATCACATGCAATATCGTATGTGGGCGTTCACTAGTTAGGCATACTAGTACGTATAGCGAAACAGGAAACATAAAGTAAGCAAACAAGTAAACACTGGTCCGAGCTATGAGGTCAAAAGTGTTGAGCCTTGTACTTGGAGTGTAGTGTCGTCACGAGTCACGGGTTATAGTCTGGTTTTCTCCAAAAAGATTTTCCCCTTTTTAAAACCAAGTTCACTATAACCAATGGCTCTGATACCAATCTGTCACACCCCCAAAATCCACCTGCGGATAACACCCGCTTCGAGGGCGTGACTGACCAGGATCCAGCCACCAATTATACTGAGCATTTAATTAATAGTAGAAATATTTAATATCCGAAGTAATTAATCAACATTAGAGTTTAGATTCGGTAATTGGTTTAACAAAACAGCGGAAGCATAAACCAAAACAGTTTTAAAGATAGTTCATTGATCAAAACAATTATCCCAACACACGGGTTTGACGAACACTACACATCCCCAAGCAGCAGCTCCTGAATCATTGGTTACCTGCAAAGCATGCAGTAAGGGGTCAACAATTATGCTGAGTGAGTTCACTAGTTGTCCAGTTTTAATTACCAAAAACTTGTTTCACCGGTTAATTTACCCGTTTATACTTGCCCTGGGGAGCTACCCCAAAAGTTAGCGACTAAACTGTTTTTCCAATACCGAACACTAGTAACCGTTGCGTATCCGCAGGATGCCCCGTTGTCAATGTTCTATCATCATTGACGGATTTCTGAGTACATTAGTTCACGACCGTCCCAAACCAGGGCACGGTGTGAGGCTGGTAAACACCTAAATAGCGCTATCAACTAATAACCCGCTCGCCTAACCCGGCGACTAATCGGTATTTGTAGTAGGGACTTGAGTGATAGAGTATCGTTTAGTGCCGTTAGTTGCAATCCGTATAAACAGTAATTAACCAAAAGGTTTCCCAATACCCGGGAAGGAAAAGTAAGTTTTGTGTTCCCAATAACCAGGGAAAGTATGTAAATGGTATCCCCTTTTACCAGGGGATAGGATTGTCCAACAGGTTTCCCAATACCAGGGAAGGAAAAGTAAGTTTTGTTCCCATAACTAGGGAAGGTATGTAAATGGTATCCCCTTTTACCAGGGGATAGGGTTGTTTTAGTCTCGTGTCCCAAACCACCGGGACGCATGCTTTTAAGTTGTGAACTCACCTTGGGTTGCTCGGTAGGTTTAGGTTACTTGTCAATCACGTTGGTCACCACGTCCTAACATGGTTACTGGTATAGGTCAGGTTCGGTATACAAGCATTCACGTAAAACACATACTTGGCACGTAACACACATATAAATAAACAGTCGTTGGGTTATTGGGCCGGCCTAAACAATTAAGCAGTCACAGCAACACATAATCCAGTCAACAGATAGCCCAAGTTATACACATATGGGCCCAATAACCAAAATGAACAGCCCACTCGCAACCAGCTGGTCTCGAGTCGCAACCAGGTGGTTTCGGCTTGTCACGTTATGGTTGCGAGTCGTATCCGTGGTCTCGAGTCATCATGCTGTGGTTGCGAGTCGCAACTGACGTAGTCTCGAGTCGCAATCTTGTGGTTTCGAGTAGTCATGCAGTGGTTGCGAGTCGCAACTACGTGGTCTCGAGTTGTCTTGCGTTGGTTGCGAGTCGCAACGGTGCGGTTGCGAGTCGTAAGCTGTCCCTTTCACGTACACGTGATGATGCAGATGCAACAGTCCGAAATTGTACCATGTACTCAGACCCAGATTAGGAAACAACCAATAAGGTTTCACTAACACTTTTTCCTAATCTGATTACTAGTAAAGATAGATCAAACTTTGCCATTTTTACATCTTCAAGTCATATTCAAACAAGTTCATCTTATGTTCATCATTTTCTAGGGTTTTCATATCAACATAATCATATATTTATGAACCAAAATCACATGTTTTAGCAAGATCAACATGCAAAACATACATTATATCCGAAATCTTAAGTTTAACATCATTATTTTACAAGGAAACAATGAAGCATAGTATGGTTAGGCATTATCATTCTTAAACTACCATTTTCTTAAACATGTTACCAAATATTGTCAAACTTTACAAATCAACCTAAGAGTCATGCATAATCATTCTAACCAAGCATTTCTAGTTCATACAACAAACATAAATCTCATGCACATAGTAACAACACTAACCGGTTGTGAAGAAGGAGGATGAGCCGAAAGAAAGGAAGGAAATGAGAGAAGATGAAGTGTCCGAGTGATAGTCTTGACCGAGTTTCTTGTCCGGGATCCTTGCTTGAACCGAAAAGAGAAGAAGAGTGGTGTTGTTGTTGAAGGTTTCTAGTTGAGAGAAAAATAGGAGGAGTGTGTGTTTGTGTGTTTGTGTAAAGTGAAGGAAAGTGGGGAAGGTGGGGTATATATACCAAGGGATGTTTCGGTTTGGGCTTGGGGTTTCGGCCCAAGCCGGTTACGGCCCAAAGGCCCACTCGCAACCGCCCGGTTGCGAGTCATGGTCTCGACTCGCATACATTTATATATAATACGTACATTTAACACACAATAAGCGAATAAAGATCACGTTTTCATTTAATAATAATTACATACACAAAATATTACCAGGTGTTCGTTCGGAAAAACCTCGAGTGTCACATGAACAATTCATGGTCAAAGCATAAAGTCAAACACCGTTTGACTTTCATGCTTGAAAAGCATAAACAAGCATGAAAGAAACTTACAAAGGGTCCAAGCAATGAAGATTTGATCTAAAACACTCAGGTATGAAGCTAAGGCTTCAACTTAGAGCAATTTTCAGATCAAATGTGAAGAATGAATGAAGAACCCATTGCTATTTATAGGAAGTTAGGATGAATGAGATCATTCCATATGTTTAGAAGGATCAATCTTGGCCTTACATTTGGGGACATGGTTTTACAATACAAGGGGTACTCAAAACAAGTCCATAGCATCCAAAATCACGGGTTAAAAACCATTAGAATAGGCTGTAAAGGCCAGATTCAATGTTTCTGCAATTTCGATGTGCTGGAGAGAGCTTACGGACCGTAAGGTCCTAAGCATACGGTCCGTAAGGACCTTGCAGACCAGCAACTTTCATAAATTGACAGTTTAGCCCCTGCACCTTGTTTTGTCGCGTTTTGGCACTTCTAACACCCGTCAGGCACATATTCAAGCTCCATAATGAAGTTAAAGCATAGGGAACATGAAATATACTTGCAAACCTCTCAGATGTCAGTTCGTTTGCCCGTACGGTTGCGTTGTTCGGTTAATTACGATGGAATCGTAACGAACGCGTATACGACCCAAGTTGCGCGATGAATGGTATTTTTGCATTCCAATCACTAAAATAAAATATTTTAATGATTACAAAAATTTTTGGATGTCCGGATATGTTCAGAACGTAAGATATGCGCGAAAATGCAAACTTATGCACTTTTTGACGCTTTTAGTCCCTATTGATCAAATAAGTTTACTTTCGCATACCAAACCCCTCAAAGCCTATTTCTAAGCTATGTAATGGATATTTAGGGTATGTTTAACTTATGATAAAGTTCCGGAATGTTCGTTACTATACAAATCGGCATAGTTTCGCAGTTTGACGCAAATAGTCCCTGCGATCGAATAAACTTGTTTTCGACACACCAAACCCTCCAAAACTTATTTCTAAGTTATGTAAAGGTTATTTAAGGTATGTTAAGCCTATGTAACTGTTCCGGAGTACCCTGTGCCCTCTCTCCTGGGCGATTTTCTTGTTCATCATGAAATCCTAATTCTTTGAGATTCGTTTGTATAACAGTCTGTGATTAGAGTTTTGTTTATCAAATCTTTATAACGAACTCGTTAACAATAGTAATCAATCTGAAATCAAGGTTTTTTCTTTCATTTTTTTCTTTAATCGCCGCCATAGTTGCTGTTTCGAAATCCTGACCTATTACTCCAGTTGTTATTGGTCGCGGTTACCTGAGTGTAATTTAGCTAGATTAATACTCTGGGTTAATCTGTTAAGGATTGAAATTCGGCTCTAGGGTTTCAGGATTAGGGTTTTCTTTTTCTGTTTTCGGGTTCTTCGTTTTCATGGCTTCGTGGTCGTGTTTGGATTGCATGGTGTACTCAGTTACGTTGTTTAAGGGAGAGTCGTGTTTCCTCTAATGAATGATCATAATTTTTCTGGGAGTAACATCCCATTAGATCAGGTGAACCAAGGATTGTTTGATCAAGATGGTTGTCATTTGTCTCTGGCGGCTATGGATGAATCTGCCGCTCAAGAGGTAGGGTCTTCCCCGGGTTCAGTCCCTATTCACGGTATTGGTCTCCGTGTGACTAACATCGAAGGTAAACCATTGTTGCCAAAGAAAGGTATGTTTGTTTCGGATAATGTTTCGGCTATCGATGGACTAGCTGCCATATCCAAACCTATTAACCTTGATAGTGAAGGCTCCGGCGGTAATTTGGCTGGAACTGGTGTTTCGAAAGGAACGAAGCCATTTCAGGAAACCGTCTCTAAACCGTCCGGACAAATTGGAAGAAGTACGGCTTGTTAAAAACTATGATGAACGCGAATGGTTTTTTCTTCTTTAAATTTAAAGATGAAGTTGGTATGTCGAATGTTCTGAAAGATGGGCCTTGGATAATTAGATCCCAGCCATTGTTTCTGGATAGCTGGTCTCCAACAACTAAGCTAGAGAAGAAAGAGGTTAAGAAGGTTCATGTATGAGTCAAAATTCATGAAGTTCCTTTAGCAGCTTATACGAAGGATGGTCTTAGCTTGATTGCAACTACTATTAGGGAACCAAAAATGTTGGATTCGTTTACTACGTCTATGTGCATGGACTCTTGGGGTCGTAGTAGCTATGCTAGAGCATTGATTGAGGTCTCGGCTGAGAAAGAGTTTCGAGAAGAAATTACAATGGCAATTCCTGAACCGGAAGGGGAGGGTTTCATTAAAGAGACTACGTATGTCGAGTATGAATGGAGTCCGCATAGGTGTGCTACCTGCTGTGTGTTCGGTCACTCGACCGATATTTGTCCGAAACAACCGAAGAAACCAAATAAGGCTGTGCTTGAGAATCAAAATCGGAATGTTCAAAAGAATCGTCCTGCAAAGAAGGTACCTATTGTTGATCAAGACGGATACATAGGAGTGTATGGTAAGAAAGCGGCCAAGAAAGTTGGTATTCCTGTTAATAAGCAAAAGTCTAAATTTGAATATCGTCATGTTGGTCCAAAACCTAAAGGCGACACCAATAAAGAATCGGGTTCTATAAATATAAGATCGAGTAACCCTTTTGATGTTCTCAATGAAGTGGAAGACGAGTCGGGTACTAGCAACAAGACGTCGGGGTTGAATAATGAAGAGTCTGATGAAGACGGGGTTATAGAGGTGGAAAATGAAATGGATGGGTTTATGACGGGGGGTACTCTAAACGTTAAAAGTAAAGGGGCAAGCACTCCTTCTCCGATAGTTACCCATGGTTAGTATTGCTGTTTGGAATATAAGGGGGTTGAACCGCCCTCTTAAACAAAAGGAGGTTCGACAAGCAGTCAAAGAATTTAATTTGAGTTTGTGTGCTATTTTAGAGTCTCATGTGGATGTTGGTAATTTGAGTAAAGTTTGCAAGTCAGTCTTCAGATCTTGGGAGTGGACTTCGAATGGAGGTTGCTGTGACAAAGGAACGAGAATTGTTATTGGATGGAATCCAGCCATTTTTGATGTGATGGTTTTGGCGCAATCTCATCAGGTTATGCATTTTCAGCTTGTTTTCAAATTGGATAAAAGAATGATGTTTTGTTCGGTGGTTTATGCTGCTAATTATTACATTGCCCGCAAAGAGTTATGGAATAATCTTTCCATGCACAAAACCCTTGTTAATAATAAACCTTGGTGCATTATGGGCGATTTTAATACGGCTCTTAACATTGAGGATAACTCTATGGGAACTTCATCGATCTCTACGGGTATGAGAGACTTTCAAGAGTGTGTGGATAATATTGAAGTCGTGGATATTAACCGAATTGGGATACATTTTACATGGAGTCAAAAGCCAAAAAATGGGGTAGGTTTGCTGAAGAAACTTGACCAAGTGATGGGAAATACGACTTTTATAGCTGAATTTCCGAATTCGGTGGCCATCTTCAAACCGTATAGGCTTTCGGATCACTGTCCTTGTATTCTTTCCTTCCCGGAAGCTGGTAGATTGAAGTCGAGGTCTTTCAAGTTTGCTAACTTCCTGGTGGATAAACCAGAGTTCTTGGAGATTGTTAAATGCAATTGGGATACTATCGTCAATGGTGTTCATCAGTTTAGAGTGGTTAAAAAACTTCGATTACTTAAACACCCTTTGCGCTCTTTACTTTTCAAACAAGGTAATCTTCATAAAAAAGTTGAAAAGTTGCGTTCGGACCTGGATAGTATTCAACAAAAGATTGATCGTGATCCTTCTAATGCTGACCTACTGGCAGTCGAGTGTTTGATAAGTCGTGACCTCCAAGAGGCATCGTTAGACGAAGAACGTTTTCTGAAACAAAAGTCTAAGGTAGATTGGTTGAGTGTGGGGGATATGAATTCTGCTTTTTTTTCACTCATCTCTGAAAATCAGAAATCATTGTAGCCAGATCGAGGTGATTAAAGATTCGGAAGGGAAGCTCTATGAGGGTGATACGGTTTTTCAACCGTTTGTCAAGCATTATGAGAAGTTTTTCGGTACTCAAGGTGATATTTCTCTTACTCCGGCTCCGGATTTATTCTCTAAAGTCCTTTCCCCTCAGGTTGCAGCTCATATGATCCGCCAAGTTACACCGGAGGAGGTGAAAAAGGCGATGTTTTCTATTGGTATCGATAAACCTCTGGGTCCTGATGGGTATACAGCGGCGTTTTTCAAAAGTGCGTGGCCTATTGTCGGTAATGAAGTTACTTGTGCTATCAGAGATTTTTTTAAGACAGGAAACCTCCTTCGAGAATTGAATCACACAACCATTGTACTTATTCTGAAAATTCCTACCCCTTCGGCAGTCAGTGACTATCGGCCGATTGCTTGCTGTAATGTCTTATACAAATGTATCAGTAAAATCGTAGCGGATAGAATCAAAGGGGCGCTAAATGACATCGTTAGTATTAATCAATCGGCATTTGTTCCAGGAAGGAGAATTTCTGACAACATTTTGTTGACTCAAGAATTAATGCGTAATTATCATAGACACGTGGGGCCTCCAAGGTGTGCTTTTAAAGTGGATATCCAGAAAGCTTATGGCAAGGTTGACTGGAGATTTCTAAAAAGTGCTTTGCTTGGATTTGGGTTTAATGAAAAGATGATTGAGTGGATCATGGTGTGTGTCTCGACAGCTTCCTTTTCTATTTGTGTCAATGGTTCTGTTCATGGTTTCTTTAAGGGCAATCGAGGCTTAAGGCAAGGGGATCCAATCTCCCCTTATCTTTTTTTTTTGGGTAAAGGGTTACCCCGGTGAATTTTATAAAAGAATCAAAGAACAGGGTGCGACAAAAAGTTTGACACACACTACTAGGCTTGACATGCCAAGCCTAGGCAAAACAAACAAACAAAACCAAAGAAACAGCCAAACCAGAACAACCCGAAACACAAACAAAAACTACATCACACTAGCTAACTAAACACGCCATTAGCCCGGAACGTCTTCCTTTATTTCCCATGCTTCCAAAAGTCTCCTGCTGTTCACGTCTCGGCCGATCTTGAAGCCCATAATACGAAGCCGTACCGTGTCAAGAATAACTTGCGCCACCATCTCTTCCTTTCTGCGTATGTTGGAAAACAGCCGGTTGTTCCTTTCTTGCCATATGAAGTATGTAGACGCCGCAAGAACAAGCTTACTTACAATGTGATCCAGCGTCTTTGAACTCGCATTCTGTTCTATCCATCCCATAATAGAGCTCCAATAGTCACTAACATACCTCAGATCAGTTCTCTTCTTGACAATATTCCATACTTTAGCCGAAAAAGAGCATTGAAAGAACAAGTGATCCCTCGAGTCCCGTCCATAGTTGCAAAGAGGACAGCACATAAGTCTTAAATTTGTCTCACTCCCTGCTTCCCAGACCGCCAGTCTATCCTGCGTCTTAAGCTTATTTTTTAGAACTAACCAAAGGTGGAAAGCGTGTCTTGGAATGCATTGGCCATACCACACCATGTTCACCCAAACCACCTTGTTATCCCTTAAGCGAAGGTTGTTCCAAGCTTCCCAGGAATTAAAATGCACAATTTTACCTTCCACAGTTTTCCAACCCAGTCTGTCACTCGAATCAGGAACAAGATGAGGAACCGTGACATTTATGAGAACTGGAAATAAGTCGTACCATGCCTGTGGCCACCTCCAATTACCATCCGCACCCACAAGTTCATCAACCGTAGTATGCAAAGTAAAGCCAGCTTGAGCTATTCTCCTAGGCGTAATAAAGTTACGGATCGGACTACACGAGCACCAATTATCACTCCACGCATTAGTCTGCGAACCACTACCAATCTCCCTCCAAACATAAGGTCTGACCAGCGGACGAATAGATAGAATCTTTCGCCAACTCCAGGTTAAGCTACCACGGCTTTGAATATCCCAGAAGTTTCGGCCCTTTAACTTGTACGAATGGATCCATTGGACCCAAAGGGACTCTCGGTTGCTAATAATACTCCAGATATGAGACATCATAAGGCCTTTGTTCACATCTGATATATTTCTGATCCCTAGACCCCCCTCATCCTTAGGCAAACAAACATCATTCCATGCAACTTTTGACCGAATATTGCCCGGAGTCCCTGCATTCCACAGAAACCTGCGCATTCTCTTTTCAAGATCCTTAACTATTCGCATAGGCAAAATAAAGACCGATGCCCAATATGTATACATAGCTGAAAGAACAGAGTTGAGAAGCTGCAATCGACCTGCAAATGACAGCGATTTAGACATCCAGTTATCAACCCTCCTCTCCATACGTTCCACAAGCACCCGACAGTCTCTAAAGGATAACTTGGTAGAGATCAAAGGAACCCCGAGGTAGCGAATCGGAAGGTTACCCTCACGAAACGGCAACAGGCTCATAATCTCAGCTTTAACTTGACTTGGAACATTACAAAAGAAGATCGTACTCTTTGGCAAGCTAGGGACTAAGCCCGAAACACTAGTGAATTTCTCCAATACATTCCGAATAAGCTGAACCGATCCAGTGTCCCCATTAACAAAAACAAATAAATCATCAGCGAAGGACACATTAATAATCTTTTGTTTAGAGCAGTGGCTATGGAACTTAAATGCCGGATGTAACGCCATCTTTTGTAACATGAGAGATAACACCTCCATAATCAACGTGAATAGGTATGGGGACATTGGATCTCCTTGACGAAGACCCCGTTTCCCCGAAAAATACCCATGCAGCTCACCATTTATGCTAACCGAATAGGAAACAGAAGTGACACATGCCATAATCCAAGAGACCATCTTTCGGTGGAACCCGAACCGTTTAAGGATAGCTTCCAAAAAGGACCAACTTACAGTGTCATAAGCTTTTTGGATATCAATCTTCAATGCACACCTCGGAGGACCGCGATTCACATGATAATTATGCATAAGCTCATGCGTAATAAGAATATTATCCGATATCTTCCTACCCGGAACAAACGCCGACTGGTTTATGTTCACTAAAATCCCCAAGCTGCCCTTCAAACGATCAGTGATTATTTTGCTAATACATTTATAAATCACATTGCAGCATGAAATCGGCCTGTAGTCGAGCACCGTATTTGGAGTATCTATCTTCGGCACCAACGCTAAGATCGTATGGTTTATTTGCTTCAGAATTTGGCCATTGTTAAAAAAATCACGCACCGCTTTTATAACATCAGCACCCACTATATCCCACGCATTTTTAAAAAACGCAGATGTGTAACCATCCGGACCGGGGGCCTTGTTCTCACCTATACTGAACATAGCCTGTTTCACTTCATCATCAGTGACCTGTCTCACCATATTCTCCGCCACATTTTGTTGTAAAACATTAACAAATAAATCTGAATCATCAAGACTCGCAACCTGATCTTCGGTACCCATGAAAGCCGAATAATGGTTGAGAAGAGCAGCCGCAACATCACTTCCCTCATACTGATTACCATTCGTATCCTTGATGCAATTAATCTTATTTCTCGCATTCCTACTTTTCACACAATTATGGAAGTAAGAAGTGTTAGAATCAGAACAAAAAGTGCTTCCGCCTTCTAAGGGACCGTAACAGTTACACACACACATAGGGTTTCTCTGGGCGAACTAGGCGAATTGGGCAATTTTCGTGTAATCCTAGCAGAATTCGTGCTCTTCTAATCACGATTGACATTGATTATCATCTGAGGGTTTCTATAGACGATTCTTAGAAGACAATCAGTTGAAATCGTGCTTCAATTCTGCATTTAGGGTTCCGATTTTCATCTTTTTTCTGTTTAGTGAAGAGGTGCGGCTGTTCGTCGGCTATAATTTCTCCGATTAGTGAAGAGATCCCGATTATCAGATTAGGGTTTCGACAATCCATAATCAGATTGTTTTGGTTCTTGATTTGATCGATTAGTGGGTGACGGCTACTAGGGTTTGTTCGATATCCTAGTTGTGTTCGGCTAGGGTTAACTTCAGCCGATTATTTGGCTGTTTCTCTAGTGACGGCTGCTAGGGTTTGCCAATTTTTGAGATGGATGATGTTAGTGGTT